>NC_139549.1:24593595-25022185 GCF_965153285.1 Podarcis tiliguerta
TTAGTCACCTGATTTAAAGAAAAGCAAGCACGCAATGTGGTGTAGTGGTTAGTGTGTCAGACTAGGGGACCACTGGTATGAAATTTACGGCATGTAATGCCTTAAGAGAAAATATTATGAAAATGATATATAGATGGTACATGACTCCAGTCAAGCTACCATTTGCCCGATAATAAATGTTGGAAATGGAAAGAAATTGAAGGCACATTCTTCCACCTTTGGTGGATGTGCCCAAGGATTAAGACCTTCTGGGAAATGATCTATAATGAAATGAAAAAGGTGTTTAAATACACCTTCCCGAAGAAACCAGAGGCCTTTCTCCTGGGCATGGTCGACCAACAGGTGAAAAAGAAAGATAGAACCTTTTTTATGTATGCCACAACAGCAGCAAGAGTACTCATCGCACAGCATTGGAAGACACAAGAGCTACCCACTCTGGAAGAATGGCAGATGAAAGTGATGGACCATATGGAATTGGCTGAAATGACTGGCAGAATCAGAGACCAGGGAGAAGAGACGGTGGAAGAAGACCTAGAGGTCCTAGAACAATGCAGCAGGAACCACCCAATCATGCTGCTGCATTGTTCTAGGACCAATCAGACTGCTGCAATTTGGATCCTATTGTTCTAGGACCAATCAGACTGCTGCAGTTTGGATCCTTTTCAACTCAGTACTTAACACTAACCTACCTCACAGGGTTGTTGTGAGGATGAAAGGCGGAGGAGGAGAGCCATCTTCAGCTCCTGGGAGGAAAAAAATGGCATATAAATGTGTTACATTTAATAAAAATATTTGGTGGGGAATATTTTTCAGACCAAGAGGCACATTCCTTTCCAGGAAACATGTGCCGTTGGGGAGAGGGGTGGAGACAGAGGGAAAAGTGGGTGGAGCATCAAATGCAAATTTTAACTTTGTTGGTAAAATGATCTTTTTCCCACCCTGGTAAGGAAGAGGCATGATCAGACTTCAAGGACCCATTCCAGTCAGGCAAAAACACTAAAGGAGGGTGTGAGGCAGGGCAAGTGAAGGGTGTGGACTGGGCAGAGTCCCAAGGGGCACCTAGAGAGGCCTGGCCCCCCTCCCCCGCAGATTCAGCCCCTGGGCAAAAGGCTCCCCACCTTTGATTCTAGTGTGGATGGGGGTGTGTGGAACCTGGTGCTCTCTGGCTATTGTTGGACAACAACTCCCATCAGCCCTAAGCATTGGCCATGCTGGCTGCTGGGAATTCAATAGCATCTCTAGGACCACAAATGCCTCATCCCCAAGCTAAAGAATGTCACAGTTTTGGGTGTTCAGGTTTTTTGCCTTTCAAGGTTTGCAGCTCAGATCATAAACAAATTTGGTTGTGCGAGAGGTGGAGAAAGGCTAAGGGAAGGCAAGACTGCCTCCACCCTTTTGAAAGCCTGTAAATTGAATGCAATCTGTTTTGTTAACAGCTCACCAATTGCTCTCTGCTGTCTCTGAGAAGGTGTGAAGGGAGCTTCTTCCCCAGGGATTTGGGGGTAAGTCACTTTCTTGTGTGAAAAGAAAGAGATTGAAAAGAAAGAGATTGATTTCCCATGTCTTAGCCAATCTAGAGCTAAGAAAACTCTGGGAAGTAGAGGTAGGAGCGTCCTCCACCCAGACTAAGGAACGTACCATCCAAGATAGAACCAGGTAGGGATGGGGGAGGGAGAAATTTGATTCAATTCACATTTAAAGCTGAATCTACCTAATCCACACTTTCCAGAACAATATGAGAACCAAAATGCAACTGTCCTTCAAAACCTGCCCTGCTCCAAATTTTCCAGTGCAGTTCTACAGTGTGGTAATGTGTGCAAAAATGCATTTGATAGCATAAAGTGTGCACATAGCGGTGAAACTAGCTCACAAAGGTGAAGTATATTTGGAAAAGTTGCTTTGCGTAAACACGTGCATTAAGAGAAATTCACACTAAAATGCAGACAAGTTTTCATTGAATCTCAAACTGATGCAGGAATACGGAGAACTGAATGTAATATAAAGAGATTGGGCAGATGAGAGAAAGTGTCATTGATAAGAGTTGCCCAGCTCTTAGACCTGGAGTACTCTGCTGGGGTTTTCAGCTGCAGGATTTAATTTGACTCAGGATCTATGATTAGTGCAAGGGCTTGGCTCCATAAAGGGCAGGTTGGATAAAAATCAATTACTATTTAAAAAATAAATAAATCACATTTTTTAAATTTAAATTGGATTTTTAAAATAAAATGCTTTTATAAGAAAAATCTTTCTAAAGATAGTTTTCTATTTAAGTTAGATTATAGTCCAAAGGCTATTCATCAGGAAATAAGGATTTGTTTTAAGTTTTTTATGTGTGGTAAAACCTAGTCTAAGTTTTTTTTTTTTTAATTGTTTAACCACATGTGTTAACAAACATGGATACATATGCTATAATGTTACTGTTTTAGTAAAATAAATTGTTTAAATTATTAAGGAAGTGGTTTTCTCCTTCCAATAAAGTACACAGAAAAGTTGTCCAAAAATAAACAGTTAACTTATTAAACCTCACAATAATTTCACAATCATCTATGTATTTCTAATAGTATAATCAAATCAGTAATTTCTGATATAACTGTAAAAACTGCTCTAAAAAATTATTATTCCAAAATGAAACCTTCAACTGGTTATACCAGATGCTGATTATACCAGCAAGAATGTCTTTCTGTAAAAAACTATCAGCTCCACTCCTGTGGAAAGATGGGCAGGGGATGAAGACAAGCTTTTCCTTCCTCCTGTGCCTTATCTGTTTGCCCTCCCTGCCCTCTGTTTTCTTTACTCATTGAGGAGGCATAGGGGAGGATAATTCAAGTCATTGATCTTAGATTCTCACTCCCAAGCACCCCTCCAGTGCCTATTAACACCTTTGCTACCTAAGATCAGAGCATCCCTCCCACACCCACCATGGCCCATTTGTCAGGTCCCCTCCCACTTCCCCCCAAAGCAGCCTTCGTGTCTCAGCTCTAACTGGTCACAATTTGTCTTTATTTGTATTGTTTTTGCATAGGCAGTACTGCATGTATTTTAACAGGGACACAGGTGGCGCTGTGGTCTAAACCACTGAGCCTCTTGAGCTTGCCGATCAGAAGGTCAGTGGTTCAAATCCCTGCGAAGGGGGTAAGCTCCTGTTGCGCTATCCCAACTCCTGCCAACTTAGCAGTTTGAAAGCAGCTGAAGAAGGCTGATTAGCTGCTTTCCCTGTGCAAAGGTCAGAGGGGGCAGGGTTTCTGTTGAGTCAGGTGATTAGCTGTGGGAGGAGCTTATCAGAGCTTGCAGGGCAGCAGCTGAAGGCTGATTAGCTGCTCTCCCTATGCAAAGGTCAGAGGGGGCAGGGTTTCTGTTGAGTCAGGTGATTAGCTGTGGGAGCAGCTTATCAGAGCTTGCAGGGCAGCAGCTGAAGAAGGCTGATTAGCTGCTCTCCCTGTGCAAAGGTCAGAGGGGGCAGGGTTTCTGTTGAGTCAGGTGATTAGCTGTGGGACGAGCTTATCAGAGCTTGCAGGGCAGCAGCTGAAGAAGGCTGATTAGCTGCTCTCCCTGTGCAAAGGTCAGAGGGGGCAGGGTTTCTGTTGAGTCAGGTGATTAGCTGTGGGAGCAGCTTATCAGAGCTTGCAGGGCAGCAGCTGAAGAAGGCTGATTAGCTGCTCTCCCTGTGCAAAGGTCAGAGGGGGCAGGGTTTCTGTTGAGTCAGGTGATTAGCTGCGGGAGCAGCTTATCAGAGCTTGCAGGGCAGCAGCTGAAGAAAGCTGATTAGCTGCTCTCCCTGTGCAAAGGTCTCTGCCCAATACTTTGCAGAGAAGCTGCCAGTCAGAGAAGACAGCACTGGGTTAGATGGACCAGTCAGCTCCAGATGCTCTTGATCAAGGAACAAAGTGCGCATTTGCAAGCTTGCAGGAAGAAGGGGAAGTTTGGTGTCAACACTTTCACTCCTGCCAAAGAGAGCAAATGGGTTCTAAATGAGAGGGGAATTGCAGCCGGGTAACAAGGGACGCGGGTGGTGCTGTGGGTAAAACCTCAGCGCCTGGGAGTTGCTGATCGCATGGTCGGCAGTTCAAATCCCTGCGGCGGGGTGCGCTCCCGTCGTTCGGTCCCAGCGCCTGCCAACCTAGCAGTTCGAAAGCACCTCCGGGTGCAAGTAGATAAATAGGGACTGCTTACCAGTGGGAAGGTAAACGGCGTTCCGTGTGCTGCGCTGGCTCGCCAGATGCAGCCTGTCACGCTGGCCATGTGACCCGGAAGTGTCTGCGGACAGCGCTGGCTCCCGGCCTATAGAGTGAGATGAGTGCACAACCCTAGAGTTTGGCAAGACTGGCCCGTACGGGCAGGGGTACCTTTACCTTTACCAAGGGGTGCAGGTTGCTAAGGCCTGGTTAGAAGCAGGCTGAGAAGGGGAGTGTTGAAACTGGTGGGACAGCCAGCTCCCTCTAAACCCACAAAGCTTTGGAGACTCGTTGGGGTGTAAGAGATTATGGTAGACACAAGGCTGGTGGGGGGTGCAACATGTCCTCTGCCCATTGGAAAACCTGTTTGGGTTGCGCTCTTTCAGACTGTGGGCGGGTCATGTTCTGTTCACTGAAAGCTGACATGTCAGGGAAGACACCTTTCTCTCCGGCATGCAACGTTTCTAAGTGAATGGATTTTGTGTGTTGGAGGGGTCAATTCAGCAGTGGAGGCCGGTCCATTCTGGTGAATGGGATGCTGCCCCACCAGTCGTTCCCACCTGCCTGTCTGCTTGCATGCAACCAAATCGTGGGCGGTGCTGGCATCGTATCCCATTCTGCCCTGTACCTGTCGCACACAGCACCTTTTCCTTTCTGCTGCATTCATCTTCCTCCAAAAACGCCACCGTTCGTCTCACCGTACCAACATCACGCTGAGAATTAACACATTATGGAACTAACTATACTGCACAACTAATGATGTTGCAAAGCCACATTAAGATCGCTTGGTTATCGCCGTACGTTCCACTGGCCACCACAGACCTTTTTTTTTTTTTTTTTGGTGAACATTTTAAAATTCATTCATATCTACGTGATAGAAAACAAGTGTTGTTTATTGAGACATTCAGGCATTCCTTTGTATGTCAAGAAAGCACTGAACAGGCCTCTGACGCTGTCTCCCTGGGAACCCTGCCCTATGAAACACCTGCATGCCTCTCTTGTCTCCTTTGAGCTGCATCTTCCCAAGGGAGCTGAGGTGGAACGCCAGAATTTAAAGGGGGTGCAACAAGGCGCCAGTGTCCAAAATGAAGTAGGAAATCTGGTTTGGGTAAGGGGGGGGGCGGCACAGCTCCCTCCCCTCCTGGCATGGGTGAAAACATCAGCAGCTGAGGCTTTCTTGCCGGTGGAGGAAAAGCCCAGGGTCCCAGACAGCTGCAGAGAGGGGAGGAGGGGTCGGTAGGAAAAAGGAAGAAATCTTTGCTTATCTCCGCAAGGAACCTCAATGACACGGCCGGCCCAGATGTCTGGCAGGAGGCAGATACCTCCAGCTTCACTGGAGGTTGCTGTGGTGATGGGGGCAGCTTGGAGCAGAAAGTGGGGTGGTTGGTGGGGAGAGTTACCTTCAGAAGAGGCTGCTGCTGAGCTTAGGTTCTGGGGGACTTTGCCATTTGCGGACAATAAATGGCTTTATTTGCCCGTCTTATCAATAGGAGGTTGGGGGGGGGCTATTTCATCAGTTCAAGGGCTGTTCGTAGCAGCTGCACCTCCTTGCCAGGACAGAGCAGCCTCTGTAAAATAGGGTACAGTGATGATGGTAGGAGAGAGTGAGTGTGCATGTGTGTCTTAGCAGCAAGGCCCAGCTGGGGAAGCCTACAAAAGGGAATCAATCAACTAGTGATTGTGCATTTGTCTTTCAGTTTGCAGCGACGGCAGTTAGGATGGTCTTTAGAGGCAGATGCAGCTACCTACAATCTCAGCTAATTGCATGGCTCCTCAGTTGCTCATACTCCCATCTGTGCAAATAATAAAACCGGAGCACGCGGCTGTAATTGAGTCCCATGTTTTCCTCCCCGCCCTTGGGCATTAAGTTCTGCTTGCAGGTTTCCTGTGGACGTCTGGGTGGCCACTGCGAGAACAGGATGCTGGACTAGAAGAGCCACTGGCCTGATCCAGCAGGGTCTTCTTCTTTCAGTGAAAGCAGTTTGCCATGCTTTATTGCACCTCTGATCTAAGTCCCCACTGGTTAAATCTTCCCAAGACGTAGCCAATATCACCCCTTTCTCATGACCAACTAAAGCAGGTGTGGGCAATGCTTGGCTGTCCAGAGGCTGCTGATTGGCCATGCTTTCTGGGGCGGATAGGAGGCCAAAGGTTCCCCACACCTGCACTAAAGCCTTGTTTTGCAAATCCTTATTCTCATCCTTATCTTCTGGTTTGCTCTGATCCGTGATCTTTAACATGCTGCGAATGTAACTGCTGTACTTTTGTCGTTCCTGGGAAAATAAAATCATAAATAATAAAAGCACCGTGCAAGTGAAAGGAAAACACTGTTCCTTACAGAAGGAAGGACTTACAGAGCAGGCATGAAGTAACATTTCTGCTGAATCTGTATGAGGGCATTTTAAGGGCTGAAGGATGGGATATGAATTTTGCAAAATATGTACAGTGGTGCCCCGCAAGACGAATGCCTCGCAAGACGGAAAACCCGCTAGACGAAAGGGTTTTCCGTTTTTCAATGTGCTTCGCAGGACGAATTTCTCTATGGGCTTGCTTTGCAAGACGAAAATGTATTGCGATTCTTGCGATTTTTTTTCACTCCCCACCCCCTTTTTCTAAGGCACTAAGCTGCTAATAGCCTTTTAGCAGCTAATCCGCTAATCCTTAAGCCTTTAATAGCCGCTAAACCGCTAATAGCGCTAATCCGCTAATAGGGTTGCTTCGCAAGATGAAAAAACCGCTAGACGAAGAGACTCGTGGAACAGATTCTTTTCGTCTTGCGAGGCACCACTGTATTTCTATTTCCTTCACCCCCGCCTTTGACTCCATCAATGCCTTTCCCCACCTGGTTGCTGCAATAGGGGTGCGAAGGGACATAAGGGCTCTGCGCCCCAGTCTGGACGGGACCAACTGGGAGACTCCCACTGCAGGCATTGCAGTAAGTCATATTGTAAAGGACACCTGTCTAAAGCCTGCCTTTCTTCTCCAGCGTGTGTCATTCTTTTTGTCCGTTATGTATTAGATAGGAAACAAGTCTCCAGTCTGTTCCTTTACCAGATCTTTGCAATATTTGAGGGCCCAGGTGGAAAACAGTACAAGACATTCCTCACTTGCTGAAGCCTCTGATGAGTGCCCAGGGTGGAATGGGCCAGCAAACCTCTCTGCATCGCTTTTGAGGTCCATGAAAGGAGGCGAGGCAGAAACACATAAAAACAAAATGACAGATCCTAATCATGCCAGTGACCCAGTGAATTAAAATATAAATATGTACCCAAATTCTGGCTAAGCGTCACCACCTCACGATGCTGAAGGCATAGCTAGGCCCTGACATACCATTAGAACTAGTTTGCACTAAAAAAAAATTGATCTGTGGAACTAGTCCACAAGGGCACTATGACCACCAGACAGAAACCCAGTCAGTTCTACCACAGCCTGACATTATCAGTCTGTGGCAACAAAGAACTAGGTCTTCATTGGCGGCTGTAGTGTGGTTGGAATGCCCTCCCAGCTGAAATACATCACCTCCATCCATATTTGCATGTCACTGGCTCCTGAAGACGCATCTGTTTAGGGAAGCCTGCCCTTGCACTTCTGATGTTATTTAATTGTAATGCTTTTAAAATTAAGGATGTTTTAATGCTTTGACAAAATGGTTATTGGGTATTTCAAATGTGCATGGATCTCAGAATTGATTTTATAGATAGCTCAGTTGGCTAGAGCGTGACTCTGATAACACCAAGGTTGCAGATTCGATCCCTATATAGGACAGCTGTGCATTCCTGTACAGTGGTACCTTGGTTCTAGAATTTAGTCCATTTTGAGAGTCCATTTGACTCCCGAAACAGTTCAAAAACCAAGGCACAGCTTCCAATTGGCTGCAGGAGCTTCTTGCACTCAATCGGAAGCCCCGTCGGACATTCAGCTTCCAAAAAACGTTCGCAAACCGGAACACTCTCTTCCGGGTTTGCAGCATTTGGGAGCTGATTTGTTCGGGAGCCAAGCCGTTCCGACTACCAAGGTACCACCTTATTGCAGGAGGTGGTAAATGAACTTCAGGGTCCCTTCCAATGCTGATTCTTTGACAAAAACTACTCAGAAGCCATCTGGCATTTAAGCAGTATATAAACTAATGAATAACGAGTAATTCTCTGCTGACGTGAACCTATGGGAGGTCCCCATTCCTCCTTGGAAAATAACAAAGCAGGAGTTGCTGTTTATCTCTTTTTCTGGAATGACAGATGTAGCACTGCATGATTTCATGTCTCCCTATCACTTTGCACACACAAGATGTTTATTTCCTTTCCACTCCCCCGAGCCCACCTGCTTCAAGGCAAGCCAACTCTCAATCACTTCAAACATTTTCCGTATTTAGTATGGGGCACAGGTGAGGGTCTTGTTTTCGTCCACCTTAACAGCATGATTGAACCGGCCACTCTGCAGGAAGCATCCGTCTGGAGGTTGAAGTCTCTCTGCACAATTCTATAGAAAAAGGGGTGGGGGGGGGAGGGCCCACTTCCCTTCTCGGAGATGGTCCCTCTGGGAACGGCTGCAAAGTGTTGTCACTGTCTTAATCAAAACTGAGGAAGAGATTATTTTTTCCTAACGTTTCTTAGATGCTTGCAGCAGCTGCAAAGGTCAGCTCAGTTTGCCACGCTAGTACACTGGCTGGGGAGTCCTCAGAGACAGAGCCTCTTTTCCTGTTTTTTTGGCTTGATATTGAAGTTTATTATTTATTTTTCAAGAAAGAGAAATGGCAGCAAAAAGGGGAGAGTATATTTTGCGTCCCAAATTTTCCCTAAATTCTATTGAGCTCTGCTGTTATTGAGAGACTGCACAGTCAGCTGTGTTTAGACTGCAAAAGGCCTCCTTGTCCAGAGGTTTTTTTTTTTTAATGGGTTGGAACAGTAGCTTCTTAAAATACACCACCACCCCAAACTATTGGAAATTGCCAAGTGCTGGAAGACATCATTCCTGCAACCCTTTCTGAGAGACCCATTTCACTGTGAGAATAACACACTGACCTGTGAGATCGTTCAGCAACCCCATAAAATCTGTCTTGAAGTGATGCTGTAAACGCCAGCTTTCTTAATGCAACTGTGCTCTAGCTAACGATTTTGGTCTTACCTCTTCTTATAAAGGACAGAGCTGGTTACATTCTTTAAAAGGACAGAGTAGTACCTCGGAGAATTGGTAATCTAGCAAAGCGCTTGGGTCTCAGACTCAACAATGTGGAAGCAGCCGATTTGCAAGCAAGGGTTAGCCAAGCTTGGCCAGAAAGATGCCACCTGATGCAGGAGCAGCAGTTTCCACAAGGACTTAAACCCTGGGTTACTCCCAGACATCTCACCTTTAACTGAAGATACCAGGACCATATGCACGAACTCTACTGCTGAGCTGTGGCCCCTCTTTATGATCACAGAACTAAGGTGGCAGGAGCTCTTTCTCCCTGTAATACACAGAAGAGTGTTAAAGGCTCCCTGAAAATCATTTAGGACCCCCCCTCCCCAAGGCATCCTAAAAGAGAGAATCTGCTCATTCAAGCTTATTGCTGCCATGCTGAAGATGTTATGACACGGTACCTAAGGTTTAACGCAGATCAACGTCTCCATGGTATCAGCACAAGTTTAAAGACCTACTGACGCTCAGCCCCAAGCCCTTTTTTGGGTTGAGCTACACACCACTGTCAGCAGAGGGTTGCTCTCCCACTACTGCGCAAGGAACGCTTTCTGGCTGTGAGGCTTGTAGTTTGTGGCTTCTTCCTGTAAAGAGACACCCACAGGTGACAAAGTGGCAGGGTTGCCCTTGTGCCAGCAGCACGTTTTATAAGCTCCACTGTACTTCTTCGTAACAAGCACAACCCACCACATATCTTAAGCTTAACAGAGGCCACAGATCAATCCTTTGCACCAAGCAATGCATTGGGTTTTGTGCTATTATTATTATTATTATGATTACTATTACAGGTTGTTGTTTTTTCCAAAATATTTATAAACAAAAGGCTAATAACCTTCAACAGCACTTCTGTTACATATGTAAAAAAAAGGGCTTAAGAACAAGTTGTACTCCAATGCACACTAATACAATACAGTGTCTAATGTCCTCAGCCACACTTCTCTACACATCACTCTGGGATTTCCCAGGGAACCGACTTCACACGGGTGTTGGAATCCAATCGGCTGGTCAGTCTCCCCTCGTGATCAGGTCCTCGATGTATGCATCCAGTTCGTCATCTGTACTGAAATCAATGTCCTGAAACCAGCAAAGGGAAATATAGTTCAATGCCTATGAGAAAGCATTTGATACAGTAGGGTGACTACTTGCTAGCTGGGGCTGATGTGAGTCGTAGCTGAAAACATCTGGAGGACACCAGGTTAAAAACATGCTCAGATTTTTGAGATTCTGCAGAATCTGCAAGATTCTGTCTGTAGCATTTTTGTGATTAAGAAATTTGTTTCCATACTCGTACATTTCCTTGTAGCCAGAAGGAAGGGGGAAATAACAAGAAAATATCTAGAATAGCAATATAAGTATGTGTTCTGTACAGCAGAGTAGATGCAACCAAACTTCTTGGATAATTTACATTTAAATAAAAAAGTCATAATGAAAAAACATTTCCAGTTTTTTGCAATTCTGGCTGGGGCCTCACTCACCTCTTGGACTTTTTTGAGCAGTGATACTATGTTAGTCCTTAGCTTCTGGAGTTTCTCTTTTGTCTCCATGAGCTTCTGTTCTTGGATGTGAAGCTTCTCCTCAGAGGCTTTGGCCTGGGCATTAGCTTGAGTCTGGTAGGAGTTGCATAAGTTTTTCAGCCCCTTCTCGTACTGCTTGAAATATTCTTTCTGCAGGGAGGAAAGACACAAGAGAGTCGGCTCTAGGAGCTTCAAGAAAAGCCACATGTATTGTTGCAATATGTCCTTATGCAGTGGGAGGCCACACTCACACCATACATTTAAAGCTGTATCATACCACTTTAAAGTGTCATGGCTTCCCCCCAAAACATCCTGGGAACTGTAGTTTGTTAAAGGGTGCTGAGAGTTGTGAGATCCCTGTTCCCCTCAGAGAGGTACAATTCCTAGAGAGATTTAACAATCACTATCTCTTCCCAGAGAACTCTGGGAAATGAAGGTCTGTGAAGAGGAGTAACAGTGTGGATGTACCCAAAGTGTCTGTTTCCTTCCCTCACCCTCACTTGTAGCAGAGTGCCACAAGGCTCTTGTCTGAGGATGTAGATACACTGCAATCTTTTGCTGCGAAATTATGTCTGTCTGTCTGTCTGTCTGTCTTTCTTTCTCTTAAATAATAGCCATGTTTGCCAGAAGGCAAAAAAAAAAAAAAATTAATTGGAGTTAAACTGTCAATTTGACAGTGGAAGCCTCTGCATTTGCTATTAAGTAAGAGCTGCCTTCCACCCCTGCAGTCTGCTGCCCTCTGCTGGCTAAAAAGTGTCTGGAAAAAGACAAGAGCTGTTCACATCCCAAAAGGGTCTCATTTATCTTAAACGCTAGCACAAAAGCTGTCAGGCAACCCTTTTCTCTCCCCTTTGTGGCACATTCAGATTATAATCTGAGGATTCGGCTCCTAATTTAGGCACTTTATATACACTATAAAAGGTTACAATTATGGATGGTGATATCATAACCACTGGCTCCAGAAAACGTCTCACTGAATTAAAAGGGTAGCAATCTACCCCTCTAAAAACTGGCAGCTGGCAAAGTATTGAGGAGTGGTTCTCAAAGTGGGTGGTACCACCCCTTGGAGACATTTACCTAGGTGGGCGCTAATGAGACACTGGGGAGGGAAGGGGGGTGCTGGAGGTGCTCCCCCTGAGTGCGCTGAATGCTTATTTGCAATTGAGCAGGCTAGAGCCTAAAGCAAACACCTTCCTTGCTTCATATTTAAAGTTTTATTGCTCATCACTTTCAAAGCTATTTCCTTTGGTCATGTTTATATTTACAATTCTGTATTGTCACAAGTCAGAAGACAGCTATTGGTTTTCGTATAGATTAGTTACTGTGCATCTGTGGTAGGTGAAGGTTTGTGCATGTCTGGTAAACTGAGTTATGTATGGATATTTTATGTTATAAATTTCCTTCAACGTTATGTTTTCAACAGCAAGAATGTGTAACTATTCTTTGCTGGATTTTATTTTGACTTTCTTCCTCAGTGGGTCGTGCAAACTGCTATTCTGAATAATGCTGTTTTATAGGGTTGGGAAGAGGGCACTGGAGATGAGTTCATGGAACCAAGTGGGCTGTGCCCCTCCCCCCAAAACAGGGAACAACTGGTGCAGAAGCTAAGAATGTAGCAAGAGCAGCCACCAGCTCAGGTCTTGCCTCTACTTGTAAGCACAGGACTTACCAGAGGGAAAGCTGCCAACTCTTCCAAATTCATGGCACTCAGGTCATTCTTGGAGATGGGGAAATTTGGGGGCAAGAAGTACCGCAAGCAATTCCTGCCCAAACAAAAACAAGCATGCTAAGAAGAGCAAGGCTATGTGTGCATTACAATTTGGAGAACACAGAATATTTTACACAGTACAGAGTTCATCTTCTTGAACAGCTTATTCTCCCCGCCTCCCTTTTCATTAATACACCGAGTTTCTACTCCTTGTGATTCTGAAGATATGCTTCCAAAGATGGTGGGGGCAATGCCTGGTGGAACCACAACGAAGGCAGAATAAATTATGCAAAGTTGCTCAATTTGCATTGGCACAGGCTGCGGAGTTTAGATTGCTCAGGCACAGAATATTAACATTTTGGGCACTTTCTCTGTCCCAACAAAAGAAACTCCACAGCAGGTAACAGGTCAGATACAGTAAGAACATCACACTGACAACAGGGTGCTAAAAGCAAAAGCAGGAGTCCAAAATTAAGCTGGCATCTATAAAGCTGCTTAGCAAAGAGGCTCACCGGAGAGATTGAGCTAGTAAGTCTACAGTCTCATGGCTGTTGCTGGAAGCAGTGGTGTCCGGCTCAGTCCGGATGCACTCCGAGGTAGAGGGCTCAGGCGCAAGGTCTTCCTTCTCTTGCTCTTGAGTGTCTGGAGTTCGCAGTTCTGGTGAGGGAGGCTTCATGAGTCGAACATCCTTGCTGTTTTTCTCGACCCTGAAGGGAGCAACAGACACATCACAAGGAATCCTTGCCATTCTAAAGACCTGAGTAACAGTCTTTGCTGCCTCCCCATGGCAAACTGATGTGCTGACAGCCATTCCCTGGGTACCGAAGATTTGCTTTACATAGTGATGACCAATACTGGCTGGCATTCATTTCCCTTTCCCTGTCTATACACTGTGCTAGAGGCAGCAGCTACCACAGCCCCTGCATCCCAATATAGCTGTGATTCCTACATTGCAGGGGGCTGGTCAAGATGGCCCTTGTTGTCCCTTCCACCACTACAATTCTATGATTCTACACACACACACAAATTACCAGCGATCTCTTGGGGTGGTATCTGTCGGGACATAGTCAAACTTCACTTTCCAGCGGATACCTTTCTTGCCCATCTCCACACATGTAACTCGGCCAGTGAACCACTCCTTGTTCACTCGGACTTCCACGTGGAGTCCTTTATCTGAGGGGCACAGAAGGGCAGAAAGTCTTGCATTAAGCATCTGTTTTCAAAGCAAGCAACTGCTTTCAAACAGGATTGAGGTTCAAATCTTTTGTTTAATCCAGAAACTGCATCCCATGGAAATTACATCGCTTAATGTGCCAGAAAGAGATACAGCTTGGTCCCATTCATTATTATGCAGGTTTAAGGGTTAGTCACAGTGGCTGTATTTGAAGCCAGGTGGTTTTGCTTTAACCTGGACTATAATCTTAATGGATGTAGAACAGATCTGCCCCAAACCTGCAGTCATCATGGTGTTCAATACATGCACCATTTTGCTCCCCTGGAAGAATCAAGTAGGTGCAGAGACCAAGCAACTTATTTCTTACCTTTCTGTGCCCTCTTCAGTTCTGCCAAATCTTCTTCCCCTCCGCTGTCTGTGAGCTGAAAGCAGAGTTAATAGAGACTCAGCATAGAGTACTTTACTAACTAAAAGAAGACCCAACAAAAAGCTAGCTTTAGAATTCAGCAGAAAACTATCTGTGGGCATTTTCATTTGCACTCAACCTTCTGGGCTGGGGATAAGCAGTACTTATGGAATAAAATGTTAATATATTGCTTAAATGCAATAGCCTTGCAGCCATTTGCCACCTAGAACAAAAGACTAGAGCAGTCATCTTCTAACTGTGGACAGAAGCTAGTAGCCACTGATGGCCTTATCAAGAAATAATAATAAATAAAATACTAAATTTAAAACTATTATTCTTTGTGAATTTCTCCTCTTTTAAAGCAATCCAAGTTGGTGGCCATCACTGCTTCTTGTGAGAGCGAATTCTAGAGTTAACGCTGCGCTGTGTGAAAAAGTACTGATGATTTTACAAGTTAAATTATGATGTTATACAGGGCAGATTGCTCACTAGCCCTGAAGCAGTCAGTTAAGCTATAGCAGCACAGCAAAGCAGGAATTTCCAGGCAGGAACACAAAGAGTCATCACTGCTGAAAGTCATTGCCTAGTGGTTAGATTGGGTAGTGCACTGGAACTAAGGAGACCATGTAATTGTTTCATAACAAGAGCAATCAAATTTGCTTTTGTCATTAACACAAGCATCAAACCTTTTAAAGATTACTTTCCTTCTTGTTCTCATAACCTGAACTCCACTTAAAATCCCTGCCCATTATATGACAAGTTTTAACCACTTAATGAAATGGATTTCTTTTGATAAATCAAATGCCCAACTCCAGGTGAAACTGTAAGTCAAAACTTGACAAACAATGGACAGATATTTTAATGGAGTTAAAGTCATGAGAAAAACAAAGGTGATCTTAAAACAGGTTTGGCACTTCTGCTAATTGCAAAAGACACACATCTGATAGCTTTTGCTGTGAAACTGAGTGAAGGCTGCCATTTGATGGAACACATTATCATATCCTACCTGTCCTTAAGATGAAATACAGAACATTGAGGGAATTGGGGATTTTATCTCCATGTCCTATATCTGAGCTCAAGCAGAGGAAAGACACGATAATACACTCCATCAATTGGCAGCCTTCACTTGAGGAGTTTAAGGGGAGGACAAATTCAGCTTGTTTAGCTACTCGTCTTGGATCTGACTGTCAGAACTGTCTGTCCAGACAGTTTTCAATCACTGACTTCACCAAAATATAGATGTCCATATTTTGGCAAAAGTTCCAGAGGGGATGGAATAGGGACGAAGAACAGCAACTTTAAGGGATTCTGAATGGCAAAATCAGACTTGCAAATTTCTCACTCACTTCCACCTCCACCTCATTGGTGTCTTTCTTCTCTTCTTTCACTGTCACGTGTCGCCCATGTTTCCTCTTCTCTTTCCTTGGCCCAATTTCCTCTTCCAATTCATCCTCTATTGAGCTAATGCTTCTCTTCTGGGAACCTGAAGCCTGCAGAGTTTAAGACACACACTCAACCACCACAAGGAAGACACACTGCTCCACGGACCATGCGGTTGCATTTCCAAAAGGCAGGGGCACAACGCAGCTACCTGAAGGCAGGAAGGGGCCTTATGTTGATTCTGAACCCATCAAGCTCAGACTTGCTGACACTGACTGCAAGCAGCTCTCTAGGGTTTCAGGCAGAGGCAATTACCCAGAGATGCTGGAGATTAAATGTGAGACCTTCCACAAAGCAAAGTTGGTGAACATAAGAACAACCCTGCTGGATCAGGCTAGAGGGGGCCCATCTAGTCCAGCATCCTTTTCTCAAAGTAGCCAGATGCCCTGAAGGGACATCCTATGTGTTTCTTATCCCGGTTTCTTAATGCTGGCCATTGACTGTAATAATAAATGAATCTGATTGGTTTTTACAGAGGAGGTGCGTGTCTCACCTGGGGGTGCTTCACGACAGGGGATTTCTTCAGCGACAGCTGTCCCTTTGCAGGTCTTGGGCTGGGGGATCTGTGGTGGTTCTTGGAGTTCTGAAGAGGAGCAGGGGGCACCCTGCCACTTGCTGCAGGCTTGGAGGCAGACCTGACAGAGGTGGATGTGGACCTCCCAGGTGTCACCACCACGTGATTGGAAAGCCTGGCTTCTTCCCTGGAGACTGAACTCTGTGGCTTAGAACTGCTGGTGGCTGGCCGAGGTGGGGGCCCCTTATTCTGCTGGCCAGTGGACCTGGAAGTGGTCAGTGGGGCAGGAGGCTTGCTTGGGGCATTTCGAATCACATCTGGCAGAGGGGGAGAGCGTGGCCGCTGTGGCCTACTCGGTGGGTCTGAATTCTGTGAGGAGGAGGAGGAGAGAAAAGGCAAAGTCAGCTCAGGCTAAGTGCGGAGAGCAGGTGTACAGGCAGCAATGGAAGGGGTGGCACTCACCTCTAGTGCTGGACGGGTGGTGACTTCCAAGGGCAGCTTCCGCAGGTCAGCTTGGGAACGTATTGGAGTCGTTTTCTGGAGCAGAGCAGATGGAACAAAGACATTGTGTTAAGAACAGCCACTGCTGGCTTTAAACCTACTTCCTTAGCAAACCTCACAGACCCTCTTCATCCCTGAGAAATTGTATTAAGTACCTGATGACTCAGTGAAGCCCCACTATGTGAGGTGGGGGAATGCTTTTCAGACTGAGATTGCTACAAACTAAGGGGCTGGTTTGCACACACATGCAACACCAGTAGCCGAAAGTGAGAATTAATATGGGAAATCGTGCTACCTTCAAGACAACACAAGTTCTATCTGTTCCTGGCTCAGTTTACATATGCAAATCACAACACTTGCTGCTGTGTAGGGCTGAAACAAAAATTATCCATGAATGGAGAATTTCCAGTTCAAATTTGGGGGTGGGGTCACAAAAGCAGATCAAGATCCTGGGGGGAGGGGAACACTGGCTGTCCATATAATACCCTAGTGGTTAGTGGCTGTAATTCTTTGACCCTGCTACCACCTGAATGCATTCCAACAAGAAGCTCACTTGAAAGAGACAACTGAATATACAGCGTCACTGGCGAAGAATGAGACAGACTGCAGATCGGGGCCCCCAGTGTCCAGACTTGCCTGCAGTGCCTCCAGCTTCTCCTGCTCCCGGCGAATTTTCTCTGACAGCTCTTTCTGCTTTTCCTCCTGAGACTTCTCTTTCCGCAGCACACACAGGGGAACCTTCTGCTTCTGTTCAGGAGTTTCGCACCTGCCAGGGAGAAGAAAAAGACAGCAGGAAGACTTTAGCAAGGTGAAGGAAGAATGTAAACATGAGCGCAAGTTAAAAAAAACAAAAACCCCAGAGCAAGTTTGGGAAACGCCTGCTCTGTCCAGAGGCAAAACCTCCACACCATACAGGCTCCTCTCTGTAATGAATGAAAGGACAAGAAAAAAAAGTGTAGGCTTAAGCTATCAAGCCTATAAAACATCTCGTAACCCTGATGGGCTATGCTCTGCCTCCACAGAGGCAGGAAATGCTTCTGAAATCCAGCTGCGGGAAAGCACAGGAGGGAAGTTGCTGTTGAGCCCAGGTCCTGCTTATGGGCTCCATTGAATCTCTCACCTGAATGATTTCTATGGGTTCCCATGTCTTTCTCCCTTGACTTTATTTACATGGCAGCATAAAAACATAGGTTCTCTGGATGGCTTACAGAAAATACAAAATGGTCACTTTATAATAAAAAATACAAATTTCAAAACAATGGTAAGCAGCATAAAAAAGCTCTTTCCGGGAGCAGAAGAAATGTTACTACTAATAAATGCAGATAAAACGAGAAAGCCCAGATAACAGATCGAGAAGATCAGTTATTGTAAATGACCTGGGTTTATTAAAAAAACCTCCTATGGCAAAGATGGGAAAACATATGGCTCTGTCAAATATGGGACCCCAACTACTGCACAGTTACAAGCTAGCGCTTACAGACTGCTGTGCAGATTACTAAATTAAGAGGGCTCAGAGAGCTTCATAACACATCCTCACCTGTCCTGATCAGGGCTGGGGTTCATGGCACAAACCCAGGTGTCTGGGTTTTCCTGCTCCACGGAGCTGAGCTGGAAGGGGAGGGTCCGCCATTTCAGACACAAGTCTATTGACACAAAGACAAATCATGCCATTAGCAAATTGCAAAGCCAGATGAAAGAAACCCACTCTGCACCCAGGGCCTGCAAGCAAAGACTTGGTAATGTGAACGAACACTAAATATGTAATTGTTTTAACTGTTTTTTAGGCAACTGTTTTATTCCATGTGATTTACACTGTAAACCACCTTGGGATGATTCATAAATTTTGGATTATTTATTAAATTTATTAGTTGCTTTTTTGCCACAGCAACTCAGAGACTTACAATATTTTAAATAGGAAACAAACACATACATACATTTAAGCCAGCATTTTAAAAATCTAAGAGACAATTTTGTTTTTTTAAGAACTACAGTCGTACCTCCTTTTGCGGCCGGGATCCGTTCCTGAGCCCTGGCTACTAGCTGAAAAGGACACAGGGCAAAGTGCCGTGTCTGCGCACGTGCGCTTCTGCGTATAGAGTGATTCAGCGCTTCTGCGCACGCGCGAGTGGCAAACCGGGAAGTAACCTGTTCCGGTACTTCTTTGCTGCGGACGTTCGCCAGAATGGACGCTAGACAAGGCGGACGTTCGTGGAGCTATTATTGTACATTAAAATATCCCATCCACTGCAGGAAGCCACAGATAATTAAAAGCCAAAGGCCTAGTGGAAAACAAATGCTTTTGTCTGGTGCCTAAAGATATGCAATAATGGCTCCAGTCTAGTCTCCCTGGGGAGCGTGTTCCACAAGCGGGAAGCCACCACTCTAATGTTGCCAGCTTCCAGGCCTCCTGCGGAGAGAGCACTCAAAGAAGGGACTTGGCTGATGACTGCAGGGGTGAAGTAATAATGACAATATGCCTATTGTTTCTTTGTTCCCCCTCCCCACCAAGGAAAAAAGAACACCAAGAGATGGCTGACCCCCCCCCCCCCAGTTTCCCAGCACAATTAAGAAATCAGTTCCCAATATTCTTTGGAGGAAGCCACATGCTTTGAATATGCATGGTGTCAATCTAGCTTTTTATCACTATATTTTGGTTGTTTTGCCGCCTAAGGCACTGCTGGGGCTTCAACTCCCTGCAAACACCTTTCCAATCCTGGAATGCTGGAAACTCCGCACTACCAGACGTACCGCACTGAATGGTGGTGGGGATCTCCATGGCTCTCCGCCGCTTGTAACGCAATTCATTTGATGGAGGCTGGTTCCAGTTAGCAGATAAATAGCCAAAGTCATCCCAGAACTTGCTTATACCTTTCTGTGCTGGAGGGTTGTTGTTGTTGGTTTTTTTTTGAAAAACAAAAAACATCAAGATGAGCAAGCAAGCAAACACACAAACACACACCCGTGGTCTAATAACTATCCGTTGTCTTGGTTTACAACCATGATCCGTTCTGGAAGCCCAGTTGTAAACCAAAACAGGTTGCAACCCAAGGCATGCTTTCGCCAATGGGACCTCCCAAAAAAAAGAAGGGTTGTAATCCCCCCCAAAAGGTGGGGGGGGTTGTAATAACAATAAAAAGGGACACACACTTCTGGGTTTGATGTGGTTGTAATCTAAAACGGTTGCAAACCAAGGTAGGAGCGATATTAAAATACTCTGCTATCTATGTCCTAATAAACAGCATTTTTTTCCCTGATAACCAAAGATGTAAACACACAAACACACATCCATGGTGTAATAACTATCCATTGTCCCTTCCCTGTGCCTAGCATTCCCCTTCCATGCCCAACTTCCCACCAGATTGCAAGAGCATCTTACCAATCTCAACATCCTTCCAGTACTGAGCCAAATGTTCTCCCATTGCCCTTAGTAAGTGCCGATACTCCTTGGCATCGGCAAAGTCCTGCTTGTTATGTGTCGGCTCCAAAACCAGGTAGGGGACGTCAACCACTCCGACAACACCACCGCATGCCCTGAGTGGGAGGAAACACAACAGGGATAAGCTTGCAGGCAGCAACCGGCCTGAGAAGGACAGAGTCAGAAGACAGGCTCCTTCCTTCCCACTACAGCAAACATGAACCTGGTTCAGTGTAGGGCAGATGGAGCAGGGTTAATTAAATATCAAGGATGGAATAACTCATGGAGGTGAAGGCTACTGATGGCTACCAGCCACAATGGCTATGCTGTGCCTCCAGAGTCAGAGGCAAACATGCTTCTGAATACCAGTTGTTGGAAACCGCAGGAGGGGAGAGTGCTCTTGTGGCTGGGTCCTGCTTGCCGGTTTCCCACAGACATCTGGGTGGGAACTGGATGCTGAACTAGATGGGACTTTGGCCTTCTCCAGCAGTCCCATCTTATGTTTGAAATGAAAAGGCTTGATGTAATTAAAGGCTCCAGCAAACAGGGTCCCAATGAATGAACAAAACTGGCTGCTACAGCAGCTGTGAAATTCATCCACAGATGAAGCTTTCAGTTAATGCTGTGCCACGAACAACATGCATTTGTTTCCAGTAATCATGAGTTGCACATGCATCACTGCGCAACATGGACGGATCGTTCCCTATGATAATGTTCTGCTGGAAACAGGTTATCTAATCTAAGAGAGTATCACCCTGACAAGATCATCTGTGTACTGTGCAGAGCAAAGGCTCTCTGTCAAATAGTAGTTAGGATCAGTTTGGCACCATGATCAACTCAGTTTGCCTCCTGCTCTTATGAACAATGCAGTTTGCTACCTGAAGTCTCTGTTTCCTTGAAGTTTCAATTCGTGGTTGAGGGGACCTTTAACAATTTAGAAGATGCAACTCAGGGTATACATGCAAAACCAACAATGGATTACTCCTCACAATATATTTAACCATACATATGAAATCAGAGAGAATTAGAGAAAGTGTTTTCTCCATATCCCTGGAACATATATTTCTGCTTTTGGGTTTTCCAGAAGAGGCACCTGGTTGGCCACAGTGAGAACAGGATGCTGGACTAGGTGGCCTGATCCAGCAGGCTATTCTTATGTTCTTAAGATAGTAAGAACTGAATAAAGCATGCAAAATAACTGTGCAATGAACTTGATTTGCTGCAGCTCCATTTTCTTGTAAAGTACAGAATACACCAAGTGGAAGAGGACGGTGGGGGTGGGGCTGATCAAGACTCACATAACACAGGAGGAAACACTTTACTTGTCATTAAGGCAAGAACTAACTAGAGGTCTCTGCAAGAAACTCACATGCCACCCTCCAGCTGCGGGCCCACCTTCTCATACATCTTAATCAGTCGGCTGCAGTTATAGATAAACATCCCATCCAAATGCCGCTGCTCAATGTTCACACCAAAGATGAAGTTCAGCTCCTTTGGCTCCTTGAGGGCTCTGCAACAAAGATGTAAAGACAGCAAATAAGGCTGGAAATCCATTGGCAAAGCACAGAACAGCCAATGTATTTCCCAGTGCCCAGGAGGGCGCACATGTCAAATGCTTCCGACAAATAACAAGTGTATTGTGGGTACTTATTGGAAAGTGGGGGGAAACAGGGGAATGAAAATGTATGGACGAGAAAAGGGTGAGTGTACAACAAATGAGGGTCCGCACATGACAAAAATTCTGGCTTTTTTGCTGAATTCTTAATATTAGTATTTATTGAATTTTTACCCTGCCCTTCCTCTTGAAATCAAAACAAAAACATTCTAGATCAGTTAAAAATTCCAAAAACAATTAAAAGCTCTGAAAGCAGTTACATCCAGTGTGATCTCCAGATTGCCAAGAACAGTATAATTCAACTTTGGTCAAATCCAGAACTGTCCACACCTAATTAAAACATTTTTTAAACAAGGAATTTGGAAAGCAGGGGTGCCAGCTTGAATAAAATATGGGGGGGGGGCTCTCCCTGCATAACTGACCATGTGACACAGGGCACGTACAACATTTGGATGGCAATGAACATCAACTTTGGGGGCCCCCAGTCCCCACAAATATTTTAATGGGGGGGGGGGCAGAAGAACCCTTGGCCTCTAAGAGTTGGCTTCCATGGTAAGGTATAAATGAAATGGATACACCTTTAGAACTGCAAGATCCTTGAGAGTCGTTTATCAGCATGGGAACAAAGCAAGAGGCATGGAAGAACTGGAGCTCTGCCACTCACCGCTGCTTTGCCTCCCTGATCCTCTTCTTAACATCTGCCTCTCTACGCATGGTTATCGCCACGTCCTGGGCTTGGCGCAACATGACCTGAGGATGTGAAGCACACTTAAAATGGTGACGCAATCTTGAAGCACTACCTAAAGTTTGTGTTTTTATATGCACAGCTTCTCCTTAGTGACTCTAAAAAAGCATTCTACAATGGTAGCGGTGAGACAGAATGACTATCTTTTTTATTTATTTATTAATGCTAACTATATTCTCACAATATACACAATATCAGATTCTACATGAAGTCCATGTAGATATTAAAAACACACAAATTGCTGAACGTTAGACAAATTACTAACTTTCTTGTTCCAGCAGATGTTTTAAGACGTTTAATGAAAAAGGTTTATTATTTTATTGTCCCCTTTTCTAGAGATTGTTTTTATGTATACCACTCAGGAATGCAAATAATTAAGCAATATATAATATCTTAATAAATAAATACTCCGTCTTCCTATTTCATCAGGGGTTTTAAGCAATATATAATATCTTAATAAATAAATACTCCGCCTTCCTATTTCATCAGGGGTTTTAAGCAATATATAATAACTTAATAAATAAATACTCCATCTTCCTATTTCATCAGGGGTTTTAAGCAATATATAATATCTTAATAAATAAATACTCCGTCTTCCTATTTCATCAGGGGTTTTAAGCAATATATAATATCTTAATAAATAAATACTCCATCTTCCTATTTCATCAGGGGTTTTATCTTCTTCAAATTATCATGTATTATTCTTTTAATTCATCACATTATTTATATTTATTTACAACCGCACCCTTCTATTAAACTTAAGCATTACACTTTGTCTATTTCATAGTGAATTATCATAAATATTATGCCACAGATTTCCACCTTTCACAATAATTTTAAAAACTTCTATTCTTCCTTCTGATAAGAAATAAATGCGGATGATACTCAGCTCTACTTCTCTTTTAAATCGGAACCAGTGAAGGCGGTGAAGGACCTGTGTGATTGTCTGGAGGCGGTTGGAGGATGGATGGCAGTGAACAGATTGAGGTTGAACCCTGAACAAGACAGAAGTACTGTTTTGGAGGGACAGGGGGTGGGCAGGTGTGGAGGACTCCTTGGTCCTGAATCGGGTAACTGTGCCTCTGAAAGACCAGGTGCGCAGCATGGGAGTCATTTTGGGCTCACAGCTGTCCATGAAGGTATAGGTTATTTCTGTGTCCAGGGCAGCTGTCTACCAGCTCCACCTGGTACGCAGGCTGAGACCCTACCTGCCCGTGGACTGTCTTGCCAGAGTGGTGCATGCTCTGGTCATCTCCTGCTTGGACTACTGCAATGCGCTCTATGTGGGGCTACTTTTGAAGGTGACCCAGAAACTACAGCTAATCCAAAATGTAGCAGCTAGACTGGTGACTGGAAGTGGCCGCCAAGACCATATAACAACCGGTCCTGAAAGATCTACATTGGCACCCAGTACATTTCCGAGCACAATTCAAAGTGTTGGTGCTGACCTTTAAAGCCCTAAACAGCCTCAGCCCACTATACCGGAAGGAGCGTCTCCACCCCCATCGTTAAGCCCGGACACTGAGGTCCAGCTCCGAGGGCCTTCTGGTAGTTCCATCCCTGCAAGAAGCGAGGTTACAGGGAACCAGGCAGAGGGCCTTCTTGGTAGTGGTGCCCTCCCTGTGGAACTCCCTCCCGTCAGATGTCAAGGAAATAAACAACTATCTGACTTTTAGAAGTCATCTGAAGGAAGTCCTGTTTAATGTTTTATTGTGCTTTTAATATTCTGTTGGGAGCTGCCCAGAGTGGCTTGGGAACCCCAGCCAGATGGGCAGGGTATAAATAATAATTTATTATTATTATTGCTAGATTGTTTGTTTGTTAATTGTGCCTGTACTATTTTCACAGATTTGCAAGCTGTAAAACTATGCTCCTCATTCTGTGATTCTATGCAATTCTGATCTGTGAATATTCTGAAATGAATCTTCTCCAAAAGAAGAAACTCTATGAAAGTAAAAGGGAATTATGCAATTATTACCTACATGAGCCATTAATGCAGAGATGAATTGGCCAAATCCTATTCACAGGATGTTCAGCCTCCCTTCACCACACATCACTTTAGAACATAGGCACAACTTGTAGGGGCTTCTTAACTCCTGCAGAGGAGGAGTAAAACCAGCAGAAATACTGACTGTCACCTGCTAGAACAGAGACTCGAACTGTTTTGAGAGCCTAACCAGACACCATTCTTTCAGCCTCTTGCATTCACTGGCACCAGTCCTGCTTAGCTCAAGGAAATGTGCCCCTGTCTTTCTTGAACACTAGGAATTCAAATCAACACCAGACACTACAGATCTTACCCTGGATTCCCTAGTGAGGTCCCCTCCCAAGCGCAGCTCCAAAGCACGGGCTTTGCTCTCAGCTTCCCGAGCCTTTTCTTCAGCTGAAAACACAAAGAGACAGTAGACTCAATGCAAACAGAACTGCAAAACCAAAACAAAACAAAAAATAAAAACCCAGGCTGTCAGGGAACTGCCATCGGAGCCAGAAGGAGAGGGAGGGCTCCAGAGGGATTCCGGAGAGCGTCCCGGGAGGGAGAGAAGCAGCACATCTTCTGGGGAAGGAAATCAGCGTAGCACCAGTGGAGGAGGGGGGCAGATGGGGGAATCGGCGAGGTGGCTCCAAGACTCCTCACCGGGGACCAGCGGGGAGAGCACGGGTCCTCCGATGCCCACACCCTCCCTGCGCAGAAGGCTTCCACGCAGGGAGAGTAGGCAGCGACTAGGCGTCAAAGAACTTTTATGCTCGAAGAAGTTCAAGAAACGCCCACTGACGGATTCTGCCAGCGATTGAGACAGCCATGGGCGAGTGGCTGTCCAGACAGAAAGGGTTCACTCAGGCAACCCACCCAGGTGTGGCACCGATTTACGCACGAGCAACCCCTAGAACCATTACACAGGCTCTCAGGGAAGCTGTATTAGATGTAGTGTATCAGAAAATAGCAAGAATCTACACAGTAGAAGCAAGATGCTACCTCTATTTGCAATGTCAATTACAGTTATATGAAGACCTGATCATTTTGGGACCAGGCTATGACTTTGCAAATGGTCCTTTGCACAGCTCCAGTGATATCCATGAACTGACCTAGGGAACCTGGTTCAGAAAATAGACAGGATACGTGTGCATTCAGTTTAATGGAATGACCTGACAAAGGTAGAGACCAGTGTGTGTGTGTGTGTGTGTGTGTGTGTGTAGATGCCCATCTGATTGCTGATCAACTGAAAAACTCCTTAAGGAACACAAAAAGCAGAACTGGACTGGAATTACTTAGGATATCAGAACTTTGAGGCAGCAGGTGGGTGGGCGGACTCACCCAGCCCTGGAACTCACCAATCCGAGCCAGATGCTCTGTTTTCTTCACTTCCTGCTCCGCTCTGGTCTTGAACCGCTTGGAAGTATATTTGTACATCCTGCCAGAGGGGGCAGAAGCAGGAGAGAGAAAACATTGTGTTAAGCAGCAATCTTTAGATACAACTTTAGATACAATCTTTAGATACAACCCAAAGTCCCTGAAGTCAGATAAAATATCACTTTTATTGTATAGTTTATTTAGGCAGCAAGTCCTTTATCGGGATTCCGTAATTTAGTGATTACCAAAGTAGATGGTAGGCAAGGGGGTAACAGGGGGGTGCTGTAGGTGTAAATAACTATGAGACTTTGAAAAACTGGGAGCCATGGATCAAGTTTATTTGTTGAATAAACTAAGTAGTTATATGATTTTAGTTGTAAGCAAGGTGGTGTGGGCTCTAGATTTTGTAATGTCCTTTGAATGGACATTTTATGCAGACTTACAAATAAGAACAGTCTCTCCAGGCCACAGGCAGAGCCTTCTAGAAGGTTCTGTAAAACAAAGCATATCACCTCTCCCAGCCTGTGCATTCCACACACAGGGCAAAGAGCCAAAGCCAGCATCTTCCCACAGGTGGAAGAGGGCAAGACCAATGATCCTACATTTGGAAAAGACGAGGTGCTGTGCAGGGGCCAAATAGCACTGTTCATTCTGAGCTCATTCAGTCTTCCTTTTGTGGCACAGGCCCATGCTTTAAAGCTCTGTGTCTGAGCACTATTTTTTGTCCCTGCACTTTCCCCATGAAAACCCGCTCCTTACCGCTTAATCAGAGAGAACAGCAATCCTCTGAAAACCCAAACTTTTGTTTGTTCCAATTCAGTGTTAAAGAGAAGGCTTCACAGAGAAAGAGCGGAGGAGGAGGGGGGGAGTGCTGACAGGGAGTTTAAAGCACAGGCCTGTGCCTGGAAAGTGTGGGGCAAAAGTTAAGTGTGGACAAGCCCTATGCAAGTTTTTCACCCTGCTGCGAAACTGTGGCACGCAGGCACAAACAGCCCCCTCGTAAAGTAAATCCTTGGCTATGACTCATACCTAGGCTTGAATAAGCAGCAGGAAAGACGCTTAGTCTGCACTTTGTGTCCATGGATAAATATTCTCATTCGGGGATCAATGTAGAGCACAGCAGCATAAGCACGGAAGGAACGACGCTCTGGCTTCCTGAAAGAGGGGGGGAAATCATAGAATCGTAGAGTTGGAAGGGATCCCAAGGATCATGTAGTCCAACCCCCTGCAATGCAGTAATCACAGCTAAAGGATCCCTGACAGGAAGTCAAAGGAGGGAGAAAACAAACCCCAGCCCTTAAGATCAGCCTTCTACCCATTCACTAGCTGATCATCATCGTGTGCAGAAAAGGAGACCAAGATTATTCACATATGCCCAGCATGTAAAAAGGGTCAGGGCAACTCAGTTAAACCCAGGTAAGGACATACATCTTCACCCAATCAACTTGGTTTGGGTTGAACATGACAACCCTTATGCTCTTCCCCCCACCTAACTCAAAGCTAAGTGAGTCTGTCTTCATTTCCCCAGAGGTGTTTGGAGAGTGACATGGCCCTACCTCTGTATTTGTAGCACCTTTGGGGGAAGTCAGAAGCCATGAGAATCTCTCTCATGGCTTCTGCCCGTATTCTGAAGGTTGCTGTGAAATTAACAGTCTTACTCCAGGGCAGGCTTTGGAGAAACCATGATGTTCCACCCCCACCCCACCCCCCATTTCTGACTTTTGCCACAGTTAGTGCAAACTGAGAGATGAGTCCCTAACTCTCCTAAGTTTTCTGTGTGTGAGAGAGAACTCGAGGGAGGAGACGGGGCGACTACAAACAACAGAAAGCTAATACAGTAGGCCCGTTAAGAGAACTCTGAAGTTAGCTTTCCTTGAAAGAGGATTAAATGTGGGTATGGCTTTAAGACTACATTCCATGCGTTAACATCCACACATTCCCAACTTTCTGTTCCTCAAGTGAATACCTATGATTGACCAGTGTCTCATTTCTAGATCCTGTCAGCTAGAAACAGGCCTTGAATTTAAACATTCCTCAAGGGCCAGTTGCAAATCCCGTGTGTCTCGAGTGCTCACAAGCCCATAAAATCCTACTTCCTATATCTGAGTCATTTAACCCACAATCTCCTCCGTGAAGGCTTAAATGAAGACAGAGAACCTCTACTTCCACCAAAGCACAAAAATAATTCAGCTGCTACAAGCAAGGGATGCCCTTCCCTACAAAGTAATTGCTTCATAGAAACAGACTTAGATATGAAGCTTAGGTTGCATCAAGCTTACGTTCCCTCAGGTGGTGTTTCAGCCATCTGGATGTCTCGGGGATCTGAGGTCACATCCAGCTCAGGTTCACCATTATCCATCAGTTTGAGGTTGAAGATTATCACCAGAGTCCCTGAGGCATCAGATACAACAATATTAACTCTGTCATATACCCGTTCCTTCTTTGGGTAAAAAAAAACCCATAAGCATTCGACTCTTATCATATACACAAGCATCAAATTTGGCATATATAGTGCCTTTTGGGGCACAAATCTCTGATCTTATGAAGATTATATTCTCACCTTTGTCCCCAGAGATCTTGTTAAACTGTTCCATTATTTCCTGCTCTGATTTAAAGGGAGAATACTTGTAAATCAGTTCAGTCTCAATGGAGAATTTCTCCATGTTGTCTGTCCAGGGTTCCCCAGTACGAGCATTCCAGGTGGGCAGTGGAACAATTACCTACCATTTAAAAAGATAAAATAGACTTGAAATGGACACTTTCAAACAGTTATTCAGTAAGGTTGCAGCTTCTAAAAGGTCCCCATTTATAAAACTTATCCTCCACTATAAAGGCACTCCACCCTGCTAAGGCCTAATCAACCCTGCTTTGGATCCTTGAATGTTTTGGCTAGCTGGAATGTGTCCTTGAACTTCGGTGATGCTTTTGGCTTGCCTGGACTGAGGGCGGAAAGGGATGTGTTGAGACCATGCAAAAACTACCTGTCAGGGAACTGCCATCAGTGCCGGAGGGAGAGAGCAAGCTGCAGAGGGATTCCAGAGAGCGTCCCACGATTGGGAGAGGCAGCCCATCTTCTGGGGAAGAGAATCAGCGTAGCACCAGGGGAGAAGGGGGGCAGATGGGGGAATCAACGAGGCGGTCCCATGACTCCTTGCCGGGGACCAGCGGGGAGAGTAAGGGTTCTCCGCCGCTTACACCCTCCTTGCGCAGAAGGCTTCCGCGCAGGGAGAGTAGGAGGTGACTAGGCGTCAAAGAGCTTCTTTGCTGGAAGAAGTTCAAGAAACGCTCACTGACGGATTCTGCCAGCGATTCAGACAGCCACGGGTGAGTGGCTGTCCGGACAGAAAAGGTTCACTCAGGCAACCCAGCCAGGTGTCAGCACCGGCTTACGCACGAGCAACCCCTAGAACCACTACAGCAATCCGTCAGTCACTGACGTTGCTTGTGCGCAGCCCCGGAGAGGCAGCATGATGAGCCAAACAGGGCCCACCAGAGAGACAGAGCAAGAAGCCATGGTGTGAGGTCTGGTCGAGAGGAACCGAGAGCTGGAGGTGCATGTTGCTACCCTGTCTGCGCGGCTGGAGGAGAGACGGGCTCAGGAAGCACAGGTCAGAGCCACCCCGATAGGGAGGAATGTCCCGGGGCTGGTACACAAGTTTGGTGGAAAGCCCCAAGACTACAATGCCTTCCGAACAGAAATTCAGTATGCTTTGGAATTGCAGAAAAAGGACTTTGCGGATGACGGGGAGAGGGTGGCTTACATTGTGGGACATCTGCAGGATGGGGCGTGTGAATGGATCAGACCCCTAATGGCGACGCAGAATGATGCATTGAAAGATCTTAAGAAATTCTACCAGGGAATGGACGCAATGTTCTCCAGCGAGGTTGAGCAAAGCATGACACGGCGGGAGCTGATGGGGTGCAAGCAGGGGGGCCTCTCCGTCAGAAACTACTGGTCGCGTTTTGCGATGTTAGTCCACAAGCTCGGGTGGGATCTGGACTCTGAACCAATGCAAATGTTGTTTGAAACGGGTTTGTCCCCTGAAGTGAAAGACGAGTTGTCCCGAGCGCCCCGCCCGCGGTCGATGGATGAACTCACCAAGACTGTGCTTGCGATCGGTGTATGCCAGGAAGCGCGGGCTCAGGAGAAGCGGGAGATAAGGGCGGAACGTTTCCATGACAACTGCACTCTGGAGATGCCGAGGGAGCCTTCCCAGGCAGCGGAGCCAATGGAAATTGATGGAGCGCGCCCGCGCGAAGTTTCAAATACTGGTGAAGGTCGGAAAAGGGAGGGAAAGGAGTGGAAAACTACCAAGAAGTGTTTCCTCTGTCAGCGACCGGGACATTTTGCAAAGGTCTGCCCTCAACGAAAAGCCTGGCAAGGCATGATGGGGGCTGCAGGCCACGACGAGAAGGGGGAGGAAGGGCCGGTGCAGGGAAACGACAACGCCTGGCTGCCAACCAGCAGGGGCAGCAGCCAGGCCAGCAACCAATAGAAGTGCCCCAGCCTGACGCCCCCCCCAGGTAGCTATAGCCATAGAGGTGGTGCTAGAACTCCCAAATGGGCACCCCGTCAAAGTGGAGGGACTGCTAGATTCTGGCAGCTCGTGTAATTTCTTCAGCAGAGACTTCTCTCTGGAGCACCAACTCCACCTGTTGCCACTAGATTTTCCCTTGCAGGTGACCACCATCGATGGCAGGGAACTCCTGGGAGGGGAAGTGACACACCAGACACCGCCAATGCGAATGAGGGTCTCCAGGCACACGGAAACCATTGCCTTTCACGTGGCCACGCTGGCAGGACCCCCAATAATACTGGGAATGAGCTGGCTGGCAATACATGACCCAGTGGTATCATGGCATCAGCGATCGCTCACCTTTGGGTCAGCTTACTGCTTAGAACACTGTCTGGGAGGGAAGGAACCAAGAATGACTGTGGCCAGGGTGGCTGGGGTGGCCCTGTAGCAAAAAAGGGAGGTGCCACCACAATATGCTGAGGAGGTCTTCAGTGAGAGGGAGGCAGACAGACTGGCCCCCCACAGGCTATTTGACTGCCAAATCAACCTGCTTCCAAGGGTAAGCTGTATGCCATGTCCGACCGGGAGACGCAGGAGTTGCGGCAGTTTATTGACAAGAACCTGAAGAGAAGTTTCATAAGGGAATCAAAGGCGGTGGGGGGCAGTCCAGTGTTCTTTGTGGACAAAAAAGAGACTAATCAGCCCAGATTGGTCGTGAATTACCGGGCCCTAAACCTGGTGTCGGAACCCGTGACTTTCCCAATGCCCAGGATTGACGATATTTTGACACGTGTGAGGCACGGGAAGGTTTTTACCAAGCTGGACCTCAGGGGAGCATACAATCTGATTAGGATAAGGGAGGGGGACGAATGAAAAACGACCATGTTCACCCCCCTGGGGGCTTTTGAGTACTTAGTCATGCCATTTGGATTACAATCAGGGTCTGCCTGCTTTCAAGCCTTCATGCACCATGTGTTGGGGCCCCTGCTGTACAAGAATTGCGTACACTTTTTGGATGACGTCTTAATCTATTTGGACAATGAAAAGCAACACGTCAGAGACGTCAGGGAGGTCCTACAGAGATTGAAGAAGCATCAGTTGTGGGTCAAGCTGGAAAAATGCCAATTCCACGCCAGGGAGGTCGAGTTCCTGGGGTACAGGTTGTCAGACAAAGGACTAGCCATGGATCTGGGCAAAGTGAAGGCAGTGCTGGAATGGAAAGCCCCCAAAAACAGAAAGGATGTGCAGAGGTTCCTAGGCTTCAGCAACTTCTACAGGAAGTTCATAAAGAACTTCGCTCACTTGACAGCGCCCATAACGGCTTGGCTTAGTAGCAAAAAGAAGTTCGAGTGGACAGAGGGTACACAGCAATCCTTTGAAAAACTGAAGAAAGCATTCGCCTCGGAAGAGCAGCTTCTGCACGTGGATCCGGAGAAGCCCATGAGACTGGAGATGGACGCATCCGACCGCGCCATTGGAGCGGTCCTTTTGCAGCCCGGGGCCAAGCAGAACTGGAGGCCGGGTGCCTTTTTCTCTAGGAAGATGAGCAAGTCAGAGCAAAACTACACAATGTATGACCGGGAACTGCTTGCGATCTATGCGGCGTTTCGGCAATGGAGACATCTATTGATAGGAGCGCGGCACAAGATCTAGGTCCGAACTGACCACAAGAACTTGGAATACTGGCGGACCGCGCGAGTGCTCAACCAGAGACAGATCAGATGGTCCCAGGAGTTCGCCAAGTTTTCCTTCGAGATCCGATACGTGCCGGGAGAGGAAAACGTAAGGGCAGATGCTCTATCCTGGAAACCGGAGTACATGGAAGGAGAGGGGCCACCAGAGACCAGGCACGTTTCCCCCGAGGACTGGTGGGTGTGTGGGGGGGAGCGTTGGTTGGGAAACGAGAACTGGCAGGGCTCACCAGAGACGATGAGTTTGCTCAGACAAAAATCAGGGAACTCAGGGACGGAAAGGAAGTCAATGGAGGGTTTGAAGAAAAGGAAGGGCTACTGTACTATAAGGGGGCACTGTATGTACCGGGAGAGACTTTGAGGGGGAAGGTACTTAGACAACTCCATGACAACCCAACAGCTGGGCACTTTGGACAGCACAAGACCATGCTACTTGTCGCCAGGCAGTTCTGGTGGCCAAAGGTGAGGGAAGACGTACGAGAATATTTACGACAGTGCGACCGATGCCAGAGGGCGAAGGAGGAAAGGGCTGCCCCTGCGGGGTTACTGGAACCCTTACCCACACCGGAAAGGCCCTGGGAGGTGGTGTCCATTGATTTTATGACAGATCTGCCCAAGTCAAGGGGAAAGACAGCGTTCATGGTAGTAGTCGATCTACTGACTAAAATGTGCCATTTCGTAGCTTGCTCACATGCAGCAATGGCAGAGGAGACAGCCAGGCTGTTTGTGGATCACATTTTTAGACTGCATGGGGCTCCATTGAGGGTAATCTCGGATCGCGGGAAACAATTTACTTCCCGGTTCTGGCGGAGGCTCATGAGCTTGCTACAGGTCAAGGTGAGCTTCTCGATGGCGAGGCACCCAGAAACCAACGAACAAGCCAAAAGAGCGAACGGTATACTCCAGCAATATCTACGCTGCTATGTCAGCGAGAGACAGAACAATTGGGTAGAGAAATTAGCTTTGGCTGAATTTGCGTACAATAACGCTGAATACGTGTCCATGGGAATCAGCACTTTCATGGCCAATTACGGTTGTCACCCCAGGGCCTTCCCAGGGCGGGGGGAAGGAAAGATGGAGTGTACCTGCGGCTGAGCAATTTGTAGAGGAAATGGAGGCCTTACACCAGCAACTCAGGCTGAACTTGGAGCGGGCCAAGGAAGTTTACAAGAGGCAGGCAGACAGGCACCGTCGGGAGGGGGAGGCCATACGGGTGGGAGACCGGGTGTGGTTGTCATCCCAAGGTTGCCCCAAAAGGGAGGGTGCAAGAAGTTGCAGCCGAGGCGGCTGGGGCCTTTTGAGGTAATACAGCAGGTTAACCCAGTGGCATTTAAACTCAAGTTGCCTGACAGCATGAAGATACATCTGGTGTTCCATAGGTCCCTACTTTTACCTTACAGGGAGGGGTGGGAATTCCCGGGACAGGAGGGAGGGGTTACCACCCACTCGCGGGTAGAGGAGAGGGAACACTGTAACGAAGCCACGGAAATACTCGATTCAAGGTGGTGAGGTCGCCAGGTAGAGTACTTGGTAGCTTGGGAGGGGGAACCTAGGTTGGAAAACACGTGGGTCCCTGCTGAATCAATCACTGACGGGTATCTGGTGGAAGAATTCCAGTGTTTGTTCGCAGATAAGCCCAAACCATTAGCTAGATTCTGGGAGGAAGTATTTGGACCCACAAAGGGGACTTTGTGGGTTTTCCTGCCTCCGAAGAGGAGGGAGAGGTGTCCGAGGGAGAAGAATCAGACTGGGAGGTTCAACCACCGGGAAGAGATCCGAGCGGATGGGAGGCTGGTTTTGAATCCTCAGAAGATGACAGCTCCTTCAGGGGATTCCCCGCATCGTCGGCCAAGGAGAGGAGGTTGTATCGGAAAATCGTGCCAGGGGTGGGCGGTCCTGAGGAGGAGGTGGACGTCAGGGAACTGCCATCAGTGCCAGAGGGAGAGAGCAAGCTTCAGAGGGATTCCAGAGAGCGTCCCAGGATTGGGAGAGGCAGCCCATCTTCTGGGGAAGAGAATCAGCGTAGCACCAGGGGAGAAGGGGGGCAGATGGGGGAATCGACGAGGTGGTCCCATGACTCCTTGCCGGGGACCAGCGGGGAGAGTAGGAGTCCTCCGCTGCCTACGCCCTCCTTGCGCAGAAGGCTTCCGCGCAGGGAGAGTAGGAGGTGACTAGGTGTCAAAGAGCTTCTTTGCTGGAAGAAGTTTAAGAAACGCCCACTGACGGATTCTGCCAGCGATTGAGACAGCCATGGGTGAGTGGCTGACCGGAGAGAAAAGGTTCACTCAGGCAACCCAGCCAGGTGTCGGCACCGGCTTACGCACGAGCAACCCCTACTGCACAAAGGTAAAATTCTTATTAAATGTGCTTTCTTTTGACATGTGGGCCTCAGGTTTCCCAGAAAGTATGTGGCCTTTGGGCTGAAAATGCTTCCTCATCCCTGTATTAAACAATCCAAAACTAAGGAGCAACTAATAAAGGTTATCTCCAACAAGCTTTCAAGAAACTCCAAGATTTTCCTTTATTGATTCAGCTGGCTCATAATCTTAGTAGTAGTAGTAGTAGTTGTGATTTGTATATTGCAAAAAGTTGAAACAAATTTAAGATAGTGTAAAATAGTAAAAATAATAATAATCGGAGGAAGGACCTCATAGTTAATACGTAATAAGAACATGGCTTAAGTTAATACAGCTGTCTGTCTATACTGTTTGATTCTAAAAGTCACAAAATGTTTGCAAACCTCATCAATTCCTTCTTCCTCATGAAACGTGCGAGACAAGAAGAGGCAAGTGAGACTGTTGTCCTTCTTCGTGAAGAGGATAAAATCCTTGCCAATACGCATGGAACCCCTATGGGAAGATTTCAGTGTTAAGGTACATACCAACAAGTCTTACACAAGATCAATACATTTATTATAGCTAATCACAGATTTGAAGCAGAAGCGGAATACAGTGGTACCTTGGTTTACAACCATAATCCGTTCTGGAAGTCCAGTTGTAAACCAAAACAGGCTGTAACCCAAGGCATGCTTTCGCCAATGGGACCTAAAAAATAAAAATAAAAAAAGGGTTGTAATCCCCCCCCCAAAAGAAGGGGGGTTGTAATAATAAAAAAAGGACACACACTTCCGAGTTTGACGTGGTTGTAACCCAAAAACGGTTGCAAACCAAGTACCACTGTACAGCTTAGGAGCAATATTAAAATACTCTGCGATCCACGTCCTAATAAACAGCATTTTTTTCCTGATAACCAAAGATGTAAACTTGTTTACTGTTCCAATTTGAAGCAAGTACTCAACACTTAAGTCACATTCCAGTGTGACCAAGATACTGACTTGTTCATAACGGCACAACAAAAACCAGCAACCCGCTAACTAAATTGAGTGATACTTCACATCCAATCAGCACCTCTGTTGTATAAATCGTAATGCAACACATTCATTTATCTGGACACTTGCGTGAATCATATCACCAAACTTTCTGCCACATTTCCTGTTTATAGGACTTCTGATATGTAGTTACATCATTAATAAAGCTTGCAACCCTAGTTAGTAGATTAATAAGATAAAACCCTTGTTGATTATGTGGAGTGGAACAGTTTTAATCAATAAGGACAATATTTAAGTAGGTTAAGGAAGACAGATTTGCTTACTTCTGAGACTATTTTGCTTTTGGTGTTTTACTTCCAATATGAAAAATATTAAAAAATATTTCTAATGAATGACAGCATTAAAAATATGTCATACTTCCAACTGATGTTTCAAAATATGGCACCTATGTTGAGATTGGGAAATACGTAAATCAAATGTGTATGATTACTCAACTAAAATTCTTCATTAGGGTTGTCAACCAGTTATCCAAAATAGTAGTTGCTTTTTATATTATGTATTTTTCAATGGATAAGACTTTTCCTACAAATAATCCAATTGTCCCGTCCTACTCTGGCGTTAAAATTCATCAGCAATAATTATATGTAGATGTAAAATAACAGAATAGACACCATAATCCAGATTCTTCCCATATTCCAGAGTTCAAGTAGCCTCTGTGCCTTGGAGCGTCCATGGCAGTTTGATTAGATGTACATATGGAGCAAAATATATAAATGTACAACAGATCAATGCTCTCCTACTTAGTTTCAGAAGAGAAACTTCTTGTTGACAATAAATTTAGATTTCAACACACACTATTTGTTGCCCTAGTCCTTTTGAAGAGGGGACTGTGGCTCAATGGTAAACATGGTTTGATTATAGAGTCTCAAGGTATCTCCAGGTAGGGCTGGGAAAGGCCCTCATCTGGAACTCTGGAGAGGTGCTACTGTCAGCATAGACAATGATGTGTTTGCTAGATGGTCAATGGTTTGATTCAGTATGAGGGAGCTTCTTACATACTGTATCTGCAACATGCACTTGAGGAAACAGAGGTACAGTACAGCACATCTTAGTGACAGTTAAGTTTCTATTTCTCACAGCTCTTTCCTTTTGTTCCATTTTGTATAAGTTCATAGATAGGCTATCCTGTGAAGACTTGGGGTGGCCTTTCATCACAAGATCATTCTGAAGGAGAGAAGAGCTAATGACAATCCGAGTTGATGCCAGTTAAAAGTACAAATTGAGCACATATTCTGTAAATCATGCATGTGAAAGGGTTGCCCACAGGCACACTTAGCCTGTGTTAGAAACTGGGCTTTTAGTGCTGCAAATCTAGCTCTCTGGAACAAATTACCAGACAAAATCAGAAAGATCCCTTGAGTGAAGATGTTTAGGTACCTACTGAAGACATTTTTTTGTTTATGAAGGCTTTCTTTAAGGTGCAACCCAGGTAATTTTCTGTCTGATAACTTGGTTCATTGTTTTATGGATAGTTTTATTGTTTCAGTTTGTTGAATTGTCCAGTTTGTCCATATTTGCTATAAGGGTTTTCTGTGAGGTCATGTGTTGGGTTCATAGATGTGGTCAATCATGCATTAAGAACAGGTCAGGGTACAATGTTTCATGAACTCAATGTGAACTGAACATTCCAGGGTGGGTGATCATGTGCAGAAGCAAAACCTCCCATCAGTCATAAATTCTTCCTTTGGAAGAATTGAGATGATCTCCATTTAGATCTGTAACTTTATAAATAAAAAGGTAAAGGTAAAGGTACCCCTGCCCGTACGGGCCAGTCTTGACAGACTCTAGGGTTGTGCGCCCATCTCACTTAAGAGGCCGGGGGCCAGCGCTGTCCGAAGACACTTCCGGGTCACGTGGCCAGCATGACATCGCTGCTCTGGCGAGCCAGAGCCGCACACGGAAACGCCGTTTACCTTCCCGCTAGTAAGCGGTCCCTATTTATCTACTTGCACCCGGGAGTGCTTTCGAACTGCTAGGTTGGCAGGCGCTGGGACTGAACAACGGGAGCGCACCCCGCCGCGGGGATTCGAACCGCCGACCTTTCAATCGGCAAGCCCTAAGCGCTGAGGCTTTTACCCACAGCGCCACCCGCGTCCCAACTTTATAAATATTCTGCAACTATTATTATGCATTTTGTGAAAATCCAAGAAGATAGACCACAGGAAACACCTAATATTGTTGGCGGAAAGCAAATATATTACCTTCTTTTAAGCTTCTCGTTGATGCATGTAGCTTTAAACCACTAGAGGGCACTGTTTGTGTAACAACCTAGCCAGCACTTACTTGTAACCTATCTAAGTTAACTCTACCATTAAAGCTTAGCAATTTTGTTTGTTGTTTTCTCCAGACAAGATGTCTGCTATTTTTCTCTCTATTTCACTCATCCTATGAATAGTTCCTGCATGAATAAGGCATCTGAACTCCAGAAGCCGTAAGTCATTATTGTTTAGTCGTTTAGTTGTGTCCGACTCTTCGTGACCCCATGGACCAGAGCACACCAGGCATTCCTGTTTTCCACTGCCTCCTGAAGTTTGGTCAAACTCATGTTAGTAGCTTCGAGAACACTGTCCAACCATCTCGTCCTCTGTTGTCCCCTTCTCCTTGTGTCCTCAATCTTTTCCAACATACAAGGGTCTTTTCCAGGGAGTCTTCTCTTCTCATGAGGCTGCCAAAGTATCGGAGCCTCAGCTTCAGGATCTGTCCTTCCAGTGAGCACTCAGGGCTAATTTCCTTAAGAATGGATAGGTTTGATCTTGCAGTCCATGGGACTCTCAAGAGTCTCCTTCAGCACCGTAACTCAAAAGCATCAATTCTTTGGCAATCAGCCTCCTTTATGGTCCAGTTCTCACTTCCATACATCACTACTGGGAAAACCATAGCTTTAACTATACGGACCTTTGTCGGCAAGGTAACATTTCTGCTTTTTAAGATGCTGTCTTGGTTTGTCATTGTTTTTCTCCCAAGAAGCAGGTGTCTTTTAATTTCGTGACTGAATCATAGAATCATAGAATCATAGAGTTGGAAGAGACCACAAGGGCCATCGAGTCCAACCCCCTGCCAAGCAGGAAACACCATCAGAGCACTCCTGACATATGGTTGTCAAGCCTCTGCTTAAAGATCTCCAAAGAAGGAGACTCCACCACACTCCTTGGCAGCAAATTCCACTGTCGAACAGCTCTTACTGTCAGGAAGTTCTTCCTAATGTTTAGGTGGAATCTTCTTTCTTGTAGTTTGGATCCATTGCTCCGTGTCCGCTTCTCTGGAGCAGCAGAAAACAACCTTTCTCCCTCCTCCATGTGACATCCCTTCATATATTTGAACATGGCTATCATATCACCCCTTAACCTCCTCTTCTCCAGGCTAAACATGCCCAGCTCCCTTAGCCGTTCCTCATAAGGCATCGTTTCCAGGCCTTTGACCATTTTGGTTGCCCTCCTCTGGACACGTTCCAGTTTGTCAGTGTCCTTCTTGAACTGTGGTGCCCAGAACTGGACACAGTACTCCAGGTGAGGTCTGACCAGAGCAGAATACAGTGGCACTATTACTTCCCTTGATCTAGATGCTATACTCCTATTGATGCAGCCCAGAATTGCATTGGCTTTTTTAGCTGCCGCGTCACACTGTTGGCTCATGTCAAGTTTGTGGTCAACCAAGACTCCTAGATCCTTTTCACATGTACTGCTCTCAAGCCAGGTGTCACCCATCTTGTATTTGTGCCTCTCATTTTTTTTGCCCAAGTGCAATACTTTACATTTCTCCCTGTTAAAGTTCATCTTGTTTGTTTTGGCCCAGTTCTCTAACCTGTCAAGGTCGTTTTGAAGTGTGATCCTGTCCTCTGGGGTGTTAGCCACCCCTCCCAGTTTGGTGTCATCTGCAAATTTGATCAGGATGCCCTTGAGTCCATCCTCCAAATCGTTGATAAAGATGTTGAATAAGACCGGGCCCAAGACAGAACCCTGTGGCACCCCACTAGTCACTCTTCTCCAGGATGAAGAGGAACCATTGATGAGCACCCTTTGGGTCCGGTCAGTCAGCCAGTTACAAATCCACTGAGTGGTAGCATAGTCAAGACCGCATTTTACCAGCTTCTTTACAAGAATATCATGGGGCACCTTGTCAAATGCCTTGCTGAAATCAAGGTAGGCTACATCCACTGCATTCCCTTCATCTACCAGGCTTGTAATTCTGTCATAAAACGAGATCAGGTTAGTCTGACATGACTTATTTTTCAGAAATCCATGCTGACTATTGGTGATCACAGCATTCCTTTCTAGGTGCTCACAGACTGTTTGCTTAATGATCTGCTCCAGAATCTTCCCTGGTATTGATGTCAGACTGACTGGGCGGTAATTATTTGGGTCCTCTCTTTTCCCCTTTTTGAAAATAGGGACATTTGCCCTCCTCCAGTCTGCCGGGACTTCGCCTGTTCTCCAGGAATTCTCAAAGATGACTGCCAGTGGTTCTGAGATCACATCTGCCAGTTCTTTTAATACTCTTGGATGCAGTTCATCTGGCCCTGGAGACTTGAATACATCTAAACTAGCCAAGTATTCTTGTACTATCTCCTTAGTTATTCTGGGCTGTGTTTTCTCTGCTGAATCATTTGCTCCAAATTCTTCAGGTCGGGCATTGTTTTCTTTATCGGAGAAGACTGAGGCAAAGAAAGCATTGAGGAGTTCAGCCCTTTCTGTGTCCCCTGTTTGCATTTCTCCATCTTCTCCTCTGAGTGACCCCACTGTTTCTTTGTTCTTCCTTTTGCTACGAACATACCCATAAAAGCCTTTTTTGTTGCTTTTAACTTCTCTAGCAAGCCTGAGTTCATTCTGTGCCTTAGCTTTTCTGACTTTGTTTCTACATGTGCTGGCTATTTGTTTGAATTCCTCTTTGGTGGTTTCCCCCCTTTTCCATTTTTTGTACACATCTTTTTTTAATCTTAACTCAGTTAGAAGTTCTTTAGATAGCCACCCTGGCTTCTTTAGGCACCTTCCATGTTTCCGTCTCATTGGTATTGCCTGAAGTTGTGCTTTTACTATCTCCCTCTTAACAAACTCCCAGCCATCATGAACTCCCTTTCCTTTTAGTATTACTGTCCATGGGATCTCACCCAGCACTTCCCTAAGTTTTATGAAGTCGGCTTTCTTAAAGTCAAGAAATTGAGTCCTAGTATGCTTGGCTGCTCCTTTCCGCTGTATAGTAAACTTCAGAAGAGCATGATCACACGCGCCTAATGATCCTTCCACTTCTACCCCACTAACCAGGTCATCGGCATTGGTTAGGACCAGATCTAAAATGGCTGTTCCTCTTGTTGCTTCTCCCACTTTCTGGACAATGAAGTTGTCTGCAAGGCCAGTGAGGAATCTGTTTGACCTTATGCTCTTGGCTGAGTTTGACTTCCAACAAATATCCGGGTAATTGAAGTCCCCCATTACTACTATCTCCCTTCCTTTCGCATGCTTGGCCATCTGTTCCAGGAAGGCATCATCTATGTCCTCCGTTTGGCTTGGGGATCTATAGTAAACTCCCACAATGAGGTCACTGTTATTCTTCTCTCCCTTAATTTTGACCCAAATGCTCTCACTTTGGCTTTGAGGTTCTAAATCTTGGATCTCTTCACAGGTATACACATCCCTGACATATAATGCCACTCCTCCTCCTTTCCTGTCTGGTCTGTTTCTCTGAAATAGATTGTATCCCTCCATTATTACATTCCAATCGTGGGACTTATCCCACCAGGTTTCAGTGATGCCTATTATGTCATATTTAGTTTGCTGTACCAAGAGCTCAAGCTCATCTTGTTTATTTCCCATGCTTTGCGCATTAGTGTACAGACATTGAAGTCCATTAATCATTCCCCCGTGTCTCTTATTTAAGGATTTTTTCCTCCCACCACCAGGTCTGCGTGCTGTTTGCTCCATTTGGTCTATGACATTTGGATGATCATCTTCATCAGTTGATAGACTCCTACCTTCAGGAGCACTGTCTCCCTCCCCCACATTAGTCAGTTTAAAGCCCTCCTGATGAGGTTTCTGAGATTTTTGGCAAAAACATTCCTCCCAACCGTTGTGAGGTGCAGCCCATCGCTTGCCAGAAGTCCATCTTCCAGAAACTGCAGTCCGTGATCGAAGAATCCAAACCGTTCCTGTTTACACCATTTGCGAAGCCAGCTGCTTACTTCCAGTATTTTTCCCTCTCTCCCTGGGCCACGTCGTTCAACTGGGAGGACAGATGAGATGACAATTTGTGCATTTAATTGCTTCAATTTCCTGCCCAGAGCCTCATAGTCTCTTTTGATCTTCTGGAGGCTATTGCAAGCAGTGTCATTGGTTCCCACATGAACCAAGAGGAAGGGGTATTTGTCAGTGGGTTTTATGATTCCTTGACTGCTGTCACCATCTGCAGTGATCATGGAGCCCAAGAAAGGAAAATCTCTCACTGCCTCCATTTCTTCCCTTTTATTTACCAGGAGGTGATAGGACCAGTGGCCATGGTCTTAGTTTTTTTGATGTTGAGCTTCAGACCATATTTTGCACTCTCCTCTTTCACCCTCATTAAGAGGTTCTTTAATTCCTCCTCACTTTCTGCCATCAAAGTTGTGTCATCTGCATATCTGAGGTTGTTGATATTTCTTCCAGCAATCCTACCTCTGGCTTGGGATTCATCCAGTCCAGCCTTTCACATGAAGAATTCTGCATATGTTAAATAAGCAGGGAGACAATATACAGCCTTGTCGTACTCTTTTCCCAATTTTGAACCAATCAGTTGTTCCATATCCAGTTCTAACTGTAGCTTCTTGTCCCACATAGAGATTTCTCAGGAGACACGATGAGATGATCAGGCACTCCCATTTCTTTAAGAACTTGCCATTACTTCAAGTGATTACTTCAATCTAATTCACCAAAGCTGCAAGGTCTGCAAACAGGTATTAGTGGTGCTCTCCACCCACTATAGATTTCGGGTATCAACTGTCATGGGATCACATGACAGCAAGTGAGCTTTTAGATGTAACTCCAACAAACCAGCTTGTAATTTTTTCTTAGACAAACCACCATGTTCACCACCATGAGTTTAGCTTCTCACCGTCTCCAGACTGAATTCCCACTGACGACATGCAGGAAGCAATACTGCTGCCTGCCAAGTGGTTTTATTTGGATAAATGTGCAAATCCAGTGCCGTCTCCTGCTTTGTGGAGCCCACTTGGCTCCCTGATATATTCCAGAACTTAGGGAGAGGGAACAGGTTGGGAACCTTTTCAATTCAGGTTTAGTCCCGGTTTTGGCACAGAAACTCCTTTGGTCACCCTGTATGATGACCTCTATTGGGAGAGAGATAGAGGAAATGTGTCCCTGTTAATGCTCCTCCAACCTCTCAGTGGCTTGATGCCACTAACCATGCTATCCTTCTCGAGTCGCTGTCCGAGTCAGGGATGGCTGGCACTGCTTTGCAGTGGCTCTGGTCTTACTTGGATGGCCATTTCCAGAGGGTGATGCTTGGGGAGTGCTCTTCACCTCCGTGGAAGCTTCAACATATGAGTTCCTTAGGGTTCAATTTTATTCCCTCTACATGAAACTGCTGAGTGAAGTTATCTAGCATTTTGGAATACGTTGTCAGAATATGCTGATGACACACAGCTCTACATCTCCTTTATATCTGCAAGTGTGGCAGTGGATATGTTGGACTGTTGTCTTCCCTTGGCAATGAACTAGATGAGAGCCGGCAAACTGAAGCTCAATCCAGGTAAGACTATTAGTGGGTGGTTCCCTAGATCAGATGGATGAGAGGTTGCCTGCTCTTGATGGTGTCACACTCCCTCTGAAGGGGCAGGTACATACGTTATGGGTATTTCTGGATCCTTTGCTGTTGCTTGAGGCTCAGGTGGCTTCAGTGGCACCGAGTGCCTTCCATAAACTTCAGCTGATGGCCCAGCTGCACTCCTACCTGGACAGGGATAGCCTAACTTCTGTTGTCTATGCTCTGGTAACCACTAGGTTAGATTATGCAACTTATGCATTGGGCTGCCTCTGCACATGCTACATAAATTTCAGTTGGTGCAGAATTCAGCAGCCAGGTTGCTCACCAGGGCAAGATAATATAAGCGTATTACACCAATCCTGGCCTAGCTGCTGATTAGTTTCTGGGCCCAATTCAAAGAGCTGGCTTTGAACTATAAAGCCTTAAACTGCTCAGAGCTGCAATACCTTAAGGACTGCTCCTCTCCATATGACCTGAATCAGACCCTGCAATTATCAGCTCAGGCCTTTCTTTGTGTGCGTCCTTCATGAGAAATCTGCAACACGAGAATACGCCTTTTCTTCAGCAACTCCGCTTTGTGGAATGCTCTCCCCATGGAGGCTGAGATCTTTGGGTGAAGAACAGTATACAAATTTAATAGATAAAATAAAATTTGAAGATGGCTTGCCAGAAGGTTGAATGGCTGTCATGGATGCTTTAGCTGAGATCGCAGAGGGTTGGACTAGATGACTCTTGGGTCCCTTCCAAGATTCTATTGATTCTAAGTTTGGGAAAGGGCAGAGTTCATTTGGATTTAGGGTTCAGTCCACAAAGGCATTAAATCCTCCTTGGCTGAAGTTATTTGCTGTCTCAAGAACTCATACTGTGCACTTTCTTTTGCTTTTGGACAGCATGGCATAGAAGACTCAGCAGAAACCTCACCAACAGTTGCTGCTTAACTCTTATCTGCAATACAAATTATGAGTAAACAATAATGATGGTGATGAAATGGTTTCATAAGACACTCCAAAGGATTTAGCAGTAGATCTCATCTAATTAATCACTCATATCACACAAAGACATGAGCAAGATAATTGGAATAATTCTGTCTGCAACATGTTCGTTCAGCAGAGATTGGTTGTTGTGATTTGTCTTTATTAATGTCTCTACTGCTAGGCGTCAGTTGCCTCAAGGGAGCCATTACTCAGTCCCAAGTCAGCTGATTTTTGCTCAATCTCTATTGCATGATTCATGAGCGAAGTACCTGAGTGTAACTGCCAACTAACTCCTGGCATACCTGGCTGAAATATATTGTTATGAGTTTGTGGGTGCCAGCCAGCTGTAAACCCCCCCCCAAATGTTAGAATATAAGCCAGCTCCCTGTGTTGAGCCAATCACCTGGGTGATGGGCCATTAAGAGAGCAAAAGAGAGGGGGCTCTGTGCCAAATGGGAGGGGCCCCTCCTCCAGCTCTTAGATAGCTAGAAGGACAAAGTTTGAGGTCTGAGTTTGCTGTGGTGTAACCCAGAGGGGGAAAGCTGCAGATAGGAAATAGTGTGTGCCATGGCTGATTTCTGCTTGAATCCAAGGCTGCAGCTATGGGAGAAAGAAGACACTTTTTGGGGTGTCAATACAGTGAGCCCCTCCATTAAGCTGAGGTTGTATATGTGTGTGAACAAACCATATATCATAAAGACATCTCAGTTTCCACTGTGCTTCATTACCAAAAGAAAACATGAACCCTGAGTTATGCGCCTGGAACCACTGGAATCTTGCACCGCTCTGAGATTGGGGTAGCATACAACAATAGTTTTCATATGAATTCAGGATTTCGGGTTATATTCAAGTAATTCCTGTTCCAATGTTTGTAGCTACAGACAACCAACTGGGAGTAGACACATGCTTGTTCATGAAAATCTGCAAGGACTATCTGATACAGAAGACAACCAAATTCTTCTTAGCCAGACCAGAAGATTGCTTTTTGTATGAGTTGCTCTTTAAGGTAGTGCTGTGCAATGACTACTCTGCCCACACACTCTGGGGGAATCAGGAAATATGCCCACACATCCCTATATTGTCTCCACTTAACATGCAGCAACTGCTGGGTGGGATCACCCAGTGTTTCATAGGATGTTAGTTTAATTATTACCTATAAAGTGCTAAGGGTATTCTGGGGGGGGGGGGGGGTGTCCTGTCTTATACAAAATTGCCTTGAGAGAATAAAAACATGGAATGCTGTTGGCCTGCAACTTAAACTTGATTCCTGAAATAAGGTTAAAGGACATACACAAAGGACATAAGTAGTGCTAGGGAAGCAAGCCAAGTCAATGCAAAAATTCTGAATGATTTGAAAAGCAAAACTCTATTTTTCTTGCTTCTTATACCTCCTTAGCCAAACCAAAAGGTTTCGGGAGGTTTCAAATACCTACGATTTCAAGCCATTCCCATACTGTCCGATCTGAGTAGATTCTGGTGACCGTTTAGCAGATTTACCAAACTGAATCACACTTGCAGCATCATCTAAAAACAACAGAAACAGGGGGGTTGTTACTTAAAATATGTGTCTCCCTAATTTTCTTTACTTCCATGTCATAGTAACATACAGGTTGCAGCCAATGCTAGTCCTATACGGAACAGACCCACTCAAATTAATGGACATGACCAATTTAGGTCCAATAATTTCAATGGGTCTACTTTGTATGGGATTATTTATTCATTCATTTAAGCAGCACTTATGTACAGCTTGGTTATAAGCATTTTTAAGTGGCATATATAAAGCACAGCCTTACAGAAAAATAAAAATAATCATAAAACCAAACATAAATCTAAACACTACCTTAAAAAGCCTTCTGGAAAAAGAAAGTCAACAACTTTTAGTTCAACAAGGAGGGTGCCTGTCACCCTCCAGGAGGTGCCTTCAGGGGTGAGATATAAGCTTTCACCAATGAGAGCAGCCATCTGGTCCTGGAGCTTCATGTAGTTTCAGTTTTTTAAAAACATTGTTAATTTCTTCCAGTGAGATAGAGCTATCTTAAAAAGTATCCTCATCAGGAGTTAGTGATGGTATAGGTAAGTTTAGTAAGATATTGTGGATAACTTTCTTTGCTTGTGGATTGTGAGATATATAATTTAGAATGAAAGGAGGCAAATTCTGAGACGTCTTTAGGAAGGAATTTCAGACGCTTTGCGAAAATTCCGCTCAGACTGCCACAAGACGAATCCCGGATAAAATTCCGGATGTATTGCAGCCTTACTACATCAGTTAAGTCATGTTTATAACAGAAATACACCACTATCAGACCAAGAAATAATGACTAAACTAGGAAATTTACAAATCCCTTGGCTGCTAATTCACCAAATCCAGTTTTATGGCTAACCCTATTAACAGAAAGACTGTCACAAGACCACTAACCTCATTTGAAAGTACTGCAATATACACAGGACAAGGCCCAGGTATAACATTCACAATCTGTAAAATTCTAGTCGGGGCATCAGTGGGTTTACTTGACCCTATTAAACATCCAAGGGAATGTGATTTCGGTTATGAACCTGACCCAGGTCAATGGAATAGACTTTGGACAAAAAAATAAAAATAAGTATTTCAGCAAGCAGTAGAGAATTAACCCTAAAACTCATATATAGGTGGTATCTAACCCCTAGGAATCTGGCAATGCTCTATCCCAGTGCTATACCATATTGCTGGAGAGGCTGCCCCATACCTGGTAAGTATCTCCACACGTGATGGAAACGTGCAAAAACATCCAGCCTTTCTGAAATTCAGTATAAGCAACTTCCAATTTACGTGGGAGTTTACGTTCCAAGGAACCACCCATTTATGTGAAATCACACTTATTTGAAACACCACGGAAAAAGCCTGAAAAGACTGTGCCCAACCTCTTTTTGTGACATTTTGTGTCACGGATGCAGTACAATGCACGTGTGCAGTGGAACACGTATCAGACACGCCTAAAACAGTTGCTGCCTGTATTACAAGAAATTATTAAGTCCAGTTGCTGGATCAGCTGTTGAACCTTGTACAGATGTAGAGTTCAACTCCAGCAGCATGGACCAAGGATAAAGTGGGGATTGTTGGAAGGTCCCTGGGGTGGTATCCATAACTGGTATAAAACGATATCTGGTATATACATGAGTGGTGTAGTTACAGGTGAATTCTGTGCATGACAAAAGAAGACCCATTCATCCTGATGACAGCTGAGGGAGCAGCAAAGATATTGGTTTACCAGTTTGCTGATTGATTTATGGGTGATATGCCATGGACAGACATACCCACATTATTCCCAGCAGCTCCATTAATGCCTTCCAGAAACAAAGAGATGAACGGAAACCAGTGGCCTGAGAGTACATTTATCCGTAAGCTCACAGAAGTGGAATGCCTGGTTTACAGTATGTTGGTGGGGACAAGACAGTAGGCCGCAATTTGGAATGAAATGCCCCATTTCGAGGTGCATATCAATCACAATTAAGATCACTAGCATTTCCTCATGCAGATAGGAGTTTAACAATGAAGGCCAAAGAGTTGTTGACTCAGTCTCCAAGGGGTAAACCCTGGGGTCTCTGGTGTGGGGTCTTGTTCCAGGTAACAACATCACAGAACTAGACAGTGTTTTACATCCTTTCATATGGATAAGCACCAGAAGTCAGGAGCTTTTCAGGAATGCAGTACCCCAGCAGGAGCAAGATGGTAGCCATGGAGGGTCTCAAGCTTAAGTGGACACTCATAAAAGTAGTATCTCTGGTGGTGGAACAGGTAGTAGCCCTTATATGGACATGAGGTCAGTCAACATCGGCTGCTACACCAATCAGATGCTAAATGGCATATGCATCAGTTGGCAGGGTTCTCTGAGCCTGGGAGGGAAGTCCACATTGATAGTTCCATGGAGGGGTAAGAATTAAGGATAGTAGAATCTATTCACAGAAACAGAGCCCATCTTTTCAAGATAAAAAAAAAAAATCAACCTTGCCATTCTTCCCGTAATATTGGTTTGCAACTACCAAGTGTAACAAATAACAACTGATGAGGTTTTGTACATTTTATGATCCAAATGTATGATACGTTTCTGTTATCAGATCCCGCCTTGATGGCCAGTAGCTCCCAATCCTAGAAGTCATCATTTTCTTCAGTAGGGGCCTGTTGCTGCAAATAAAATGCTGCATGTAAATATGAGGTTCTGGCACTGGGACAAAATGGCCCCCACAACCTTACTGGATGCACCTGCTGTTGTTATAATGGTTGACTTGGGTGAGGGTGAAGCAGAATGGGGTCAGAGATGAATATAGCCTTCAGCCTTTTGAATGCATATTTCACACCTGCAACAGGGTCTTTCTCAGAAGCCCAGTGAAAGGTGAAACCAGATGAGAGGTGGTATAAACAAGTCTGCAGAAGAAGTTGGCAAAGCCCCAAGCACTGCTGGGATCTTTGTGTATCCATGGAGGAACATCATTTTCCATTAAACCATTTGAAGGTCCCTGGGAAAGCTTGTGTTCACATAGTCGCTCCAAGACTAAGCAGACATGTTGTCTATGTTCCTCAGGTTACTCACAGAAACTCAGTATGTCATCTACATTTGTCATCACGAGCTAGTCAAGGAAGTCTAATCACATTGCTGGAAAAGTGCTAGAAAGTTTCAGAAACAATGCATAGGTAAACTACTTGAAATGGTTGCAGAGGGTGTGAGACATGGTCTTCCATTTATCCACCTCCAGGGTTCATACCAGGTCAATTTAGTAAACTATTGGGACTCATCTGCAAAAAGTTAGGGAATAAGTTAGGGAATATAGATGGACTGGCTGGGGAGATACGTGGCTCATAAACCTCCTTTCCAGGTTGTCCTGGAGATATTCCTACAAGACCTTGAACTCTGGGGCAGAAATGTGCCCATACTGAAGGTCTGCTCCAGTCTGACGGTTGATGGGTATTAGGGTCAATGTTTTCTCCATGTGGTTGAAGGTGTAATTACATGGAGTTTGTAAGGTTTTATAACTACTTCCTTCACAGATGTGTAGGTCTATGTTTAGAACAGAGATAGGAATAGTAGTCTAATTAATCATATCAAACTGGAGAAAAAGGATAATGCTTCTTTCTCATCTTACAAAAGCTTTCGATACAGTGGATTACACCACTGTAGCTCCTCAACCATTTCAAACATTTGGTCAGAAAGTTTCATTCTTTCAGTTTAGTATACTCAGGAGCAGGGGTCAGCAAACTTTTTCAGCCGTGGGCCGGTCCAGTCCACTGTCCCTCAGACCATGTGGTGGGACGGACTATATTTTGAAGAAAAAAATGAATGAATTCCTATGCCCCACAAATAACCCAGAGATGCATTTTAAACGAAAGCACACATTCTACTCATGTAAAAACACGCTGATTCCCGGACCATCCGTGGGCCAGATTGAGAAGGTGATTGGGCCGCATCTGGCCCCTGGGCCTTAGGTTGCCTACCCCTGCTCTAGAGTTTGACCACTGGAGAGCCATGGTTAGCCATAGGGAAGCTGACATGTGATGCTGCAAAGCTCAAAGCTCTCTCCACTGCACTTTAGTATCTGCACAAAGCCACCAGGAAAGATCCAGTGTTTGAAACTCCCATGGTTCTGGGCGTAGTTTACAACATTAGCATAAGCAGTTTCTGAGCTCTGGGTGCAGTACTGCGGCTACGTTTTCAGATTAAAACTGCAGAGTGTAACGAAAGGAGGACCTTTTGCTGCCTCCCCACTTCCAGCTACTCTCTGAAGACTGGAGAAGAGACAATATTAGGGGGTGGGCAGGGGAAGGACTAGACCCTGTGAAAAATGAACATAATATTTTATACAAATACAAAATTGCAAGTCATTCAACTCATTTTTTTCTAGCTAAGGTACAAAATACAGCAGTACATAAACTATGGAAATCACTCCTACAGATGGCAGTGATAACCATCAACCTGGATGGCTTTAAAAGAGGATTAGAAAAATTCACAGAGGAGGCTATCAACAACTACTAGCCATGTTCTAACTCCACTGCCAAACACATTTCACCTCTGAATATCAGTTGCTGGTAATTGCAGGTGGGAAGAGTGCTGCTGCATTCATAATAATAGTAATAATTATTTATTACTTGTACCCTGCCCATCTGACTGGGAAGCCCCAGCCACTCTGGGCAGCTTCCAGAAGAATATAAGAAACACAGTACATTAAATATTAAATGCTTCCCAATACAGAACTGCCTTCAGAGGTCTACAGGAGGCTTATAATTGGTTAATTCTTTGACATCTGACAGGAGGGCATTCCAAAGGGTGGGTACCATTACCAAGAAGGCCCTCTGCCTGGTTCCTTGTAACTTCACTTCTTGCAATGAGGGAACTGCCAGAAGGCCCTCAGAACTGGACCTCAGTGTCTGGGCTGAATGATGGGGGTGGAGATGCTCCTTCAGGTACATAGGGCCAAAGCAATTTAGGGGTTTAAAGATCAGAACTTTTCTTGTCCATTCCAGGTTGCCCAACCACTGCCACAGTGTCATTTATCTTGGCAGATCAAGATGAGCAGGTGACAGCAAAGGCAAGCAAGGTTTTTAGCTGGGGCAATCAGAATAAGATCTACTATTTGACTATTGATTCAAAACCCTAAAATGTATTTTATATAACTGACTTTTTATTTCCATTCTTTGTAAATCGTATTGTTGTTTTATTGCTATGGCTGATGCAAATAAATATTCATTCATTCATTCATGTCATCACAAATGCATTGAATTGTGCTCAGAACCAAACTGTGCGCCAGTGTAGGTCTTTTAAACCGGTGTCAAATGGTCCCAGTAGCCACTCCTAGTTACCAGTCTGGCAGCCGCATTCTGGATTAATTGTAGCTTCAGAGTCACTTTCAAAGGTAGCCACACATATCCTGCTTGAGGGTTTCCTACAGGCACCTGGCTGGCCACTGTGAGAACAGGATGCAGTACTAATGAGCTATTAGCATCATACAGCAGGCTCGTATTTTGCTCTTTCAGCCGTGACATAGAAGAGACACCATCAGGTCACTTGATGTAGCAGATGGATTCCACCATTTTCACTGTTTGAAGGCTGCTATCAGTCTTTGCCCCCAGAATATAAAACTTATTGCTGTTAAGTGGAGTTTGTGTTGGGATAGAGCAACTTTTTCGACTGATTTATTGTTTAGTAATCTATTATATTTTAAACATTTTCAAAAGATAATTTTTAATACTGTTGTAGTTTTGCTATTTTCTCCATGATCACTTTGAAAACATGCTAGGAAGATGGGAAGTTTAAATAGTCTCATGACCTAGGTCACACTCTTCAGATGTTATAGTCCTTCTACTGCACAAACACTTTGCTGTTCTTAAAGATGTATTTTGCTCTCAATTGGCAATGCTAGATTCGAAGAGTTTGCAGGAGCCAACTTGGCACGGTAGTATTCTGATAGCATGAGTGCATTGACTGCAGGAGTATATATAATGGTATAGACCTGGCAATAGTGAAGACATCATTATCACGGATGAAGTGGCTGGACAAGAGAATAGCAGGTTTTAATATGTCAACTGAACAGAAAAGGAGCATGCCAACCAGAAAAGGAGTCTGAAGTGCTGCAAATGTAATTTTCAATGTTAACCTCAGTTTTAACGATCTGTCAGAGTGTATAGTTTGAGGCTCACAGTACCCATTCTCGAAGATGACAGCTGGGAGGCCTCTCTGCTCCTGCTGATACAGATTCCAGGCCAAATTCCACACTGGTGTAGTTAGCAAAATTAGTTGTCAAGTAACCTTGTCTTCTCCACCAACCTGAAGCCACCGAGGACCTTTCTTGGGTATTAATTTTTCTCCAATTTGATGCGCAGGATCCAGACAAATGCCTGGAAGTTACATAACTAGGTCATAAGAAGCTAGGCCATCCTGCAATCAGCAGTGAAATAATTCTCATACATCTGGACATAATGCTGTACTCTACTTATTTCATGATCAAAAATAAAAATGGAAGCAGTGTACATAAACCTAGCTGATGTGTGGGTGAGCAAATGTATACTTTGCTAGCTAACAGCATATAGCTGTTACTTTTTTATTATTTTCTGTGGCTGCAGCAAATTTTGCAACTCTGATTTACAACATACTTCGCTTGGTTTGACAGGTGATATCTTTAAGTAGACCAGAATTCGTCAGGTAATCCAACAGCAATTGGATTTTCTTCTCAGCTAGTGTTCTCAGTCCTCTGAACTCTGGAAGTTCAAGTACTCAGCAATCAGAATTCTACAAGTTCTGTGGGGATCTTCTAATATTTGAATGTCTCTCAAGAGATCAAGTAAGCATAGTTTTGAATCCAACTGCAAAAACAACAACAGAGGAGAAAGGCACTGTACTAGCTGCTCGGTTCCTGTGTGTGACTCAAGAGTAATTTCTTCTGAAGAATCTCCGTCATCTTCAAGATCATCTGGAAGCAATATCTGATTGCCTAATTAAACAGCGGAATTCAGAACTTTTGTTTTCGTGCTTCTGGGAAATGTTTTATTGTACTGCTTTTACTGTTTTGTCGATAGTTGTTCAGAACAAAAAGCAAAACATTCTCACTTGAAGGCTACTTTGCAGGAACTTACACCCACATCCCTCTAACTACACTAATGGCCAAAATTGTGGAAACCTTTTGGGGAAAGTGTATTTCCGAGGTCTGGTGGTTCATAACACCATTTTTTTGGAGTAATACCATAAAATTATATATCAATGGAAAAATAATTTAATGAAGAACATAATGCAATAACTTTTATGAAGGATCATATATTACAACGGCAGTTCTAAACATGAAACACATAGAAAAAATGAGATACACAAAAATTCTCACCATGTGAATTAATACTTAGTTGGGTAACCGTTAGCTTTAATTATGACCTTATAATGCCTTCTCATGAACTAAGTTTTTTTAGTTCTGCAGCTGTAATAACGTGAAACCAAGATTGAATTATTGCCTCTATTAATTGGGTTTTATTGCTGGGTTGTTTCTGACTAACAAGTTTCTTTAGTCAGCTCCATAGATTTTCAGTTGGGTTAAGGTATGGGCTATGTATTTTAGGGCACTTACATTCTCATTAATGACGCAAATTTTGCTCACACCTTTTGCTGTCATACAACCCCAGATCATAACACTAACTGGGTGTTTCATGGTAGGTGTAAGGCAAATAGGATGTAAATCTTCTCCTCATGTATTTCATGCCATCACTACCAAGGAGATTTTGGTCTCATCATTCCTAATAACACAGCCCCGTTGTTCTACTATCCAATTAACATGGGTTTGGTTTTCCCCAAATTTTTTTTATTGATTTTCCAAAATTTTAAACAAACAAACATAAATCATAACTAAACTTGATCCAATCTGAGTAACATTGTTAAGTGACTTCCAGTTAACATGGGTTTTAGCCCAGTTTAATCTTTTCAACCTTTGTTTAAGAGATAACAATGGCTTTTTTCCATGGAATTCTAGCATTTAGAACATATTCCTACAGTCTGCACCGAACAGTCCTTGCACTCAACTTTACATTACATTTAGCCATGTCATCTTGTACACATCCAGATGATTTTCTTCTGTCATGTAGGCACAGTCTCTCAATTCTTCTATCGTCACTTGCTGTTGTGCACCTTTTCCTGCCTTTACCAGTCTGATTTTGCAGTGATTGAGTCTCCTTATACCTCTTCAAAAATTCAGAAATGCCACCTTGGGTTAAGTTTCCACCAATTTTTCTTCTAATTTCTTCATAATGGTAGCCTTGTTCACTTAATAGTACTATTTTATATCACTTTCTGGGTGACCAGTCATCTCTTTAGGTTATTTTATTAGGTTTTACAAGCTCTAAATGAAAGAACACAAAAACCTCAACCAACTTGATAGCAATCACATAACATCAATAGCCAAATACTACTGCGACCTGATTGGATCATTGCAAAACCAGATGACACCTGATTGGCTCTCTAAACACTCATGCTCATTGGCTACATTCAAATGAAGGACAGCTACTACATATCAACCTAAGCAAGTTGTGCTTCCTTTTTCTGGTTATTTGGCTGTAACTTTTGATAGAATACAGATAACTGAACAAACCTTGTTTTATTACATTCATTACATTATCTTTCCGCTGATACACAATTTTATGGTATTACTTCAAAAAAGGTGGTGTTATGAGCCATCAAATATTGGAAATACACTTCTTCCAAAAGGTTTCCACAATTTTGACCACTAGTGTATGTTAACGTAGAATGAATTTTTCCTAATCATCATAGTTCCACTTGTAAAATAGTATCTTCAAGGTTCACATTTCCAGTTTTTCTCCAATCTCTTTTCACTTACTTGAATCCATTCCTGCTCCATCATCCAAAAAACACAGCATGAAGCCACCTCTCAAGCTCTCTTGATGTACTACAAAAAGAGAAAAATTATCAATGTCAAAGGTACATCATTTTTGGCTAGCCTTGGTAGCCGAGCCAAAAACTATGGTTCCTGGGGCTCTGCCCGTCTGCTTATCCTTGACCTCAAGCTGCATCTTCAAGCAAGGGCAAAATCACCTTCCAACTCCAAGAGTACAACTGGAGAACCATTCCTACTCCTTCCCCAGTCCAAGATGGAGAAAAAAGCTCCTCTCAAAATTTTCCCTAACTGGTGATGGAATACTTATCAAGGCAAGTGGAACTGTGGGGTTCAGTAAGTGCCAAACTTGAAGAACCAAGAAAATATAAAATTGGATTGGACTGGTGATGAAACACAGGAAGTTGTGTGTTCCACCCAATGTTAATCAACTTATACAGTAGTGCCCCGCAAGACGAATGCCTCGCAAGACGGAAAACCCGCTAGACGAAAGGGTTTTCCGTTTTGGAGGTGCTTCGCAGGACAAATTTCTCTATGGGCTTGCTTTGCAAGACGAAAATGTATTGTGATTCCTGGGGTTTTTTTTCCGCTCCCCACCCCCTTTTTCTAAGGCACTAAGCTGCTAATAGCCTTTTAGCAGCTAATCCGCTAATCCCTTAAGCCTTTAATAGCCGCTAATAGCCGCTAAACCGCTAATAGCGCTAATCCGCTAATGGGCTTGCTTCGCAAGACGAAAAAACCGCTAGACGAAGAGACTCACGGAACGGATTCTTTTCGTCTTGCGAGGCACCACTGTAGTAGGCTCACTGAAATTAATGGATATGACTATCTTAGGCCCATTACTTTCAGTGAGTTTACTCTGAGTAAGTTAGTTGGATATAACCTATCTAAGATCCTAATATAAAAAAAGAAGTCCATATATTCAATAATAAAATTAAATAGGATGGTCACTAGCCATAAGGACTCTTAAGCCTAACTAATATGTACTGTATTGCAATGCTGGTGTGGACATCTCAGTTGCCAGATCCATGTGATACTTATGTCCCAAAGCTAGCAACTGAATGCAGAGAAGTGTACATGTGGGTCCCAGGTAGTCACCCATGCAGGCACTAACCACACCTAGACCTGCATAACTTCGGCTAGGTGTATTCAGACCATATCCTGAGATAACATGGATGCTGTTCCCATGCTGGAAGAGCAACATGAGAACAGGGCACAGATCTTTTTTATGGCAAAACAAGTACTAGTTGAACAGGATAAAAAAATTATCTCAATTCTGCATCCAAAAATTGTAGAGCAGGAAAAGCCCTTTAACAATGCTCTAAAATGAAACTGCAAATCATAAAATTCTTTGATCCCAAACATGGAACCCTGCCATTTCATAGTGACAATTTTAATAGTACAAAAGAGTGAATATTATCTTGTGCTTTGCCTTTTTAAAACATGGTCCATTTTAAAAATATTATCTGCTTATCTTTTCTCTTACTTTACTCATGCATACTGCACCCTGGACAACAGTCAGATCTGAACTGTTACATTACCAGAAAGTGTATTTCAAACTTGCAGCTATTCCCCTTTGAACCAGTATCAACACCCTAAAATAACTGCACGGTAATTCAGCTTAAAAGAAAGAACTGAGCTACTTAATATTGCTGTCAAACTGCTAACACATTATTTCCTATTATCATGACAAATAACAGCATATTTACATCAGGAACTATTAAAGAATAAAACTATTCTTCCATTATGCCTTTCTTTTTTGGCCAAGATATTGGTCAGGGCATTATATATCAGCACATAAACACTTCATGTAGCTACCAACGTAACAAATCTATTATTTCTCCTTCCCACAGTCATACTCTAGGCTTATAAGCAAAGATGGCAATTGTAGAAAAGAGAAAACTTACCAGAAAAGATATCTATTCTTGTGGCATCAGCATCTCTATAAAACAGCAGACATTAAAATCAACATTCAACGTGTGGAGTGAAAATGATGCAATTGTAGCAGAAAAGCATGCCTGGGTGCTAATTCCAGAAACAACTGAGAGCATGGATAAAAATCTTTAGATGGTTGAAATGTCAATACTCTTCAAGGAGGCTCTCATGTATTTCTACCCTATGAGCACCACCTATACTATGCAGTATTGTTTTAAAAGCAGGTGTATAGTTCATCAAAAACATTACCATTAGATCACTATACAGCACAAAAAGGAAAAATAAAATTGGTGTCCCATCTTTTTTCACAAGGACTGGATCTTATGAACAGCCCTGCCATGAAAATGGCAGATCTCATACACAGGCACAGACAACTGCAAGATCATTTAAGAGTTCTGTGCATAGAGCACAGTATTCATCATATACTAGAATCAAACTGAGAAATATCAAGCTATTTCTGTCAGTTATTCTGCTAGCATGCTTTTTATATGAAGTTTCACAATGTAACAGCACAATCCTATCCATATCTATTATTATTATTACAATTTATTATGCAAAAGCAAGCCCTGCTGAGGTCAATGGGACATATTCCCAGGTCAATGGATATAGCTAAAGGTAAAGGGACCCCTGACCGTTAGGTCCAGTCGCGGACTATTCGAATCGCCAACCTTCTGACTGGCAAGCCCTAGGCTCTGTGGTTTAACCCACAGTGCCACCTGCGCCCCTAATGGATATAGGACTGCACCTTAAATCGTTAATATCTTACTAAAAAAATTGTTTAAAGTGCCCTCTATGTAGTATCCTTTCCAGATTTTTTTAAAAGTAGCTTTCTATTATTATGTCTTTTCAGCTCCATGAGAGTACATTCCTGTTTAGCAGCTGTTCCTATAAAACAGAGAAACTGAACTAGATTTTAATCAAACCTTTCTCCAGCCTATTGTATATTTATAGGACAGATTCCTTGCCCAGACATGGTTGTGGCAGCAAGCTTTCCATAGTCCTCTGGTGGAACACTGTGAGTACACGATGCTGGGCTAGATGTCCTTTGGTCTGATCTAGTAGGGCTCTACTTTGAATGGTTAAGGGAGTTGGGCATATTTAGCATGACAAAAAGAAGACTGATACCCATCTTCAAATATCTGAAGGGCTGTGGAGTAAGCTTGTTTTCTGTTGCTCCAGAGGGTAGGACCTCAACCAACGAATTCAAAGAAAGATTCGGACTAAACATTAGGAAGAACTTTCTGTCGATGAGAGCTGATCAACAGTGGAATGGACTACCTCGGAAGATGGTGGACTCTCCTTCATTGGCGATTTTTAAACAAAGGTTGGATGGCCATCTGTCAGAGCTTCTTTAGCTGTGATTGTGGGGGTTGGACTTGATGACCCTTGGGATCACTTCCAATTCTACAACTGTGATTCTTATGTTCTTATCTTCCTAGTTTCAGACACATTTTTTTCCAGTTTAAAAGAACTAATGTAAAGTAAAAATAGTACGGACAAAGTAGAAAACCTATTGCACAAAGCTGAATAAAATCACAATTGAATAGCATCCATCTTCCTAGCAAGCCCAATATTCACATCATTTGCCTCAATTGGGTTAAATGGTTAAACAATGTAACAAGAACCTCTTGCAGTTATGATTATGACTACATACCTGGCATTATCTACGAGCTCAGCAAGAGCCCCAAATAAGAATTCATGTGTGGTTCTGCAAGGTCAAAGAGAGCAAGTGGTTACTTTGGGAACTTTTATACATATTGTCCATTTCTGCAAGATTATTTTTTCAAACTGAACAATTAAAAGTCTTCTTACTAGTAACGAGAGATTTGTAACCAAAGCAAAGATCAGAAAATAATCAGCCCATAAGAACCAAACAAATTTTATATACTGTATTCAAGGCCACTGTCTGCTTGGAGCACTGCAACCCTATTACCAATATAGCAAATTAAAACTTGAGTATCAGTTAGGCAACAATAGTTTCAACACCCCAAAAAGAGGGAACTGTTAACTGGAGTTTCACAGCTTGTAATGGATAATTTGTGATCAGGCATTACTGATATCAGTTCTTAACATATGCAACATTAGAGGCTTTTTTCATGAAAGCAGCTCTTCCAATTTCATAGATCAGCTTTCAATAAATGGGAATTCCACAACTTTTTGGTGCTCCATATATCTAGTGATGCTCTCCACAGTGATGCATGCTGGCAACTGCTGCTAATCCAGAACGTTTTAAAAAAGAATGTTGAATCTGTATTTGAACTATCGACATTGGCACATATGCTCCATGCTGGGTGCACTAGGTTGATTCCCAGGATTGTACCATCTTTAAGTGTTCATCTGAGCATGTATTGTTGCACGAAAGTTTTGAAGATGTTTGACTAGTTTATTGGCTTTGAGATATTTGGCAGAATAATTGAAACAATGGTTCCATTGACCTGTTTGGGACTAAACCGTATTAACTTTTCAGTATACTGCATCATTATTCACAAATATGCTTCATAAGTAGAGAATAAAGAGCAATATCAAAGTCAAATTCACAGTAAACCCTCTGAAATATTTTTTTCAGTGGGTTTACTCTATGACTTTTCGGCATCACCTTACAGGATTTAAATACAAAGGCAATTGTGAAGTTTTCGACAGCTGAAATTTTAGTTTCATATCACTTGATAAACAAGCAAAAACATTATTTTCTTGACATTTCTTCTCATCTAGGCCATCCAAACACATGCAGTAATTCCAATACATTGTCTTCAAAGTTGCCACAATATTTTTATTTCTGAAGTATTATAGAGCAAGAATTCTTGAGTCCTGAAAGCAATTTAGTTCTTAGGAAAAGTTCAGTATCTTGGCAGGTCTGAACATGTTTGCCTATGCACAAAATTATGGTGTTGGCATGGGAATTCTCCAATTCTTTTCTCCCCATCAGCAAATATAAGGTAAAATTATCCAGATGTGCCTTGGTCGAGTAACACTATTTAAAGTGAAAGACAAACTACAACATGAAGGTTCAACAGTACACACACTACAGGCATTAATATCCACATCAGTTGGACCTGCAACAAATGATGGCAGTGCTTAATACTCATATTCAAGGTGTTAACTCAGCCATGCCATCTTCCAATACACTTGGCTCTATTCCTTCTTCCATATTTTGTAATTTTCCTCTTCAAGACAGCAATCAGTCTGTTGACACGAAACATGAAGTCCTCATTGGGCTGTTCTCTGCCCCTTAAAGTCCCCCACCCTCTCCTTTAACTTCTACTAATACAGTGGTACCTAGGTACTCAAATGGCTTGGCTCCCGAACAAATTGGCTCCCAAACGCTACAAACCCAGGAGTCTTCCAGTTTGCGAACATTTTTCAGAAGCCGAAAGTCTGACGCCACTTCCAATTGAGTGCAGGAAGCTGCTGCAGCCAATTGGAAGCCATGCCTTGGTTTTTGAACAGTTTTGGGAGTCGAACAAACTGCCAGAACTGATTAAGTTCAACAAGCAACTGTGGCACTGTACTGTTATTGTGCACAGACTGCAACATTTTGGCAACAGAAGGACCAGTACTTTTACTATTTTGTTTTTAAAATAACAAAATCATATGTGAAAACAAGCCTTAAATATTACATCAATGAAGTGAGGTTTGTTTTTACGGTCTCCAGGTTAAAATCCAGAACTTAGTGTCTAACTAATAAGATCTCTTTTCTCTGAGAAACTATGTCCTTGTAGGACTCAAATAGGCAAACTTGCTTACATCAAAGTAATTAAAAGCAGATATAAACAAAGATGATCATGAGCAAGCAACAGGCACATTAAAGCTCTTTGAGAAACAGTACAGATGAATTCAATTATGAATGACATCCACCCACACCACTTAAGAGACAGGATTAGCTTTCCGCAAGAACATAGTGTTCCATCTGCCTGTTGGGAAGTTGTGCTTTCTCATCCCTACTCGCATCAAGGTGTCATCTATTACAGTAACTCAGCAACGCGATCGTTACTACTTGTTCTCAGCTAGGTTTCCTCCCTGCTGGATCACACCCTGGGCAATTTCTCCCTATTAGTGTTCCTGAGGATTATTTCTCAGTTCCCATCTTCAAAGGGGGGGGAGGGGAGAAGACCAATGGGTAAGCTTGAGTTCGATACCAGGAAAGATCCTAGAAGAGGTAGTTCAACAGCTAGTCTGTGAGCACTTATAAAAGGATGCTGTAATTACTAAAGTCAGCATAGGTTTCTCAAAAACAAAGTCTTGCCAGACAAATCTCATTTCTCTTTTGATAATGTTACATGCTTTTGACAATGTTACATCAGGGGATGCTGTGGATGAAGTGAATCTTGATTTAAGTAGAGCTTTTGACGTAGTCACCCATGATATTCTTGCGGAGAAGCTGGTAAAATGTGGACTGGACAAGGTAACTGTTGGGTGGATTTGCAGCTGGTTGACTGACTGAATTCAGAGTACTCACTAACGCTTCCTCATCATCCTGGAAAAAAGTGTTAAGTAGGCTGCCACATGGTTCTGTCCTGGACCTGTTCATGTTCAACATCTTAGATGAAGCTACTAAGGAGATGCTAAGCAAACTTGCAGATGACAGCAGACTAGGAGGGATAGCCAATATAAGATGGGAGATACCTGTCTTGGGACACGGTAGCACTGTGGTCTAAACCACTGAGCCTAGGGCTTGCCAATCGGAAGTTTGAATCCCAACAACGGGGAGTTGCTCAGTCCCTGCTCCTGCCAATCTAGCAGTTCGAAAGCACGTCAAAGTTTCACCAGAAGCGGCTTAGTCATGCTGACCACATGACCTGGAAAAACTGTATGCGGACAAACGTCGGCTCCCTCGGCCAGTAAAGTGAGATGAGCACCACAACCCCAGTCGTTCACGACTGGTCTTAGCTGTCAGGGGTCCTTTACCTTTTTACCTGTCTTGCCAGTACACATGAAAAGGATTCAGGGATCTTAGTAGACCACAAGCTTAACATGAGTCAACAGTGTGATGCATCAACACTGCTGCTCCAGAGAAGCAGACACGGAGCAATGGATCCAAACTGCAAGAAAGGGGATTCCACCTGAACATTAGGAAGAACTTCCTGACAGTAAGAGCTGTTCGACAGTGGAATTTGCTGCCAAGGAGTGTGGTGGAGTCTCCTTCTTTGGAGGTCTTTAAGCAGAGGCTTGACAACCATGTCGGGAGTGCTCTGATGGTGTTTCCTGCTTGGCAGGGGGTTGGACTCGATGGCCCTTGTGGTCTCTTCCAACTCTATGATTCTATGATTCTAAGTATAGTGTCCCAATCAAGGGATGCAATAGTATTGCTCTGTTCTGTCTTGGTCAGACTAAACCTGGAGTACTGTATCCAGCTCTGTGCACCATCATTTAATGATATTGCAAAGGATGGGAACCAAGATGATCAAGGGACTGGAAACCAAGCCTTATGAGGAATAGATGAGGGAACTGTATATGTTTAACCTGGTAAAGAGGTGACTAAGAGGAGATACAGTAGTCATCTTCAAATATGTAAAGCACTGTCACATGGAAGACGGAGCAAGCCTGTTTTCTCCTACTCTGGAGGGTAGGACCCAAACCAGTGGATTCAAGTTACAAGAAAGGAGATTCAAACTAAACATCAGGAAGAACTTTTTAACAGTAAGAACTGTTTGACAGTGGAACAGAATCCCTTGGGAGGTTGTGAACTCTCCTTCACTGGAGGTTTTTAATCAGAGGTTGGATAACCATCTGTCATGTATGATCTACTTGAGATTCCAACTCTACAATTCTATAATTCTAAGCAGTGTTCAAAATTCCCCGTTCAGCAGGTACATTTTGACTGGGAATGGTCTACTTGCGACCGAGAAGTCTTGTCACAGGTGTGGTGACTGACATCTTCACCATCTGGCTGCATGCTGCACGAGCCAGCTGGCTGGTGTTGCAGTGTGAAAGTAAAATAAATATTGTGATTTTGCCTACCAGATCCATTCCTTTGTTGAACACAAAGCAAAATTTCTATCCTTTGTAATGCTTTCCAATTGATAGAATGTGTGATTAAATTGTTAAGAAAGCATGTAAAAAAATGTGACTAGACATTCTGTTGTGGCAACCGTAACCTAGGCTTAAGGTGCCATTTGATATGTCACTTTGTCACAATACAACAATAGATATTGCTATTATCTGATTTCTTATAAACTGAAAATCTTGTAATTTCATTCCAAAACAGTGTTGCTTTCATAGATGGAGCATCTGTGCTTTGGATTATTTTGTTAGTTCAAGTCACCTATTTTACCAAACTACTCATTGTCTGCCAGCACATCAAAGTACATGTTGAATCCTAGTCTGTACACAATACAATATAATCTGGATTATTAAAAATCTGTAGGGTTGATATGCAGGGGTTCCCAGTCCCATTATAATATACATCATATAAACTGGTAAACTAAGCCAATACCAATAACTTTGCTAAATTTTATCATAAAAAATGGAAATTCAAGACAAATTCAGTCTCCAAACTAGCTAGGGAAACACTTAACTGTGCTTAAAATAGCTGAACCTGTGGTACATATTTAAGTTTGTTTATTATCTCAATTCTGGCTATGAAGTATCCAGAGCAGCTTAAAATCATTTTCAATAATAATAATAATAATTTAGTGTCATACAAGAATCAATAAAGTTAGAGAAATTCCATCAACATGGTGCTACTAAATGCTGGGGATGGGGAAAGTTAGCCATATGCTCCTGGGCTCTCTCTTGGTAGCAGTGATCCCAACAAAGGGCTGGGGTGATTAAGATGTCATGTCAGCCTTTATACAAGCACACGTGTCCAAGCTGTACTGCTGATCTCTCTTTTGGGCCAAGTGGCAAACCCAGTGAACCGCCAGAGATCTGTTGCTACAGCTGCCAAGGGGGCAGCGCTTTCTCTCACTCTGGTGCTGATGTCACACAAGTCCAGCTAGTGACTCTCTGGTAGCTGCAAAGTCTGGAAGAATGATGACGTCAGCCATTCTTCAGCCCATGTGCCCGGGATGGACTGTTGATCTCTCTCAAGGGCTAGTTGTATCTTCTTCCATTCATATATTATGGAATAGGTAGCGAGAATTTTAAAAGCTGAAGATTCAAGACTGTAGGTAAAATAAAGGAACCCTGGACATTTAAGTCATGTCAAAGGCGACTATGGGGTTGCAGCACTCATCTCGCTTTCAGGCCAAGAGAGCCAGCATTTGTCCACAGACAGCTTTCCGGGTCATGTGACCAGCATGAATAATCTGCTTCTGGTGCAACAGAACACTGGGACAGAAGACAGAGTGCACAGAAATGCTGTTTACCTTCCCGCCACAGTGGTACCTATTTATCTACTTGCACTGGTGTGCTTTCAAACTGCTAGATTGGCAGGAGCTGGGACAGAGCAACGGGAGCTCACCCCATCACGGGGATTCGAACCGCCAATCTTCCAATCGGCAAGCCCAAGAGGCTCCGTGGTTTAGACCACAGTGCCATTGCAAAGTCTGGGAGAATGATTATGTCAGCCATTCTTCAGCCCATGTGTTGCTGATCTCTCTCAAGGGCTAGCTGTATCTTCTTCCATTCCTAGATTATGGAATACATAGCAAGAATTTTAAAAGCTGCAGACTCAACACTATGATTAACCTAGCTTGTACTTGGGGAGAGGTAGTGTTGTACCTTCCAGTTCCAACAAAAGACAACCCTGTGGTGAAGAAAAAACCAAATAATTTCCTATTGCATGCCTTCCTTCAATGAAGTCCAATCCTGGTGGGATTTCTAAGAACCAGCAGGGTTACAGGCACTGGACAAAATCATACTGCAGGCTGAATGATGCCCATTTTCTGAGAGACATATATACAGATCAAGAATATTGGCTGGTACTATAGTACCATTCCCTCCCTGATTATCTGTCACTATAACAGTCTTCTCTAACTAAAAGGTATTCATCATCACTGAGAAGGCTATCTGTAACATGAAAATCAAAAGCTAAGTTTCTGCACAATTGTCAAAATGAAGAAAAATTGCCCCAAAACTAGACAAACGTTTCTACAAGCATATTGTATAGTTAAATCTATGGACTCCACTTTGAATCAAGGTGGCAGATCAAACCATACAACATTGCATTAATCTTCCCGGTTTCTTCGAATTCATGAACAATGCCAGGGACAAGTTTCCAACAAATTAAAATGCAGAGAATATGCAAATATACAATCTTTCCTAACAGCTACTAACATTCTTCCTTTTCATAATTTTGCTACGTTCATTTTCAAGCGTGGTTGAACCGTCTGTTGCTCTTCTGAGCAGCAAAAATTCCACAGGCAAGTTGTGGGTAAACATATTTTCCATCTGTGCTTCAGTTTCACTGAATGCCCCGTTTTTACTGTCATATCACGCACTGTTCCTTCCTTGCTCAATTTTCCCCAGTATTTTTCTTTCTTCCCAACGGCGACGATGCTCAGCTTTCGTTCCTTTCCAGGGAATCCAATTACCGTTTCGTGGGTTTTTTTCCTGGATTAGCAGCTGCTGCCAACGTGCAAGAAGCAGTGAAAAAGAGAACGCCTACAGCTACACCGAGCCCCACAACCTCCATTCCTACTCACGAGTTGGTGTGCAGATACTCGAAGGTCAGTTGAGCACGCTGAAGGCTGCTGTAATTGCTGAACGCCATGACGCTGATAAAGACGACGCCCCGCCCACACCCCTCCCGCCAATTTTCAGGCGTGAGGGAAAAACAAGCTTGAGGCGACCCAACCGCCCTGACCACCACTTTTCTTCACTAACGAAGCTATAAAAGCTTGCCTACTGACAGGCGCGCTTACGAGCGCCCTCAGTGGCTCCCCCCGGCCCACCCGTATTTATCTTCTTCTTTCCCCCCCTTCTGCTCGCCCCTGAGCTTCTTCCGTCGCGCTCGTTCCCCTTTCGCTCCCGACGCCGCCAACGGCCGTCAACCTCCGCCCGCGTGCGTTCGTTCGTTCGTTCTCCTCTTTATCGCAATATGCCTATGAAGAGAACCCGCCGACGGGCGCCGTCCTTTGTTCCTTCACCACGTCTCCCGCCCTCCGCCTCTTCCCTCGCTACACGGCTTCGCCTTCCCTCACACACTGCGCTGAGGGAAAGGCGGAGAAGCGAGCCGCCGCCGCCGCTTCCCCGCCATTGGGCGGCGGCGCCCCACGTGACAATTAAGCCTTGGCACCACGACACAAAGAGGGGAGGGGAGTCGAGAGAGAGAACGACAGTGGATGAGGACTGCGTGTCCCGACGGCGCTGTTTGCACCGCGTGAGGTAGTGAAATAAAGCGGCTTCCCTTCCCTTCCCCCACCGTTTCCGGACGCATTCTTCTCTCCTTCCCACCCCCTGCCCGCGTGACCGTTTTAAACCGTTGGGGGAGAGGCGGGGCGGTAGATTGCTGCGTCTGCGCATTGGGAAATTCCGGGGGTTTTTTCCTCAGACGGTTCGCAATGTACATAGAAGCCTCGATGCGGCGTTCACGGGATCGTCAGTCGAGCGAGGTGCGAGAGCGCGCGGTTTTCCCCTTTCCCCCTTCTCCCGATTGACGACTGGGACCCTCCTTCTCCCCCTTTCCTCCCGCTCTCCCTCGGACCAGGGCGCGCGTCCTCGTCATTCCGAAGCCGCGCCGCTTGCTGCTTCGCCCAGAAGCCATTTTCCTAATCGGCTGCATGAAGAAGACGGCGATTTAAAATGGCGTCGGCGGCGTCTTTCTCTCCATTATCGCCTCCTTTCTCTCAGGGGGTTCACCCCCCCCCCCCAATTCTCGTGCCTTATTTTTATATGGGTGAATGTACTTAAGTCTTTTCCTGGGTGTGTTGTTTTGTGTAAAAAAAAACAAAACTCGCGTTCATGTATTTTCCTTGCCTAATTAAATGTCATTAAAGATGACTTGGTTTTTTTCAAGGTGCATTTCAGCACCTTTTATTGGACTCTGTGTGCTCTTAAAGTTCAAAAGAATAGTATCTGGTTAACGTTCTCGTGTCGCACTTTGTATTAAAATATCCATCTGTTTCTGTGTCGTCCTTGGAATTAAAATAGTGTGCTTTTTCTCGAGTTGCTTTCGTCTGCTTGCCAGGTATTCCAGAACAATTAAGGAACAAAATATTGACTAGATAATGGCATCAACCTTTCTCGGACAACAGTCATAGTTCAGAACAAGCGGCCAGTTTCTTATTGCAAAATGGCTACAAAGAGACATATAGGAAAAGTAGTAGGGAGAGTTGAATCTGCTGCTAATTGAAATAGTAAGTATTGGGTTGGAGTCTCTATGCTAAGAACTGTCAGAAGTGTTATCATGTTTAATAGTAGAAATGCTAAATAGACAAAAATAAAAAAGTTGAGTAGATAGGTGTAGAATTTAAGCTCAAAATACATTTTATACCTTTGCCTGTTTTTTCATATTTGAATTGTGTTAGAGAAACTGGTCTGTTTTTTGCCTCTTGTTTTTTAATAAATTGAGAAATGAATGTTTTACAAATGAATTTGGCAGCAAATTGTTTTCACCACTTTGAGAGCACCTGAAATATATTGGAAAGATACATGCTGAAAGAGAGTTCAGAGAAGGAGGGGGAAATCACTTGCTGTGTGAATGACTCCAGGGAAAAAAATAAATTTGGAAAAGCTGGAAAATATGCTTATAGCAAGACTTGGTAAGTAAATTTTTTCAGTGGTGTAGACATCACAGGAAGAATTAGGATGAAATTTTTAAAAGATTTAGCATAAGATGTACCACTGTCAAACATGTCTAGTTGGTGTAAGCTACATTAAATTATCATTGACCTATATCCAGTTTTATTCTTGAGGCTCTGCATCTTGTGAAAGAACAAAAGGCTAACCGTATATTCAAGGATGTAGAATATAATAAAATAATTTCAACTGAAAACTGGCTCTCACTTGATGGACTGCATGTCTGCGGAACTTCTGGACCACCCATAAAAGACAGCAGAAGAATTTGACACATCTGTTCATCCAAGAAGCATTTCCTTTTTTAACCAAGAATATGCAAAGACTCCAGGTGGCTTCATGAAGAAATTTAAAGTTTGTGGGCAGAAAACCTATATGTGAAGAACTAGATTTCAAGTTAAGAGTTTGTTTAATCTGCCAACAAGTAGCATATTAAGTTTCTGGTCTATTCATTGACTCGGCATTGCAGCTTGTAGTGTTAGTCTTGGAATACTCTCTCCAGGGAGACGTGCCTGGCACTGATACCTTTCAGAGGACCTTTTCATTTTCTCAGGCTTCTTGAAATCCTTGATTATAATCACTTTTAATGCTTTGGTTATTTTTCATTATTGATGTCATTACCGTCCACATTTATTGACAGTACCCATGTTGAGTCGCTTTGAGAACAGCTCTGGGACTGAAAATCAAAATATTAAATACAGGCAGTCCCCAATTTGTGCAGGAGTTGCATTCTGGGGGTTGCATGAGACGGCAGGACATGCATAAACCTACGCTCCTGCCCCGCATTATATCTCCTTTTCCAGCCACTTCCAGGTCATTGTGATGTGCAGAGTTGTGCAGCTGCTGAACAAGTGTAAATCTGTTGTTGCCTGTAATTAAAAAATAATGCTAAGCTTAAGAACATATACAAAGCATAGGACCTATTTCTATATTTAGGGCATATAAAGCATTCCTGTAACTGGATTATAAAGACTGATTTCTTATGAATGTGGAATGAGTATTCTACTGCTTGTTACAGTGCCCGTTCTGCATTTTGAATTAGTTGAAGGGGCATATATGGGGCAAGTCAGCCTCACAGTAAACTGGTCCCAAGGTGTTACTGGCTGTATATACTAATAGTAACACTTGAACTTGGCAACTGGTAACAATTTGAACTTGTCAAATAGGCAGCTGGTACAGGTCTCTGAGGGGACGTGGGTGGCGCTGTGGGTTAAACCACAGAGCCTAGGACTTGCCAATCAGAAGGTCGGCGGTTTGAATCCCCACAGCAGGGTGAGCTCCCGTTCTTCAGTCCCAGCTCCTGCCAACCTAGCAGTTCGAAAGCACGTCAAAGTGCAAGTAGATGAATAGGTACTGCTCTGGTGGGGAGGTAAACGGTGTTTCTGCGCGCTGCTCTGGTTCGCCAGAAGCGGCTTAGTCATGCTGGCCACATGACCCGGAAGCTGTACGCCGGCTCCCTTGGCCAATAAAGTGAGATGAGCGCCGCAACCCCAGAGTCAGCCACGACTGGACCTAATGGTCAGGGGTCCCTTTACCTTACAGGTCTCTGAAGGGATGCGGGTGGCATTGTGGTCTAAACCATGGAGCCTCATGGGCTTGCCGATTGGAAGGTTGGCGGTTCGAATCGCCGCGATGGAGTGAGCTCCTGTTGCTGGGTCCCAGCTCCTGTCAACCTAGCAGTTCGAAGGCACGCCAAAAAGTGCAAGTAGATAAATAGGTAACGCTTCGGTGGGAAGGTAAATGGCGTTTCCATGTGCTGCTCTGGTTTCAGTTTTCCATTGCGCCAGAAGTGGCTTAGTCATGCTGACCACATGATCCAGAAAAACTGCGGACAAGCGCTGACTCCCTCAGCCTGTAAAGCGAGATGAGTACTGCAACCCCAGAGTCATCTGCGACTGGACTTAACTGTCAGGGGTCCTTTACATTTACAGGTCTCTGAGCAGAGCTGTTATATGCTGGCATAGTCTCAATCCTGTCAGAACGCAGCAGCATTCTGCACTAACTACAGCTTCTGGATTAAGTGCTAGGGAAGCTGATACGAGTCCATTGCAGTACAGTGGTACCTCGGGTTACAGATGCTTCAGATTACAGACTGCTAACCCAGAAATAGTACCTTGGGTTAAGAACTTTGCTTCAGGATGAGAACAGAAATTGTGCAGTGGCAGCAGGAGGCCCCATTAGCTAAAGTGGTGCTTCAGGTTAAGAACGGGCCTCTGGAACGAATTAAGTACTTAACCCGAGGTACCACTGTAATCCAATCTTGAAGTAACCTGCATGAACTACTGTGACCAAGCTTTCCTGACCCAGGAAAGGCCATAGCTGTTTTACCAGCTATAACTGGTACAACTAGCCAATGAAGCTACCCGGGCCTCCAGTGTCAAAGCTGGATCCAGAAGTACACCCAGCCTACAAACCTCTAGGGGGAATGCAACCCCATCCAGGGTAGACAAGTTACCATTTTCTCAGACATGGAATCCACACATCCTCAGTACCTCTGTTTTGCCCAGAATTGAAACTCACCTTTGTTTTCCTCATTCATCTTGCCACTGTTTCCAGACACCCAGTGTTGGAAACAGAGATATGAAAGCTGGGAGCTAAATGGCACCATAAGCTTAGGTTATGGGCACAACAACTGAATGTCTTAAGCACACTTTTTAATAAGACTACAAAGATGAAAATGAACTGCAGCTAAAATCTATTTTTCACATGGTCTAGCCCTCCTCTGAAGACCAAAAAACAAGGCAGTACTGTACCTTGAGCTCAGAAACTACTTGTGCTAATGAAATTTCTTGGAAGTATCGAACACTGCAGAGACCAGTCCAAGGACTGCATGATGTGATGACTCCGGGATGATATTCAAAATTTCCAGCTGCTGAAGGTGAAACAGATTCTACAGTTTAAAAGTTCATGTGTGTACATGGCATTTAAAACTATTAGAAATTGTGTGTATCTTCTACAGCTTATGCCCAAATTCCTGAAGGGGGTATGTGTTGGCTGCTGGTGTTGCTTAAGACTTAAGGAAAAAATACAACCACACAAGTTTTTTTCAGGAAAAATGCTGGTTATAGAACCCCAAAATACAACCAGGAGGAATGCAGTACGTCAGGACCTTGAGGAGCTACACTATCATCCAGTCTGTATTTTGGGGTGATCTGCAGAGAAATATACTAACTTGTACAGAGCTATACCAAATGTGTTGGATGGGTATGGTTGGAAGCAGACCAAGCTCATTTCTGGCTACAGAAAGGTGTTAGGGTATTTGTGTCTCAACGCCTAGATTTCAGCATCCATCTCATAATTGACATACAGTTATACATTCAATAGGTAGAGGAACAAGAATTGTTAACATAGCTGTTAAAGTTTCCAAGAAAATGTACTTTAAAGTTAGCCTGGCAACAGCAGAGATTGAAAGCTGCTTCCATTGGCTGACAGGATTATGACAGCATAACTCAAGATACAGCATCATCTACTGAGAAATTCAGTTTATACTGATGGCTTTTCACCCTCCTGCCATTTTTTGATAAGTCTACAGACAGTTGACAAACACCCACATCCTGGTGAACTATCAAGCTGAGCGAATTAAAATCTTTTCGATTAAAGATGCGGGTTCTGTTTCACCAACTGCCGTTACCATGATGAACTACTACCTTCTCTTCTGACTTTACTAGTCTATCTGCTGTCACTTTTTGTAGGCCCCAAAAATCTAGCCTTGGCATAACGACACTGACCAAGCAGCATTTTAAGATTTTCTGAGGAGACTTGTCATTGCACAGCCACCCTTCCTCTAGAATGCCCTCCCTTGGTTGATTCAAGAGGCTAAGATATTAATGACCTTTAAATGCCTCTTAAAAGGATAAATGTTTACCCAAGCTTGCTTGGATTCTGACTGTTAAGCTTTTAGTTTTGGTTTCTACACAACCAATTTTTATTATCAATTATGTTCTTAAAAATAAAAAGTACCTTTAACAAGTCTAAGGTATATTAATGAAATCCTAAGGGCTGATTTTTACAACAAATAATGGGGAAAGAAACTGCACTTGCAATAGAACAATGGATTTACAGTTAACTCTGTCGGAACCAGATATCACCTGTTGCAGTTTGAAAGAACAGCACCACAGCTTCTACGGAAGCTTTATTTTTGTGACATTCTACCCCAGCAAAATTAGGGTTCCGTACACAACACCCATTTAAGGCACATGGCTTCCCCCAAAGAATCATAGGAACTATAGTTTACCCCTCACAAAGCTACAATCTCCAATACCTTCAGCAAACTACAGTTCCCATGATTCTTTGGGTCATGTGCATTAAGTTTATGGTGTGTACACAGCCCAGGGATAATATAGAGCCCTCCAGGCTGCACAGGAAAATATAACAATTGGAAAGGGCCACACCTGTGCTGGAAATCACTCCTAACGGTGAGCAAGAACTTCAGGGATGGAGAAGAGAGTTCCTGTCTATGCTTTCATCTGTGACACTTCAGCCCTGCATTTTTTAATGTGGCAGTAAGGAAGTGGAAAGCGACTGTTAATTTCCAGAATTACCAAGAGAAAAACTTCAAGTGCTCTGTCTCTGTGTGTGTGTGTATAGGAGGGAGCACATTTCCCCTCCTGCCCTTTACACAACGACCCCATCCCTGACAGGCCTCCTCTCTTATGCAAGTTATTAGGATAGGAATTAGAGAAGGAAGGGGAGTTGAGAGTGGAAGATTTATGAAGAGCCCACGGGGAGGCTCCATTGCTTAATCTTTTCCTCTGTTGCAAGAGCCAGTGTGTGCTAGAGTTCCTAAGATTAATAAAATCCAGTAAGCATGTGGGGCACTCTTTTGCCTTTCCAAAAGCTTGGCATGCTTGCAAATTGTTCATGATATCCCAAACTAAAAAAAAAAATATTGCTATTCCTTTTGGCCAAAGTCTTCTCATCTCTTTGGCATCTAGTCTCCAGCACTCGACACCTAAAACTGAGCATTGAACTTAACGCCCTAAAACCCTTGGCTATTTCTGCGTGACCCACACACCGGCTGTACAGTTGAGTGCACCCTTTGGGAGGCTGCAATTACTCACCACTAAACAGGACGTTATTCATAGCAAACAGCACTTCTCTGCCCAAACAATTTCCCCATTTAGGGTCTGGGAGAAATCTTAACTGCCCTCCGTGATTCAGAGCTTTGGTATCAGAACCTCAAATATTTAGTTTTTATATGCTTGTAAATGTTTTGTTTGAAGGCAAACAGAGTTGGCCAGGATTTTCAAGAGCCCAAGTGGTTTTTAAGCCCAGCTGTGGAAAACTGGCAGTGTCTGTAGTTTGAGATGCTGCCCTAAACTTCCATAGCACAGCTGGGCCTAATGAGATCTTGTTGCTTATTGGGGTCTTAAGAACAGAGGAAGCCACCAGCAACTAAAGAGGTTTTACCCAAGAAATCTTACAAAATGTCTTCAGCCACAACCCTGAGAATGCCCGTGTCAATCTGGCTCTAGCATGTTAGAAACATTGTACATTCTGATTAATTAAGGCGCATGTCCAGGTGTGGAAAATCTTCGGCCCTGACTTTGCATGGCCAAATAGCTCACCAGTCCCCTAAACTACTACTTTTGAGAGATCTTCACTAAATCTTGTTGGACACCCACTTTACTGTCTTTCAGAGGCCTGGTTGAAGTTTTCATCTTAGACATTTTAATATTTCATATCTTAAATGATTGCCTGTTAGAACATTTTCTATTTTCTATTTTCCCATTTTTGTTATTTTTTTCCTTTTGTTTGTCCTTGATATCATTGTGTTTTACGTTATTCTAAGCTATCCTGGGATAAGATTTTATTAGCTTTTATTAATTTTTGATGTGCAGCGAGTTTTGTTTGTTTTTCCTCTTTTTTATTGGTTTTGCATTTCTTTGTATTTTAAATTTATTTTAACTTATCGATTGTAAGTTGTTGAAAGAACTTTATTATGGACCAGCATACACATGTCATAATCAAATAAATAAGTGAATTTTTAAAATAAACAGTAGTTCAAATAATAATAAAATATCACTGTAATTTTTTAAAGAACATTTTTACCCTACTGTTCCAGAACAAACTTCCAGATCAATTCGGAAAAAGGTCTGAATTGTATGGCTTACAGTAGGCACAATAGAGAGAGAGAGAGAGAGAGGAGGAGGGAGAAGGTGATGTAAAAAATTTGGGTTTGGCTTTTGCTGCCCAACTCCCCATGGGACTCTGAGTCCCCTAAGTCCATGATCGGTCAGAGAAAAATGGATGGAGACTGGATCCAGTGGAAAGCAAGGCAGATGTTTATTTTTCTGTTGCAACAGAGTTCCCTCCTCTCCTTCCAAGGAGGGAAAGACCCTGAACAAAAGTGTGCAGGAACCTTTAGAGACTTTTGACATTGCCCAACCCCCTTAGCCAAAGACCATCCCCCAATCATCATATATACATAATAGGTGGTGGTCTACAACAGAAATCCTTTCTGCCAGCATACCCGATAATGGTCACTGATTGCATTAGCTGGGCAGCTTGGCCATTCTTATGTGATGGTTAATACTATAGTTCCTGAATCCAGGTCACAGGCTCATCCTTGTTGTTGTTTAGTCGTTTAGTTGTGTCCAACTCTTCGTGACCCCATGGACCAGAGCACGCCAGGCACTCCTGTCTTCCACTGCCTCCACAGTTTGGTCAAACTCAGTAGCTTTCAGAACACTGTCCAACCATCTCATCCTCTGTCGTCCCCTTCTCCTTGTGTCCTCCTTTCTATTCATACACAAATACGCCCTTAAGACAGGATTTCTAAGTGAAAAGACAGTGGGAAGGTTTTCCCTGTTTGTCTCCCTTACTACAGAGGAATATTTGAGATCATTGGGAGAGTCAAAATGGCTTCAGAGTTGCCCTCCTGTACTATTTTAGACACATGGTTTATATATTTAGATATGTGTGGTGTGCATTTAATAATATTTATTCTGTATTTGAGACCTTAAAATTCCTATAACAAAGGAAAGCACCAACTCTTTAAAGTTCTTACATAGATGATGGAAACAGAAGTGTACCAGGTACCTTCTACCCTTTTCAAGGAGCAATATCAGCATGGCCCCCCGCCCCCCAAAAGAGCCACTTTACTGCATGCCTTTGTGTTGTGGCATAAGAAGGGCAGGAAGCTTCTCCCATGTTTGATCTTGCTACTGCAGTGTTGCTTTGTCACTATACAGATATATGTCATACACTCCATAGTCTGATAGGTAATCTTTGTGCCCCTCCAGGGTTGTACCTGTGGTGGAAGCCAGTTTCGCCAACTCCTTAGGTACGCCTCTGGATGGAAACACATCACTGAGAGCCAAACTGAACTGGTCCTTAAACAGTCAATAGAACAGCCCTGCCTCCTCCTTTACCATAATGCTGTTCAGAAGGCTTTGGGCTGCTTTCAAGCATTCTCTGTCTGCATGGGCTGTTGCGCTAGCGAACAGGTGAGTTCTAATGTTGCACACTTAGAAATCCAATGCAACAGTTGCACTAGCAGAAATTTGTTGTGCCACATACAGCACAATCTGTTGCACAACAAAAGTACTAGCAACCTTCTTGTGCATTTTCTCCTGCAACAATGTTCTGCTGGTGCAGTCATTTTGCCAGTGGAACGCATCTACTATTAAGAAACTTTATCTTAATGCTACATTGGATACAACCCCTGGTTTGTTACCATGGCTTGGTGTGAACGTGCAGATTCCCAAGAGAGGTGATGGTGGCAATTTTGCTTCTCCAATCCTGCTGCCGCCATGTTTCTTTGAGCTAAGGCATGGTTTGATTTAGGATGTTGTCTGAACCCAGGCTTATGATTTGTCTTGCTTCAGACAAATTATGAATTGTAGCCACAATCTATGACCATATCTTGTAACTTACGTAGTCCACTTCTAAAAATGTGTGAAAAGAAGCTTCCAGTGCCATTTTAAGACTTCCATTTTAAGGAACTTGCTTGTGATCCATTTTCCATTTCTTAGGAAGAAAAGTGACATACCGTAGTTAAATCGTTTATTGAAAAACTGAGAAAAAATATTTATGTCCTCTGTTATAAAAAGAAAAGTGTGCAGCCTGCAGAAGAAAATAGTTCAAGATTTATATCTGTACTTCAAATGTTTGATTTACCCCTTTTTATATTTATAATAAGATGAAACATGTGAAAAAGCCAGTTAGGGCCAGCCAGGAATTCATGTTATGTGGCAATGTAGGCCACATAAAAATAAAAACTTTCTTTTTCATCTATACACAGAGAGAAAATACAAAGAGATACTGTAACGATGGTATCAAAGCATATCCCAAGTGCCATTCCTAATTCATCTTATATATTACATTTCTTCTTCAAAATTATATTTGCACGTGGGCTGTAAGCCTGAGCAGCTACCTAAGAGTCAGTTCAATAGAAAGGTATAGAATTGTGCTTTATAGATTGGGGAAGCCAGATTTCTACAGCTCCGTTTGCCCTTTGCTTGGAAGTTCCCCTGGTTCATTTACTTACCAATCTCTACTAAACCATCCTTGATATAATGATGAATGCAGCAGCATAAAAAAAAAGAATAGGGCTGGGGGAGGGGAAAAGCCAGGATAAATTCTAGTGGGGCATCATTCTCATATATTTAAACTTTCCTAAACAAAAGCAGTGGCATATTTCACATTTTTCACATTAATGCTCTGTTCCTAAATACGTACAGTATTAAGGTGTTTCTACCTTGTCCATCAGGGACGCAGGTGGCGTTGTGGGTAAAAACCTCAGCGCTAGGGCTTGCCGATTGAAAGGTTGGCGGTTCGAATCCCCGCAGCGGGGTGCGCTCCCGTTGCTCGGTCCCAGCGCCTGCCAACCTAGCAGTTCGAAAGCACTCCCGGGTGCAAGTAGATAAATAGGGACCGCTTACTAGCGGGAAGGTAAACGGCGTTTCCGTGTGCGGCTCTGGCTCGCCAGAGCAGCGATGTCACGCTGGCCACGTGACCCAGAAGTGTCTCCGGACAGCGCTGGCCTCCGGCCTCCGGCCTCTTGAGTGAGATGGGCGCACAACCCTAGAGTCTGTGAAGACTGGCCTGTACGGGCAGGGGTACCTTTACCTTTACCTATCTTGTCCATCATCCCTTAAAAGGCATCTGATGACGACCTAATAGAGATAAAAAATAAAAAGGGTCTATCTTCAGTCTTACTATATTTAAGTGACAACACAGAAGGAAAAGGGAGGAGGGGAAAACTAAATCAAAGTGAGGCAGATATTCTTAGTCCCACTTTCTTATAATGACCAGCTGGAATGGGAAAAGTTTAAAGGAGAAGAGTTAAAAGTTGCTGGTTGCTCATCAGTGGTGTAGGCCTGCTTCCATTCTTTCCAAGTTACTCAAGAGGAAGTCTCATTCAGTGAGTAGTGTAATTGCAGCTTTCCTTCAAGTTCTAATGTGGTGGTCTCTTGCTGTGGTTTACAAGGTTTTTTCTTTGCTCTAGAACACCATAATTTTGATGTATTTTTAATCTTTGTGGGAAGCCGCCCAGAGTGGCTGGGGAAACCCAGCCAGATGGGCAGGGTACAAATAATAAATTATTATTATTATTATTATTATTATTATTATTATTATTAGGTTTTTTCTGGTGCAGTCTTTCAAAGTTTGTATTAAAAAATGCCTTCAAAAATTGAACAAATCCAAATGGCTCAAGTAAGTGAGCCATTTAACTCACCTCAGGGCCAGGTTCACTCCCTGGCACCTCCAGGAAGGGCTGGGAGAGACACCATACCTGCCTAAAAACCTGGAGACTTGCTGCCAGTCAGTGCAGATAATACACTAGCTGGATGAACACTCAGCATAAGACAGTTCCCTATGCTCCTAGTTCAGTAAAGCAAAACAGGGAGGGTCTAATGGAGAGAGGCACCTCTTCTGCCAAATCAAGAAAACCCAGATTGCTCTGCTTTGCCTTGAGCGAGTTCTGAGATGCAGAAATCAGCAGGTGAAGCTGCTAATGGAAAAGTGACTAGCAGAATCCCCTGTTAATTGCTGCAGACCCAGAACGGCTGTTAAAGGGGAAATTACAGGGGATTCTTAAAAAGCTGCAGACTTGAATTGGCTCACTAAGCTATTATGTTGCACACTGGACTGGTTGACATGAAAGATGGTAATCTGTCACAAGAACAGAACGAAGCATGCTGACATCTCTTTCTTTTTTTGACAAACACTGGAACTTCAAAATTATCTCTCCTTAGAAGGAAACCTTAGGAGCAGAGCACATCTCACCCCCACCCAAAAAAGATGACATCAAACCACACTGGAGAAACATAGATCGGGACTTCATGGTATTTTTTGGATGAGATCCTGGAGGATTTGGCAGATGATGTCATGACTTACTCCGGCCTCCAAAACATAAGCATACATTTGCTTCAGTGGAATATATATAATCATTGGATTATTGGAGAATGTCCATTTCTTTTTAGACGGTTCCAAATTTTTAAGTATTTCCACCACCACCCAAAAAGAAAGGAGGACTGTGCACAGCTGCACTTTTTGAAGAAGGTTCTTAATCCCAGGAAACCAGGGCTTCATTCCTAAGTGGGGGGAGAGAGACACATGGACTCGTTGGTCTAGAAACAGAATCTGAAAGGCATTTTAACTTAACTTGTGACATTTGGGGCTCCTCTGTGGTGAGGACAGTGCACTCTGCACATGCTCAGGGGCATGTTCATTCATTCCAGGGGCTTTCAAACTGTGCTTGGAGGACTCCCAGTTTTACTAGGTGCTGATGAGGTTCTCATGGAGGACAGCCATTGTGGTGGTGGGGAGGACACCCCTGAAAGTTGGCTTGCATTCACAAGAGTAGAGGAGCAGTGGGTGTGCTCTAGTTTATGGCCTATGCGCCATGCCAACTAAGTGTGTGCCCTCACAATACCCAGAACCCTTTGCAATATGCAGATATGTCAACATGTCATGTGTGTTCTCTAAGGAGAAGAAGTCCATACTTGATGGATAGAACTCCCTCCAACAGCAGGCAGTGATGGCCATCAACGTGGATGGCTTTTAAAGAGAATTGGATGAATTTATGGAGAAGAAAGCTATCGATGACTGTTTTCTACATCCACAGTCAAGGGCACTAATGCTTCTGAATACTAGCTGCTGGAATCTGCAGGAGGGAAGAATATGGGAATGAGTTCCATTAACTATGTGCTGTGTGAACAAGTCATTTCTTTTATTTGTCCTGAATTTTCCGACATTCAGCGTCACTGGATGCCCATGAATTCTGGTGTCGTGCGAGAGGGGCTGGATCTAGACATGCCAAAGAAGCGATGATTCAATTAAACATGTTGTAATCTCATACAGGGATATCCAGTAGGGAAAGATGGGACTCCACAACACCATCTGGTGTCTCAGTACTATATCGCATATACAACACACATAAAATGCCTTTTCTTTTCTTTTTTGAAATCGTTTTTATTTGATTTTACAAATGTAAAGTTGTAACAATACCAAATACATATCCATATATGGAGATTTCTCTGAACATCAGGACTTCCCACCATCCCCTCCATGGGTCCTATTGTCAACATTTTCAACCGAATATTATTTCACAATCTATATTTTGTATCTGTCCATAGTCCATAGTGTTTGTTACATTACAAGTGTTAATAGAATCGTGCTAATGTTTTCGTCTGCTTACAGTGGCCTCCTAAATACATTACTGTATAAATTTTCCCCATTCTTTAAAGTTTTTGTCTTCTTGGTTCCTAAGCCTTCTGGTTAGTTTTGCCATTTTGGCATCAGCCAGCAGCTTAGTTTGCATTCTTCTTTCCATCTCTGGGCTAGTAACATCTGTGCGGCTGTTGCCGCGTACATAAAAAAGTCTTTTCTGATCCTTTGGGATGTCGTAAAACGCTTTTTCTTTACCAATCTAGCTGAGTCCAAGGGTAAAAACTTCCCTCTAGCCATTTTATCCATGCCACGCATCATCTTATAAACTTCTATCACGTCACCTCTCCACCAAAAGTCCCAAACATTGCAAATTTTCCTTGTAGGGGATCTCTCTTTCCCCTTGATCATTTGCGTTGCTGTGTTCTGAACATTTTCCAACTCTACAATAACCTTCACGTATTGCGGTGACCAGATAATTGGTTGTCCTCATAAACTGCAAACGACTCCTGTATGTTTACCCTCCCGCTGCCTCTCAGAAAAGCAATTTCCTCCTCTCCCCGATGCAGACAGATAGATGTTTATTGCATACTTCATGTTCTGCTGAAAGGAGCTTATCTACTGTCTCCTTGTCAGGTTCTCATAGCCAGCCCTGGCAGCGTAACACAGTTGTCCACAGGGTGATGTCTGCCCTGGGCAGGGGGTGCTGGTTTGGGGTTGTCAAACTTTCATAGCAGAGCCAGGAAGATGTCTGGACAGCTGGGCCTGTGTTGTCTCAGGATGCAGGAAGGGGGGCCGAACTTGGACCACTTTCATCCTCTGGCCCTCTTGATCCACCAAGCTGCCCTTCCTTTCTTGGGCACAGCTGCGTCTCCGGCCTGCAAATTTACGAGCATGGAGGGAAGAGGCAATGGAGGGAACAGGGAACCTGAAAAGGAGGGCAATGCTCGGTTGCAAGACAGGCAGAAAAGGTTGAGCACATGTGCACTGCGCTGTGCTCATCATGCTTCTGAGGTCAATAACAACAACAACAGCTGGAGAGAGAACTGTGTTCTTGCATTGTAGACTGGAGGGAGAAGTGGAGTTAGTGATGGTTAGAAGTCGTGTGGCATGGCTGGAAGGAGACCAAAGAAACGTGGGTATATAGAATTCATAGAACTGTAGTTTTTAGTCAGAATTTCATTTCTTGTAACTTGAAGCCATGGGTTTGAGTTCCATCTTCCATGTTGCAGGCCTTCAGATATTTGAAGGTGGCTCTCATATTGTTATAAGAATTTTAAGGTCTCAAATATAGAATAAATGTTCACAAATGCACACATATCTAAATATATGAACCATGTGTCTGAAATAGTACGGGAGAGCAATCCTGAAGCCATTTTGACTCTCCCAATGGCCTCAGATATTCCTCTGCAGTAAGGGAGGCCAATGGGGAAAGCCTTCCCATTGTCTTTTTTGCTTGCAAATCCTGTCTTAAGGGTGTATTTGTGTATGAATGGCCAGGCTGCCCAGGTAATGCAATCAGTGACCATTATCAGGTATCGTGGCAGACAGGATTTCTGCTTTAGACCGCCTCCTCCTGTGATTTCTGCTGTAGACTGCCACCTTCTGTGATGTATGTATGATGTTTTGGGGGTGGTCTTGGGCTACAGGGTGGGCAATTTCAAAAGTCTATATAAGGGCTTGCACACCATTGTTCAGGGTTCTCCTCCCTCCTGTGTGTGGTGAGTGGGGACCCTGTTGCAACAGTTCCTTGAATAAAGATCAGGCTTACTAGCCACTTTGCTTCTCAGTATACTCTGATTGGCCTCCTACCAATAGGGAACCCACTAAGGACTCTTTGCAGGCTCCAGAAAGGGAGCAGTTTTTCTTATAACAATATCTCCTCTCAACCTCTTTTTCTCCAGGCTAAACATACCCAGCTCCTTCAACTGTTCCTCATAAGGCTTGCTTCCAGACCCTTGATCATCTTATTTATCCTCCTCTGTACACATTCCAGCTTGTCAGCATACAAATTGTGGGATGCGCAGGAAGTCAGGCCATCAGTCCCCTTGGCTCAGTGTTGTCAGTGACCGGCAACAGCTCTCCATGGTTTTCAGGAAGGGGGCATTTCCAGCCCTACCTGGATATTTCTTGGGGATTGAACCTGGGCCTTTCTCCATGCAAGGCAGATGCTCTCCCACTTAGATATGGCCTGTCCCTAATCATAGGAGGCTGTCTCATACCAAGTCAGAAGCAATTTGGGGAATGTCTGTGGCTCCCCAGATCTTGCTCAGTGTGGTGAGCTGCTGGGTGACCTTGCTCAGTGTGGTGTAGTGGTTAAGAGCGGTAGTCTCGTAATCTGGGGAACCGGGTTCGCGTCTCCGCTCCTCCACATGCAGCTGCTGGGTGACCTTGGGCCAGTCACACTTCTCTGAAGTCTCTCAGCCCCACTCACCTCACAGAGTGTTTGTTGTGGGGGAGGAAGGGAAAGGAGAATGTTAGCTGCTTTGAGACTCCTTAAAGGGAGTGAAAGGCGGGATATCATATCCAAACTACTCCTCCTCTTCTTCTTCTTCTTCTTCTTCTTCCAGCTCCCATCATCCCTGACCACTGGCCTTGCTGCCTGGGAATGAAGGGAGTCCAACAACGTACGCAATACCCAACCTCTGCCTTATTGCTACTAGCCACAATGGAGGCAATGCTCTGCCTCCATGGTCAGAGGCAGTAACACTAGTTGCTGGAAACTGCGAGTAGGAGAGCACCGCTGATGCGCACGGGTTCTGCTTTCAGGCTTCCCAGAAGAGGCATCTCATTGGCCACAATGAGAACAGGATGCTGGACTAGATGAGCCTCCTTGGGCCTGACCCAGCAGGGCTCTTCTTAGGTTCTTTGAGTGCTTCCAGTCGCCCTTGTTACAGAAATTACAGGGTGGGGCACACCTTTAAAGTTGTTAAATGTTACAGATATTATGCCTGAAGGTATCCTTTTGGCTTGACAGCTCAGGGAAGATAGTTCTTTAGTCGTTCAGTTGTGTGCGACTCTTCGTGACCCCATGGACCAGAGCATGCCAGGCACTTCTGTCTTCCACTGCCTCCCGCAGTTTGGTCAGACTCATGTTTGTAGCTTCGAGAACACTGTCTAACCATCTCGTCCTCTGTCGTCCCCTTCTCCTTGTGCCCTCCATCTTTCCCAACATCAGGGTCTTTTCCAGGGAGTCTTCTCTTCTCATGAGGTGGCCAAAGTATTGGAGCCTCAGCTTCAGGATCTGTCCTTCCAGTGAGCACTCAGGGCTGATTTCCTTAAGAATGGATGCGTTTGATCTTCTTGCAGTCCATGGGACTCTCAAGAGTCTCCTCCAGCACCATAATTCAAAAGCGTCAATTCTTCGGCAATCAGCCTTCTTTATGGTCCAGCTCTCACTTCCATACATCACTACTGGGAAAACCATAGCTTTTACTAGCTTTATAAATCATATAAAATCAACCCCTTTGTCGATTTCCTCCATTCCAACACCATTTTGTCCTTAGAAAAAGGACTCTTTCCCCTGCCACTTCCCACCATAATCGCTCACACGTGAGGACATGTATACACACCCCACCCAGGGAAGTGCCCAGGGGTGACAATTACTGAGCAGTTAGTTTCCAAAAGCCAGACTTGCCCCAGGTTATAGGTGTGCAAAGGGAGCTCTATTGTCCTTTGATGGTGGGTATTTGAGAGCAACAGGGGTGAGCTCCTGTTGTTCGGTCCCAGCTCCTGCCCACCTAGCAGTTTGAAAGCACATCAAGTGCAAGTACATAAATAGGTACCGAACTGGCGGGAAGGTAAACGGCTTTTCCGTGCACTGCTCTGGTTCGCCAGAAGTGGCTTAGTCATGCTGGCCACATGACCCAGAAGCTGTCTGTGGACAAACACCAGCTCCCTTGGCCTATAGAGCGAGATGAGCACCGCAACCCCATAGTCGGCCGCGACTGGACCTGACGGTCAGGGGTACCTTTACCTTTTACTTGAGAGGAGCCTGGACATGTTTTGCCTATGCTAACCTTGTACCAAAGACTTGTCTGGACATGTTTGCCAAGGTTGAAGTAGTGTAACCCCCGTGTACCCCTCCCCTTTTGTGACATGTTAGTGATGTAAAGATGATGTAACAATGATGCTTTATGAACTGTATTCTCATACAGAATATGAGAATTCCTGGGATATTGTGGGAAGTTGTCACCCCATGCTTGGGGTTCCTTACTCCTGTGGGGACCTGTTGCACAACAATAAAGAGCATAGTCTACTGATCACTGTTTTGCTCCAAATTACTTAGCTGGAATTTCCTTCTTTTACTGATCGCATGGACCACCGGGGGACTTGAACCCTGAGGAGCTGAGCTGTTGAGTAGTCTCTCACCCCATAATTTTCCTTATCACCCTGTTTATTGAACATTCACTCAGAATTGCACGCAAGGAGGATAGATGATGCTGGCTATTGTTTATTTACAGACAAATCCCTGTTAGTGCGGGGGTTGTGCTCCTGGTTCCCTCCCCCCAACATATAGGTGGAGTGCGCATGAGCCGACCCCACTCTGTTATGCCCCATTTTTGGGCCACATAAGGTTCCTCATCATTACTTATTTATAAAATTATCTATATACTATACAACATCTGATCCCATTGAAAAAATACAAAATATCACAAAATCTATAAAGGAAATTAGATACCCGGTGTAAAAAGTCAACAAGAGATGTAATGTTAAAATTCTCTCTCTCTCTCTCTCTCTCTCTCTCTCTCTCTCTCTCACACACACACACACACACACACATGCACACACACATACACATCAAGAGATGTGTTTGACAGTTAGCAGCTTGGAGGTCTCTGCTAACTCTCTGCTGGGAGAGTGTTGGGGCCATTAACACTAAATGCTCGTTTATCCATTTATTTTCATTTTATCTGTATACTGCTCAAAGCAGCTTACAACAAACAAACTGGGGTACATTTCAAACGCTACAAAAATGATTTCGTAATAACAATAAAACAATAGCATAGCAACCATTTCATAATAGCATAGCAGAACAAAAAATATAGCAACATACCCAAAAAACCACCCCACCTTTCAATACTAGTGATGTAACAATATTACTTAAATAGCAAGCAGCCTCCAATAGCAAAAATAGCAAGGGAGCTTCACAGTTTCACCTTAGTCCTAGGAACACCCCTCCAAGGATGCTGCTCACAGCCCCTTTCCTGCAGCAGCTCCTTGGAAGGCTTCGAAGAGCAAAGGGTAAGATAGCTGGAAATACCCCTCCCATGACATTTCTTTACTTGAAGTGAAGCCACTAGAAGTGAAGCCACTGTGAAGCCACTGTGGGGGGACAGCGAACAGCACTTCTCTGGGTATTAAACTATTGAATGAATGTTGGAAGATTCAGGACAGATAAAAGGAAGTACTTCTTTATGCAGTGCGTAGTTAACCTGTGGAACTCACTGCCACAGGAGGCAGTGATGGCCACCAACTTGGATGGCTTTAACAGAGTTTTGGACAAATACATGGAGGAGGAGAACACACTCGATGGCATCTGGTCAGCCACTGTGAGAACAGGATGCTAGACTAGATGGGCAACTGCCTGATCCACCTGGACTCTTCTCTTCTCGTGTTATCCAGTGCAATTTCCTGTCACCTTCTGTGATAGGCTGATCCTTTAGGGTAGTGGGTTTGTTGTGCAATACCTCCCAACTCACTATAATTGCACAAACTGAAATTGCCAGTGACATAGAAAAAATAGGGGTGGTTGGCTTTTGCTGTCCAGCTCCCCAAGGGACTGAGTCCCCTAAGTTCATGATCGGTCAGAGATGAATGGATGGAGGCAGGAGGCAGTGAAAGCAAGGCAGATCTTTATTTTTCTGTTGCAACAGAGTTCCCTCCCCTCCTAGCAAGGAGGCAAGAGAGACCCAGAACCCAGAAGAAACATTGTGTTTTGGCGTGGAGAAGGGCATCCTCTCTACAAAGAGTTAGAAATTACTACGCTCATAAGGTGGGGTTGCTGTGGCTCAGGCAGGCCAAGGTGTGCTATTCCTGAGGATTTAGCAAGTTTTACATAGTTCCACAGGGATGCGGGTGGCGCTGTGGGTAAAAGCCTCAGCGCCTAGGGCTTGCGGATCGAAAGGTCGGCGGTTCGAATCCCTGTGGCGGGGTGCACTCCTGTTGCTCGGTCCCAGTGCCTGCCAACCTAGCAGTTCGAAAGCACCTCCGGGTGCAAGTAGATAAATAGGGACCGCTTACTGGCGGGAAGGTAAACGGCGTTTCCGTGTGCTGTGCTGGCTCGCCAGATGCAGCTTCGTCACGCTAGCCACGTGACCCGGAAGTGTCTCCGGACAGCGCTGGCCCCCAGCTTCTTGAGTGAGATGGGCGCACAACCCTAGAGTCTGTCAAGACTGGCCCGTACGGGCAGGGGTACCTTTACCTTTACCTTTACATAGTTCCAGACACAGTTTACACAAAACGTTAGCATTTGATAAGACCACCAGGATGCCAGCAGACATCCCTTGATGCAGGGCATCTGGGCAAACAATGACAATACAAAGGAGGTTCAGAGATATAGGAGAGGAATCCCTTCAGGAACTTCCCCTGATTGCTGTCTGCCTACCTGTTCTCAGGCAAGGGGGATTAAGGAGGCAGAGGGAATATTTAGTCTTTAGGAGAGCCAAGATGGCTTTTGGATTGCTCTCCTGTGCTATTTTAGACATGTGGCTTATATACTTATGTATGTGTGTTTACCTTGTACAATCATCAACATTTATTCTATATTTGAAACCTTAGAATTCCTATATCATGTGATACAGAAACAAATAGAAGAAGACACCTTCACCCCGGTATGGCTCCCCTTTATCACATACACAGCCCAACAAGACAATGACAAAAATCCACCAACAGCATACAAATCAATATGGCTAACCTAATCAAAAACACCCACCCACCCCACTCACACACGAAAACAAAAATCACCACAGCCAATCACAACCAACCAACCACACCCTAGGCCAACCCCAACCTCTCTCACCACCAAAGGAACACAAGTGAACAGCAGAGAACCTGCACAAGCAACACTGACACAAAACCCCACATATATTAAAATAGAAACCTCACCACCCAACCCCACTCACCTTTTCCCCCCTCCACCTCTCTCCCCCATTCTTCCTAATGTCTCAACAAATGAAACCGATTTGTAAAAAAAAAAAGTTACACGGGGGGGTGGGTGGAATACGATAGACATTGCACATACCTTTGTAAATCAAGAAATTCTTTAATAAAAATACATTTAAAAAACACCAATATCATGTGATGGAATCCCACCCAGCAGGAGTCTGGAAGCGTCCTGAAACTCAGTGGCAATGAGTGGTTGGGAACTGCATCATGGCTGCTAAGCCAGTAGGTGGCGCTCCTCACTCTGGATCAGCAAAAGGAATGGCAGCGCACCAGGTGCTAGGCTGCTGGAGACCCAGCGCTTTAAAACAAGTTCCTAAGTATTGCCCGACTAGCAAAAACAAGTCAGGATGGGATGCATGTGACAGGAGAAGGGATCGTATTTTGCAGGGGCTTCTGGAGGAGGCAAACTTTCTCTGTGCACGCTGCATTTGAGATACACAGGCCTGCATGTACAGGCAGGCCTCCCTTCGAGAATTAGAAGTCAAAATCTTCCAGCTCAAAGCACATGATGTTTCAGACAAATGCAAGCCCCAGTGCTATTCAGCTATTAAGTTGTTACCCTGGAGGTTGGATGGTCCTTGCTCCTTGTTAGGTCCAGAAACTTGCAAATGAATTAGGCAGATTACTGTTTAGGCTAGGTTATCGACAGTATAAAGGGACGCGGGTGGCGCTGTGGGTTAAACCACAGAGCCTAGGACTGGCTGATCAAAAGGTCGGCGGTTTGAATCCCCGCAATGGGGTGAGCTCCCATTGCTCGGTCCCTGCTCCTGCCAACCTAGCAGTTCGAAAGCACGTCAAAGCGCAAGTAGATAAATAGGTACCGCTCAGGCGGGAAAGTAAACGGCGTTTCCGTGCACTGCTCTGGTTCGCCAGAAGCGGCTTAGTCATGCTGGCCACATGACCCGGAAGCTATACTCCAGCTCCCTCGGCCACTAAAACGAGATGAGCACCGCAACCCCAGAGTCGGTCACGACTGGACCTAATGGTCAGGGGTCCCTTTACCTTTACCTTTATCGACAGTATGATGCAGCAGGGGGAAAGGAGCTCATGCTATTCTAGGCTGCATCAACAGAAGTCTAGTGTCCAGACCAAGGGAAGTCATAGGACCACTCTTTTTTGCCTTGGTCAGACCTCACCTAGAATACTGTGTCCAGTTCTGGGCATCACAATTTAAAAAGGATGTTGACGAGCTGGAAGGTGTGCAGAGGAGGGCAACCAAGATGATCAAGGGTGTGGAAACCAAGCCTTATGAGGAAATGTTGAAGCAGCTGGGCATGTTTAGCCTGGAAAAGAGGAGACTGAGAGGAGATATGATCGTCATCTTCAAATATCTCAAGGGTTGTCACATGGAAGATAAGAGCAAGCTTGTTCTCTCCTGCTCTGGGGGGCAGGCAGGACTCGAACCAATGGACTCTCCTTCCTTGGAGGTTTTTAAGCAGAGGTTGGATGGCCATCTGTTGTGGGTGCTTTAGCTGAGATTCCTGCATTGTAGGGGGTTGGACTAGATGACCCTCGGGGTCCCTTCCAACTCTACAGTTCTATGATTCTATCCATGACCACCAGCAGTGATAAATGAAAATAGAGTTTCCATGTTCCTCCTTAACAGATGCTGAGGACAAGCACTGGAACGTGGCTAACTCTGCTTGCAACATTCTGAGAGGCTGAACGCTGTTGGAGTGCTATTACATGAGCACTGTTCCACAGCATTTGATATTTTCATTTACATACATTCATTCGAAATAAGATGGGTTTATGAAGCAATTCTATATCCTCCCACCACGCTGACGAAGAATTCTACGAAACAGTAGTCAATATCCGGAATCACTGTTCAGTGCTGGACATCATATTTGCTGTTATACACAAAGCTTCACAGCTTGTCTTTCATCGTACAAGGTCTGGTACCTCACTTCATTTAAAGATTTTCAGAGACTTTGAGACTAAAGATTTCATTTTGTACTTATTGTGGTTTGAAGGAATTCTATAAAGATTGTCTATTGCTTATGTACATGGTCATCGTGTTGCCTAGATATTGCTGATGAACGCTCTTGGAGACAGAGGACTGGGCTGGGTCATACTTCTGACCTTGATTCAGCAAGGCAGTTCTTAGGACAGGGGTGAGGATTTATGTTTTCTCCCTTAGCTGAGAGCCATATTATCCAGCTGAAAAACTCTCAGGGGCCCAAATTCCAATAGTGCACAGAGCTAGATCCACACACAGTTGCACACTCTCGACTCACAAAGACAGAACTATTTCCCACTGAAAGAGAAGCAAACATTGAGTTCTTAGTCACTCTGCTCAAGTTTCACGTTTTACACAGTTTAGCTTTTTAAAAAATCTCTGCAACACCCATTATCTGTCTGGAAAAAGAACTCCGTAATTGCAGAAGAAGAATGCCAGTAACGTCACTGCACAGGTGAACGGCAAGCCCAGCCTTAGAGCTTTTCAAATCCTCAGACTTCAAAATGTAATTGCGGTCCCAAAATTGCTTGCTTGCAATTGCAAAGTGGACGCTTCTAACAGGTTTGAAAGGAACCAAGTTTCCCTCTCTGCTTCAACAGCCTTGCAACAGATCTTTTTGCAGAAGAGCAAGCTGCAATCGCAGGGTTTTGTACAATATCGAAGCTTTTCCATCCTTTCAGCCGCTCCCTACTGAACAGCCCACGGGTGACTAGATGGGGACTTCCTGCCCTGACATAGCATTCATGCAGCTGTATAATAATAATAATAATAATAATAATAATAATAATAATAATAATAATTTAATTTATTACTTATACCCTACCCATCTGGCTGGGTTTCCCCAGCCACTCTGGGCGGCTCCCAACAGAATATTAAAAACACGATAAAAAAATCAAACATTAAAAACTTCCCTGAAGAGGGCTGCTTTCAGATGTCTTCTAAAAGTCAGATAGTTGTTTATTTCCTTGACACCTGATGGGAGGGCATTCCACAGGGCGGGCGCCACTACCGAGAAGGCCCTCTGCATGGTTCCCTATAACCTCACTTCTCGCAGGGAGGGAACCACCAGAAGGCCTTCAGAGCTGGACCTCAGTGTCTGGGCTGAATGATGGGGGTGGAGACACTTCTTCAGGTATACTGGGCCAAGGCCATTTAGGGCTTTAAAGGTCAGCACCAACCCTTTGAAATGTGCTTGGAAAGGTACTGGGAAAAGTACTAGCTAGTTTCCTATCCTCACAACTGTCCTCCAACTTAAAGGTAAAGGTAAAGGGACCCCTGACCATTAGGTCCAGTCGTGGCTGACTCTGGGGTTGCGGCGCTCATCTCGCTTTATTGGCTGAGAGAGCTGGTGTACAGCTTCCGGGTCATGTGGCCAGCAGGACTAAGCCACTTCTGGCGAACCAGAGCAGCGCACGGAAACGCCGTTTACCTTCCCGCCGGAGCGGTACCTATTTATCTACTTGCACTTTGACGTGCTTTCAAACTGCTAGGTTGGCAAGAGCAGGGACCGAATAACGGGAGCTCACCCCGTCGCAGGGATTCGAACCACCAACCTTCTGATCGGCAAGTCCTAGGCTCTGTGGTTTAACCCACAGCGCCACCCGTTTCCTCCAACTTACGTCAGTATTATTCTTATTCCCCATATTGCAGATGGAGGCTGAGAGACAACAGCCTATCTAAAACTACCTAATAAGCAGAGTCAGCCCTACCATTAGGCAGAGTGAGTAACCTGCTTCAGGTAGCAGATGGTGGGGGGCGGCAGCAGCCCTCCAAAAGCTCCACCTCAAGTATTGCCTTCAGTTGGCTCATAGCTTGCCCTGGGCCCTGTAGTCTGGTCACAGAGGACACGTTCCATTCACCAGCACTGATTTAATCACCAGCCCAGACATATTCTATCCTTGGCATGGGAAGGGGACACATGAGGGTCCTTTGTCTCAGGCAGCAAAATGCTTTGGGCGGGCCCTGCTAGTGAGTTAATGGGAGAGGCGATTATTTGTCCAAGACACTTTTCTGATTAATTGTTCCCACACTGATCCACTAAACCACTCCCATGTTTCAGAAATACAGTGGTACCTCGGGTTACATACGTTTCAGGTTACATATGCTTCAGGTTGCAGATTCCGCCAACCCAGAAATAGTACCTCGCGTTAAGAACTTTGCTTCAGGATGAGAACAGAAATCGTGCTCCGGCGGCACAGTGGCAGCAGGAGGCCCCATTAGCTAAAGTGGTGCTTCAGGTTAAGAACAGTTTCAGGTTAAGAACAGACCTCCAGAACGAATTAAATACTTAACCCAAGGTACCACTGTACAGTTCAGTGTGGTACAATTCTTCTCCCTGCTTCCCAGTTGTGCAAGTCTTGGATTTGAACGCAGTTCCACGCCCACATTTCATTTCTGGGATTCCTTCTCTGTATTGGCCATTTCCTGTTATAGCCGCATAACAGCCCCAAAGGCAGTATCCCAAGACTCTCCTCTTAAACCATCAGTCTCCCCTTAGGCATGCTGGGACACTCACTGAATGTCCCGTGCTGTGAGGGAGGGCAAGGAATGATAATGGTGGGTGTGGCAAGGATCCAGGAAAAATAAAAATAAAAAGAGCAGGCATCTCTGATGTCTCAGCACCCTGAAGGATGTATGTCCTTCCTGCACAACTCAGCATATCCTGTGTATTTTGACAGCTAAGATGTTGCTATCTTTTGTACAGATTGCCTGCTAATGATCAGCTGATGTTTCAATGGGCACTAAGGGATGGAACATATTTTTTCAATGGCTCATGATGGCTGCTGGCTTCACAAGTGACCAGCCTGCTGTTTCCTTTCTGGGGATCCTGGTGCTGCATATCCTCCAACATTTCTCCATGAAAATAGGGACGTCCTATTGAATAATAATAATAATAATTATAATAGTAATAGTAATAATAAGTGCCTTTTTCTTAAAAAATGTTTAGGGATATTCTCATTTTGACTCAAGAAAATCACTATTTTATAATTCAAATCAGGAAAAATAAATACAGTAAATGGCTAAAAGTACAGTGGTGCCTCGCAAGACGAAATTAATTCGTTCTGCGAGTTTTTTCGTCTTGTGAATTTTTCGTCTTGCGAAGCACGGTTTCCCATAGGAAATGCATTGACGATTTCCCATAGGAATGCATTGACGGTTTTAAGAAAAAGGCGCAAGACGTTTTCGTCTTGTGAAGCAAGGCCATAGGGAAATTCGTCTTGCGAAGCAACTCAAAAAACAAAAAACTCTTTCGTCTTGCGAGTTTTTCGTCTTGCGAGGGATTTGTCTTGCGAGGTACCACTGTACAAAGATTCACAAAATGTTTAGGGGTATGCGTAACCTTGTGTCTCCCCAGAAAAAAGCACTGATGATGATGATGATGATGATGATAATAATAATAATAATAATAATAATAATAATAATAATAATAATAATACGCCGCCCATCTGACTCTTGTTGCCCCAGCCACTCTGGGCAGCTTCCAATATATATACAAACATAATAAAACATTAAACATTTTTTATAAAAACCCTTCCCTATACAGGGCTGCCTTCGGATGTTTTCTAAAGGTTGTATAGTGACTTATCTCCTTGCTTAACTCCATACCCTCCCACCAATTCTCCAATAAAAATAGGGCATCCTAAGGAAATGTTGGACATTCTGGGATCAAATCAGAAACCAAGAGAACTTCTGTAAATCCAGGACTATCCATGGAAAATAGGGACATTTGGAGGGTCTGCATTTCAGCAGGCCATATCTCTCTAAACGCCCTTCTGCAAGGCACACAGAGGCCAGACTGCAAGGAAAAATTACAAAGGGACACAGCATTGCCGTCCAAAAGGGCAGTATTCAGAAGCCAAAGGAAGAATGTTCCTGCATTGCAGGGGGTTGGAGTAAATTACCCTTGGGGGTCCCTTTCAGCTCTACAACTCTATGACTCTGTGATTTTTGGATTGGGGAGCACTGCCTTAACTCTAAGCACACAGAGACATGTAATTTTATTATTTACATTTGTTTTCAAAATCTATTGATCTTCATATTTTGATCATTTTTAGTATGTCTGCTGTTTTCAAAGTCTGTTTTATTTGCTATATTTTAGCAATTATTTTAATACTATTTTATGTGAACTGATTAGCGATACCTTTTTGATTAAGCGGCATATAAATCTCACTAAATAAGAACATTACGATAAAAAAACCAGGAAAACAATGGTAAAAAGAATCACAATATGTCCGTATTTTACTTTATTTTTGCAACAAGTCGAGTGAGATACATTGGAACAGCCAGAAGAGGTTATTTGGGGTCGAGTGACTCATACAATCTTAACTCAGCCTTGCCCAATTTGGGAACCTACAGATTCTGTGCATTAGAGCTCTGCCAGCTGGGGTTGATGGGAGCTGCGGTTCATAACATCTGGAGGGAGCCAGGTTGGCGGAGAATGCATTTTAAAATTATTTTTTAATTGCAAGTTTATTAAGGAAATTTAAAAACCAAAGTGTGTGTGGGGAGAGAAATAATTATAAAAATACTAATGCGAGATGAGTGGGGGTAGGAAGAAAAAGAAGGAAACTCTACCGAAAAGCTCATATTCTGTAATAGATTGTGAGTATTTAGGTTGCTTCGACACCATGCATTTAAAGAACTATGATACCACTCATAACAGTAATGGCGTCCCCCCAAAAAAGAATCCTGTGAATTATAGTTCGTTATGGGTTTGCATGTTGCTAGGAAAGCTCCTCTTCCCCTCACAGATCTACAGTTCCAGAGTGGTTTAACAACCAATGCTTCTTCCCAGAGAACTCTGGGAATGCTAGCTCTGTGAGGGGAATAGGGGTCTCCTAACAACTCTTTGCGCCCGTAGCAAACCACAACTCCCAGGATTCTTTGGGGGAAGCCATGATTGTTAGAATTATATAACAGTGCTTTAAACAAATGACGCAGCCCTGACCTTCCAGATTTGGCAGTACAGTCCTATCTTGGTTCTCAAACACCTTGTGACTCGAATGTTTTGGCTCCCGAATGCCGCAAACCTGGAAGTAAGTGTCCCGGTTTGCGAACTTTTTTTGGAAGCCAAACGTCCAACGGGGCTTCTGATTGGCTGCAGGAAGCTCCTGAAGCCAATCGGAAGGTGCGCCTTGGTTTTCAAACATTTTCAGAAGTCGAGCGGACTGACGGAACGGATTCTGTTCAAGAACCAAGGTACGACCGTATATATCTCTTAATGACCACAAGGGCTCATCAAATCCATCTTGTCCTTCAGACCAAAAAGAGATGCTGGACAATTTGCCTTATTAAAATGCTCCCGTTCGCTTCGTTCCCTGCCAATGGCATTTTGGAAGGTGAGAAAAGGTCAGAGACCTCCTAGGCCCCATCGCTGGACCCCTTTTCCCACTGCAGAGGAGATGAACTAGGCTTAAGGACGGCTGCCTTGACGGCATGCGAGAACAGGCAGCAAGTGAGGCACATGTGACTCAGCCTGTGTGACTCAGCATGTGAGGCTGGGCAGGATGTGAGGCAGTCCCGGCAGCGTGGCTGCCATCGCGCATGGTGTTGTCGAGTGACATCATAATCCAGGCAAAACAGGACTCTTTGCAGCAGTGCGCTCTCTCACACAGACAGGAAGTGTAGTCCTCAAGAGGCACAGGAAACGGAGAAGGCCTGGAGTCCTGGAAAGGCTGATAACTCCCACATTTTTCCTTTGACGGGAGTGGGGAGATGTGGGGCCGCTTGTAAGGCGTGCTCGAAATAGCTTGGTGGTGTTCTCTCCTTCTGCTACTTCTGACTTGGTATAAGGCAGCCTTATATGATTGGGGAAAGGCCATATCTAAGTGGGAGAGCATCTGCCTCAGTGGCGTAGCATGGGTTGTCAGCACCCGGGGCAAGGCAAATAATTTGCGCCCCCTAACCCGTGGATTTGCGCCCCCTAACCCTAACCCCCAGATGTTGCGCCTGGTGCGGCCGCCCCCCCCGCACCCCCCACGCTACGCCACTGATCTGCCTTGCAGAGCCGTCTTTCCCATAGGGCTTAGTGGTGTGTTGTGCTGGGGCTCCGGCCTCTCAGAGGCACCCCAGCAAGTGGGGGAGCTGCGCGGCTTTGCCGGCGGCCTCCCCTTTCTCTGCACTCCCGCCAGCTGTGCCCTGTCAACCATATGGCTGGCGGGCACGCAGCTTCCCTCCCAAGCCTCTGGGGGGATTGCTCTCCCACAGCGGCATGGGTTAGAGTTGTGCACCCCCCCCCATTGCTGGCAGTGCGCAGCTTCACCCCCCCCCCACTATCCATAGTAATTTAGGGGCGCTAAGCATGGCCAGCAGGGACGCGGGTGGCGCTGTGGGTTAAACCACAGAGCCTAGGACTTGTTGATCAGCAGGTCGGCGGTTCTAATCCCTACGATGGAGTGAGCTCCCGTTGCTCAGTCCCTGCTCCTGCCAACCTAGCAGTTCAAAAGCACGCCAAAGTGCAAGTAGATAAATAGGTACCGCTCTGGTGGAAAGGTAAACGGCGTTTCCGTGTGCTGCTCTGGTTTGCCAGAAGTGGATTAGTCATGCTGGCCACATGACCTGGAAGCTGTACGCCGGCTCCCTCGGCCAATAAAGCGAGATGAGCGCTGTAACCCCAGAGTCGGTCACGACTGGACCTAATGGTCAGGGGTCCCTTTACCCCCTTTAAGCATGGCCAGTGGTCAAGGATGATGGGAGCTGGAAGTTGAGCAAGATCTGGAGGGCCACAGACATTCCCCAAACTACTTCTCACTTGGTATGAGACAGCCTCCTATGATTGGGGACAGGCCATATCTAAGTGGGAGAGCATCTGCCTTGCATCTGCCTATCCAGGTAGGGCTGGAAATGCCCCCTTCCTGAAAACCATGGAGAGCTGTTGCCGGTCACTGACAACACTGAGCCAAGGGGACCGATGGCCTGACTACCTGCGCATCCCACAATTTGCATGTTGACAAGCTGGAATGTGTACAGAGGAGGGTGAATAAGATGACCAAGGGTCTAGAACAGGGGTTGGCAACCTGGTCCCTACCACCCACTAGTGGGAGTTTCAGGATTCTAGGTGGGTGGCAGCGGGTTCTACAGCACAGGCTGAATCCTCCTTCCATCGAACACTGGTGGGCGGTAAGGAAATTTTGCCATCAAGAAAGATGCATTCATGGGCAGTAGGAAAAAAAAGGTTGACTACCCCTGGTCTAGAAGACAAGCCTTATGAGGAATGGTTGAAGGAGCTGGCTATTTTTAGCATAGAGAAAAGGAGATTGAGAGGAGATATTGTTATAAGAAAAACTGTTCCCTTTCCCTTATGGGGTATTCTAGAGCCCACATAGAGTCCTTAAGTGGGTTCCCTATCGGTTGGAGAAAATAACAGAGGTCAACCAGAGTATATTGAGAAGCAAGGCGGCTAGTAAGCCTGATCTTTATTCAAGGAACTGTTGCAACAGGGTCCCCCACCCACCACACACAGGAGGGAGGAGGAACCAAGAACAATGGTGCATAAGCCCTTATATAAACTTCTGAAATTGCCCACCCTGTAGCCCCAAACCACCCCCGAAACATCATACATACACGACAGAAGGAGGTGGTCTACAGCAGAAATCCTGTCTGCCACGATACCTGAAAATGGCCACTGATTGCATTACCTGGGCAGCCTGGCCATTCTTTCGTGATGGTTACTGCTTGAGTTCCTTAATCCAGGTCACAGGCTCACCCTATTCATACACAAACACACCCTTAAGAGAGGATTTGCAAGCAAAAAAGCAATGGGAAGGCTTTCCCCATTTGCCTCCCTTACTGCAGAGAAATATTTGAGGTCACTAGGAGAGTCAAAATGGCTTCAGGATTGCTCTCCCGTACTATTTCAGACACACGGTTCATATATTTAGATATGTGTGCATTTATGAATATTTATTCTATATTTGAGACCTTAAAATTCCTATAACATCTCGTAACCCTGGAACGTTCAGCTTTGTCCAAATTCATGGATTATGAAGCTATCTGTGGCTCCTAGCCATGATGGTTCAGAAAAGGGCAACCAAAAATTATGCAGGGGGTTGGGCAAATCCACTAAGTGGAAAGGTTGCAGCGTTTGGGACTTTTAAACGTTTGGAGGACAGGTGAGTAAGAGGCAACATGGTATAAGTTTACAAAATTATGGGGAAAGTGGAGAGAGAGAGAGAGAGAGAGAGAGAGAGAAGTTTTTCTGCCTCTCTCGTAGCACTAGAACTGGTGGACGTCCAAAGAAGTTGGATGTTGGACTATCCAAGACACATAAACACAAGTCTTTCTTCACGCAGCACATAGCTGAACCACGGAACTCATTCCCAGAGGAGGCAGTGATGGCCCCTCCCCACCTTGGATGGCTTCAAAAGAGGATTGGACAAATTGACGGAGGACGACTGTTGATGGCTGCTAGCCAGGCTGGCTATGCTCTGCCTCCGCAGCTGGAGGCAGCCATGCTTCAGAACGCTACTTGTTGGAAATCACAGGAGAGTCTTGTGCTCAGGTCCTGCTCGAGGGTTTCCCACAAGGCATCTGCTTAGCCCAGGCATATGCAAACTCGGCTCTCCAGATGTTTTGGGACTACAACTCCCATGATCCTTAGCTAGCAGGACCTGTGGTCAGGGATGATGGGAATACATCTGGAGGGCCGAGTTTGCCTATGCCTGGCTTAGCCACTGTGAGAACAAGATGCTGGACTAGGTAGGGCTCCTTTGGCCTAATCCTGCAGGCTCTTCTGTCCTCATGCAAAGGCATGGCATGTGCTCGGAACTAGCTCAGCACAGGACCCATAAACGGGGAGGTGCGTGTAGGACTATTTGGGAAACAGGAGCAGGAAACAGATGGAACCAACGCTTCAGATAACTAATCTAATAGATAAACAGGGCATGTTTTAATAATGGACATGTACAGTAGTTGGTTAAGGGTGCTGAGAGTTGTTAAAGGTAAAGGGACCCCTGACCATTAGGTCCAGTTGTGGCCGACTCTGGGGTTGCGACACTCATTTTGCTTTATTGGCCGAGGGAGCCGGCATACAGCTTCCGGGTCATGTGGCTAGCATGACTAAGCCGCTTCTGGCGAACCAGAGCAGCGCACGGAAATGTCGTTTACCTTCCTGTCGGAGCAGCACCTATTTATCTACTTGCACTTTGACATGCTTTTGAACTGCTAGGTTGGCAGGAGCAGGGACCAAGCAACAGGCGCTCACCCCGTCGCGGGGATTCGAACCGCCGACCTTCTTAGGAGACCGATATACTCCCCGCCCCCAGAGCTACAATCAGAGGCGTATCTAGGGACTGGCAAAACTGACCCCTTGCTGGGGGCGCAGGTCTGGGGCGTATGCAAAAATCACCTATGTGTGTGATGATGTCCCACCGCTGTTGCAGCAAGATCAAATCCTGACACCGCAACACAAAGGTGAGCAGTGAAGTGATTTCTTTTTGGGGGCTGGGGGTGGGGAGAACAGATACAGCTCCTTGCCAAGGGCACAAGGGACCCTGGGATGCCTCTGGCTACTGTTCCCAGAGTTTCCTGAGAAGGAGTGATGGTTAAAGCACTTTGGGAAGTGTAGTTCTGGAAGGAGAATAGGGGGTCTCCTAGCATCACTCAGCACCCTTAACAGACTACAACTCCCAGGGTTCATTGTGGGATGCTGTGGCTGCTTAAAGTGGTATGATAGCTTTTTAAATGTGTGGTGTGAATGTAGCCACACACAAAGTGTCCTTTCTAGGGAGCAAGCAAGTGTGGTGGCTTGCCCCTGAAATTGTGGGGGCCGTGTGACGTGCGCGTGTCTTGCAACATGCCGACGTCACTTGCACATGCCAGGCAATGTGCTGGCATGCTGTTTGCATGCCGGACAGATTGTGATGCGAGCACACTGCACGGCGTGCGCAGGTGAGTTGAGCATGTTGCGCCACGTGCATGCACGGCCGCCGCAGAATTTTGAGGGGCCCAGCCCCCTTCTTGACAATTTTGGGGGGTCCTTGCCCCCCACCCCACAAATGGAGCCCCTGTGAGCAAGAAAGACGCAGCTGAGAGTCTTGGTACAGAGTGGTCCATGCCCCAGACAGAAAATAAGTGGGCCAGCTGTCTGCTTGGAGGGAGAAGAGAGGGAAACAGAACAGCCCCGACGGAGTTGACTCTCTTCTCCATCTTTGCCTTCGTCTTCTGTCTCGGGTGTGGCGCCTCTGACTCCCTAGGGGGATCCCAGCCAGAATCTTCCCTTGCTGGTGTCGTCTCTGTGTCTCGCAAGGGAGGCCCGAGCAAGATTTTTGATGGTGGTGGCAGTCTGGCATTCCTGCGCAGGTTTTGGTGGCATGCCAACTCTGGTAAAGAAATGAGTCTCTCTCCCATAGAGCTAGAGGCCTGAGCAGGTTGGTAAGTCAGGCCCATGAAACCGGAAGAGAGAAAAGCCAGCCTTCTGAGGTTGCGAGCTGTTAGTCCTATGCCTGTATCCAAGTGCATCTAATCAAGAAAAAGGAAAGAATGCTAGCAGACAGACAGGAGCACCCCACCCCACTTTCAGCGCTCCAAGGTCTTGGCCCAAGAAGGGGCCTGAAGTTGCAGTGTTGCATTATTGTGATCAGTGGCTTGAATGGAAACTTGCAAGGTTTCTCAGGTAATTGCAAGATATTAACGTAGTAATGTTTGCCCCTTTCAAAAGACAAGTTATCAGACTGTGCATTGGGGAGGGGGCCTTAGCTCAGTGCTAGAGCATCTGCTTTGCATACAGAAGATCCCAGGTAGATTACCTAGCATCTCCAGGTAGACCCCTGCTTGAAATTCTAGAGAGCCACTGCCTGCCAGTGTGGAAATACAGTGGTACCTTGGTTCTCAAACTTAATCCATTTTGGAAGTCCGTTCCAAAATCAAAGCGTTCCAAAACCAAGGTGTGCTTTCCCATAGAAAGTAATGCAAAACGGATCAATCCGTTTCAGACTTTTAAAAACAACCCCTAAAACACTGCATTGATGATAGTCATTGTTTGAATGGGAGGCGATTATCCATTTCCATAGTCACACAATCAATCAATCAATCAATCAATCAGTAGCTGAACTGGGATCCACATAGTCACAAGAACAAATTAACTGAAAAAGCCTCAAAACAAAAACGCAAAATAGATGGCAAAAGCACCAAATACAAGCTCCAAATATCACCTCAGAACACTGCAATCAGAAACAGAAGGTTTGTATTACAATGGGGGGACGCAAATGAGCAGCGCAGCAGGAAACACAGGGGAACTCAAAACAGCACGTTCGGCTTCGAAAAAAAGTTTGAAAAAAGTTTGAAAACCAGAACATCTATTTCTGGTGTTGAAGCGTTTGGGTTCCAAGTTGTTAGTGAACTAAACCGTTCGAAAACCGAGGTACCACTGTACTGAGGTTGATGGGCCAAGAGTTTATCTCTGTATAAGGCACCTTCCTATGCGCCTGAACACGAGCTAAAGTAGTGCATGAATAGCCACGGTGTCAGTGAAATGCACTCTGTGTATGCTCTGAGGAGCTCTGTCCCTTTACGTGTTCCATTCTGTCGTAAGGCCGAGCCCCGGGCAGAGGAAGAGAGACAAGGCTCAGGAACACAGCGCTTCAATCCAGCCTTCCGTCTCCTTTTCAGCACTGCCCTCAGGGCACAGTCAGCAAAGAATCTCTCCACAAACTCTTGCAGCTGCCAAGCAGCAAAGGGGAGCCAACCTCCTGTTCTCAGGAGGAGGAAACAGATCTTCTGAATGCCAGGGGGAAAAAGAGAGACAGCTGGTTCCTCTCAAGAAACACAAACAAGGCCATTGAAACGTCTGGGCAAATTGTGGTGGGGCCTGACAGTCCGTTTCCTAAACCGAAACTCTCGAGTCGAACGGAACCACCATTTCACTGAAGCAAGAAGCCCTGCAATCCAGCTTTGATGATCTAACCGTATGTGTTTTTCTAGATCCTTCTAGGAGGCAGCGATACCCATTAACTTGGATGGCTTTAAAGGAAGATTAGACAAATTCGTGGAGGAAAAGGCTGTCAGTGGCTGCTAGGAGGGGAGAGGGCTCTTGGGCTTCAATCCTGTTTGCAGGGTTTCCCATTAGGGCATCTGGTTGGCCACTGTTGTGATGGCCTGGGATTCAGACTCAGAGGCTGAACCTGAGGAATCCCAGCCTGCACAGGAGTCCCCGCCTCCAGAACCAGCTGAGCCGGGGCTGGGGCTTGAGCCTGAAGGGTCCTCACCTGTGCCGGATCCTCAGGAACAGACACCAGCTGAGTCTGCTCTGGCTCCTGAGGTGATGGAGGACTCATTGCCTGCAGGTGCTCCACTCTCAGCCCCGTCAGGGGAGGCTGAGGGTGCCTCTGGGTCCAGTAACCTCCTAGCCTCTCCTGAGCTGCAGAGGCTCAGGGCAGAGAGGCAGAGGGAACTAAGTTCCCACAGGAGGAGTGCTCGCCTCCAGGCCAGGAGAGGCGAGTCACCTGTGGACCAGGGCCACCCTATGCCTTGGGGCAGATAAAAGCCAGCCAGCCCCAGTCCCAGGTTGTGGGAGCAACGTTGTTGGTAGCCTGTCCCTGCCTGCACCCTGTCCTGCTTCTCTGCCGGAGCTCCTGACCTCACCCAACTCCCTGCCTTGGACCTAGCTACAGCTTTGATGGACTGTCTCCCTACTGCACCCTCAACCTTGGACTGGACTTGGACCTCGCCTCATGAATAACCCTTGGGACCAGCACAGCTGTGAGAACAGGATGCTGGACTAGATGGGCCATTGGCCTGATCCAGCAGGCTCCTCTTCTGTTCTAAACATAGCAGAAAAGGTCTCAAGATTGCAGTGGGCTGTGGCTTGCTGCTTTGAATTGCTGCCTGCACAGGCCATAATCCAACAGGTGAAGCTTCTTCTTCTTTTAATCGTCACTGCATCTCCATTCCAGGAAAGGACAGCAGATAAAATGATAGATTACAACAGACCGAGAATGATATTCACAAGCAAATCTAAAATTGGCTATTATAATGTACGTTTCATAGCATTGTAACAACAACTACTACAACAAAAACCTATGAAAAAATATTTTAAAAACCTGACTGTCAAAGGAAAACAACACTGTGGAAATAGAGCATGTCTGGAAAATCAAGACAATTCATATAATCCTGATTTTGGTAACAGCTCAGGGCTTGGTTCCAAAGGAAAACTGTTTCTGCTTAATGCAACGCAAAAAAGCTGTCATTCTCCAGACTTCCTATATAATCAGGAAATTCCTAAAGATCTCCTAACTCCACTCTTGATGGAACGCTGTGCTGGATACCACAGCTCTGTCTGAGCAAGAAATAGAACTCTGAACAATATAAAAGGGATGATGATAAATTAAATTATACCTTTCGTTTACAGTGCACTTTTGAGGGTTCAAAACACTTCACATTTGTCTCAATCAACTTTACAAGCAACCATATAGAGTAGATCAGGATGAATAAGAAGGCAAACGTAGAGATACCACATCTTTCAGCCTTGGGCTGGGGTAGAACAGTTTCTGCTGCTAAAATGACAGGTGGACAAATTGTCAACTTCAGTTCTCCATGTTTCTTTTCTTTTTTTCAATCTTAAATTCAGATTTCCACATCTCTGCAACCATTTGTGATATGTGTGTGTTTTTTAAATAAAAAAATAATGAAGAAAATTCACCAGCCTTTTAGTGGAAATTTCTCTTAATAAATATGTTTTTGTACACAGTTTTGACTAAAATGCATTCTTCCACTAACATAATGAAATTTTTTTTGCATGTCCTTTTCACTAATAGGTAAAGGTACCCCTGCCCGTACGGGCCAGTCTTGACAGACTCTAGGGTTGTGCGCCCATCTCACTCAAGAGGCCGGGGGCCAGCGCTGTCCGGAGACACTTCCGGGTCACGTGGCCAGCGTGACATCGCTGCTCTGGCGAGCCAGAGCCACACACGGAAACGCCGTTTACCTTCCCGCTAGTAAGCGGTCCCTATTTATCTACTTGCACCTGAGAGTGCTTTCGAACTGCTAGGTTGGCAGGCACTGGGACCGAGCGACGGGAGCGCACCCCACCGCGGGGATTCGAACCGCCGACCTTTCGATCGGCAGGCCCTAGGCGCTGAGGCTTTTACCCACAGCGCCACCCACGTCCCCCTTTTTCACTAATATATGTATTTTTATGTTCATTTTTACCCTGGTATAGGTTTTTTGTACACTTGGCCGGAAAGCTGCATTGCAAAATTTGGAGAAGCGCGAATTCCCAAGGGTGGCTGCATTATGCTTTGTATATTGTTTCCTGAAGTACCAACTGGGTAGGTTTGCCTTTAAACGCAAACTGACTCAAATTTGACCCCTGTGGCTACCTACTACCAAATTAAGCGTTAAGCCATCAGTCTTGCTTCTTCCGGAACCTGTGTGAGAGGCAGATGAGATATTCCAGGATGAGAGAGGGTGGGGGGAGAAATGGATGCCCTCAGGTGAGAAAATGAGAGGGCAAAGCCTTTTCTGTATAGGACAAAAGTTAAGATACACCTGAGAGAGGACTTCGTATTTTTAAAAAAATCCTTTTTTCTTTTCATTCATTCTTTCTTTTTATTATTTTTGGTTTAGATTAGTTTATTTTTATTGAATTATGAAAAGTATTAATAAAACTTCTTTTTTAAAAAGGTCTTGCCTCTTCGCCTATGCGTTGGGGTGAGGCACGGTCACTGCCTTTTAATTTAGTTTTAAAGCACGGTGAGTGTACATCATTACGGGCTTCCTTAAATTCCTATCCACAAATGGTCTGACTCAGCAGAAGGCAGCTTCCGATGTTCCTGCTGCCTCCAGTTATCAGCCTCTCAATATCAATTCCTGGGGCAAAATACACTCATGCTCTGCTTTTGTGCTTCCCAAAGGCATAACACCAGGCACATGGAATGGACAGGCCTTTAGCCTGACATCAAGCAGGGCTCAGCTGATGACTGGGAGTGGCTGCCAAGACCATATAAAACCAGTCCTGAAAGACCTACATTGGCTCCCAGTACATTTCCGTGCACAATTCAAAGTGTTGGGGCTGATTTTAAAGCCCTAAGCCAGGGTCAGCAAACTTTTTCAGCAGGTCCCTCAGACATTGTGGGGCGGCAGACTATATTTTGAAAAAAATATATGAACGAATTCCTATGCCCCACAAATAACCCAGAGATGCATTTTAAATAAAAGGACACATTCTACTCATGTAAAAACATGCTGATTCCCGGACGACCCATGGGCCGGATTTAGAAGGCAGTTGGGCAAGATCCAGTCCCCGTGCCTTAGTTTGCCTACCCATGCCCTAAACAGCCTCGGCCCAGTATACCTGAAGGAGCATCTCCACCCCCATTGTTCAGCCCGGACACTGAGGTCCAGCTCCGAGGGCCTTCTGGCGGTTCCCTCTCTGTGAGAAGTGAGGTTACAGGGAACCAGGGAGAGGGCCTTCTCGGTAGTGGCGCCTGCCCTGTGCAACACCCTCCCATCAGATGTCAAGGAAATAAACAACTATCCGACTTATCAAAGACATCTGAAGGCAACCCTGTTTAGGGAAGTTTTTAATGTTTGATGTTGATAATTATAGTGTTCTTCATATTCTGCTGGGAAACCCAGCCAGATAGGCAGGGTATAAATAATAAATTATTATGATTATTATTATGTTTCCATCCACAAAGAGAAACCAACCACCCAGGAAATGTGATGCACCTCCATGAGACTTAATGGACGGCAAATAGGGGCCTTGTGCCAGCTGGCCATTATAGAATCATAGACTTCTGAAGTTGGAAGGGACCACGAGGGTCATCTAAGTCCACTGCAGGAATCTTTTGCCCAACACTGGACTCAAACCCACAGCCCTGAGATTAACAGTCTCATGCTCTACCGATTGAACTTTAAGAACACCAGTTTAAGAAGGGGTGCCCGAATCTGATTTCTCCTCCTCTTTCCTCCCTGTCCCTTTCCCCTTGTGTGTTGTGTTTCTTTAGATTGTAAACTTGAAGGAAGGAGCAACGGTCTTGCTTTAATTGATCACATGTAAGCCTTTTTGACCAAAGAATGGGATGTAAATGGAAATAACAATACACTGGTATCTCTGGTTGTGAACGGGATCCGTTCCGGAGGCCCATTTGCAACATGAAAACCCCGCAACCTGAAGCGCCGTATCTGCACAGGTGTGCGGTGCGATTTAGCGCTTCTGCGCATGTGTGAGCGGCGAAACCCAGAAGTAACCCTTTCCAGTAATTCCAGGTCGTCGCGGGACACAACCTGAAAAAACATAACATGAAGCAAACGTAACATGAAGTATGACTGTACAGTGGTACCTCGGGTTACATACGCTTCAGGTTACAGACTCCGCTAACCCAGAAATAGTGCTTCAGGTTAAGAACTTTGCTTCAGGATGAGAACAGAAATTGTGCTCCGGCGGCGCAACGACAGCAGGAGGCCCCATTAGCTAAAGTGGTGCTTCAGGTTAAGAACAGTTTCAGGTTAAGAACGGACCTCCGGAATGAATTAAGTACTTAACCCGAGGTACCACTGTACTACTACTGCTGCTGCTGCTACTACAACTAATAATTGTTGCACAGTGCAATGAGGACACCTCCATCTCTCCTTCCTTGACTCTGGAGGCAAACGGGTTGTGTCTGGACAGGCAAACTTTGACAGTTTGATTTTATTTGCTGATGACAGATCTGCCGCTGCTGTTTTATGGAGTGATGTCATCTTACGTTGTCCCAAGCTGAGGAGGAGAGCAGATCCCATGTACCTGCAGCCTCAGCTAGCTGGCTCTCATGAGCCAAAGTATGCAAGGTTTCAACTTGCACCAAAAACCTCATAAATTTCCTGCTGCTTCCTCCTCCTCCTCTCTGCCTCCTTAACAGAAATAGCAAGCTCTTGACGACCTTCTCATCCTGTGACAACACTTCTTTCTTATTTTTTAAAAATTCTTCCTAATTTTAGGTGACATCTGCCCTCGGTCACAAGAACAGCAAGCACTCCTTTTCAGTGGGAGGATTTGCAAGAGGGTGTCATTGACCCCCTGAAGAAATATGAACAGGGCTGGAGAGCCTGAAGGATACCAGAGCCGTGAGCCATCGGCCTACTCCTCCATGTGCAGAGGAAAAGATCACATTTGCTTGCCAAAGGAGTGCAGGGATTTCTTTTTTTGGTAGAATTTGCAAGCCAAGAGGGGAGAAGGTGGTGGAGTTGTGGATGGCAGCCCCATTGCCTGGAGGGGGAGGCAGGCCGCCCTCAGAGATAAGGGCTGCAATTATGAAAGAGAAAGATGGATGGATGGAAATGAGTCGCGTGTGGAAAATGTGGGCCTTTGACATCTCACTGTATCCTTCATAGGAGCACAACAAACTGCCTTAGGGTGATTCAGAACCTGGTTCCATCCCAGCTCAGAATTTACCCTCCAACATTTTCCTGATAAAAACAGGGATGTCCTATTTAACAACAACAACAACAACAACAACAACAACAACAACAACAACTCATCTGACTGGGATGCCCCAGCTACTCTGGGTGGCCTCCAACACATATAAAAACATAAAAGGTAAAGGGTAAAGGGACCCCTGACCATTAGGTCCAGTCGTGGCCGACTCTGGGGTTGCAGCGCTCATCTCACTTTACTGGCCGAGGGAGCCGGATTTGTCCACAGACAGTTTTTCCGGGTCATGTGGCTAGCATGACTAAGCCGCTTCTGGTGAACCAGAGCAGCGCACGGAAACACCGTTTACCTTCCCGCCGGAGCGGTACCTATTTATCTACTTGCACTTGACGTGCTTTTGAACTGCTAGGTGGGCAGGAGCAGGGACTGAGCAACGGGAGCTCACCCCGTCATGGGGATTCGAACCGCCGACCTTCTGATCGGCAAGTCCTAGGCTCTGTGGTTTAACCCACGACGCCACCCGCGTCCCATATATAAAAACATAATGATATATTAAACATTAAAAAAACTTCCCTATACAGTCATACCTTGGAAGTCGAAGGCAATCCGTTCCAGAAGTCCGTTCGACTTCCAAAACGTTTGAAAATCAAGGCATGGTTTCAGATTGGCTGGAGGAAGCTCCTGCAGCCAATTAGAAGCCTTGGAAGCCCCATCGAATATTTGGCTTCCAAAAATAGTTCGCAAACCAAAACAGTCACTTTTGGGTATGCAATGTTCAGGAGCCAAAACGTCCGGGAACTAAGCTGTTTGACTTCCAAGGTACAACTGTACAGGGCTGCCTGTCTTCTAAAGGTTGCATAGTTACGTATCTCCTTGGCTTGGGGGTCACATAACTCCATACCCTCCAACATTTCTCTGATGAAAATAGGGATGTCCTAAGGAAAAGTGGGATCCAATCCGAAACTGAGCAGCTTCTGTAAATCCGGGACTGTCCCTGGAAAGTAGGGATACTTGGAGGGTCTGGGATTGTCTACCCTGGGGTTAGCTAACAAGGTGCCCTCCAGACTGTCAGGGTTGGGGTCCGATGCAAGTCATCACAAAGAGCCAGTTGCCAGTGAAGTTAACTCTTTATTCAAGGAAATAGTATACAACTTGGCAACACTTCCCAGTAGGTCTTGCCCCTGTGGAGCCATTGCCAGGACTGAAAGCCCCTATCTTCAACCCTTTCTAAGATTTCTCCTCTCCCAGATGATTCTCAAGCCGTCTTAAGCTGTGTCTGCACACCTCCTGGTCTGCCCTCCTCATTATCCTGTGCATTCTTGGGGACTGGGGAGGAGGGCAGCTTTTTGCAACAGGAGGGGGAGACTCTCTGGAGTCTTCAGAAGCTTCTTCACCGCCCATCTTTGCTTCAGCCTTGGAGTCTGAACTGCTCCCTGCCACCAACTCTCCCTGCTCACTAAACCCTGTTGCCCCTTCAGCATCAGCCCCTCCTCCCAATCATCTCCTTCTGTCCTCTCTTCAGTGTCCCACCACCAATCCCCTGGTTCTGAGCCTTCCTCCTCTGGGGAGATTCCCTTGGAGGTTCCTTGGCTGGTGCCTCCCACCACTCCTCTTTGTCCAGTCAGTTCCTGACACAGATATTGTTAGACTTCAACTCCCATCATCCCTAGCAGCCAGCATGGCCCCTGGTAAGGGATGATGGGAGTTGTAGTCCAGCAACATCTGCAGGGCATCAGGTTGACTACTGGTCTTGAATGGGCCAGTGGTGCTTCCCAGGGCTCATCTGTGGCTCTCCTAATGTTGCTGAACTACAACTGCCATCATCCCTTGCAGCCAGCACAGCTAATGATCAGGGATGATTGGTGTGGAGTCGAACAAAAGTTTTACATCCCTGGTCCAGCCCCTTTCAAGGTTCACCTGGGTGCCTCTGTTGACTCGGAGAATTCCACATTATCCCTCTGCAAGGCTTCTCTCCTGGGTGCTTGTCAGGCAGCGACTGGGGGGGGGGGAGAGAGAGCAGGGAGGAAATACCACACAAATTTCCAGCACCCAGACCAGTCCTGAAATAGTTAAGGGGCCAACTTGTGTAGCGAGGAACCTGCCAGATCAAGATTACACCCAAATTTGGGGGTTTTTTCTGGTGCTGATCGAAGCCCAAGAGAGCGCAAGAGATTTCCATGATGTGTTTGGTTTTGTTTTTCATTCCTTTGGAAACAACTTTCCTCTTTAAAACAAACAAGCCTCCCTTCCATCTTCCCTGCTGCCAAACGCCATTGTAGAGCAGAGTTTTTTTGCAAGGGGAACGGGGGATCAGGAGGAAGTATGGAAATCATCTGGGTCGAGGGTCTGAGGAGGTGCCTGAACTGTTTCCCAGCTTGAGGGAGCAAAGAGAACAGAACCTCTCTCTCTTTTTTTTATAATAATATTTATTAGATATTTTATAATTATAAAAAGAAAGAACAATCAAGAAAAACAATACATGGATTCAACAAACAATACATCAACAAAACAAAAAAATACAATACAACAATACAACATAGAAAACAAACAAAAACACACATCCAAATTTTATATCTATATATTTCATTAGCTTATTTCCTCGACTTCCTCGCACCTCCCTTTTTTGTATTCTGGTTCAAATTAACTGGTTCAACAAATCCTTTCCCTCTTCTTCAATTTTTGTTCTATAATTTATCCTAACACAATTTAACTTTAAATTTTCCACTTTATCGCATTAACACTTAATATTCATATAATTCTTAATAACACTTCTGCTAAAACCATGTAGCTTCATTCCAATATTCTTCTAACATTCATTAATTTTGCAATATTTCTGTAAATATACTTTAAATATACTTTAAATATACTTCAAAGAGAACAGACCCTCTTGCCACAGGGGACAGGACTGGTTGCTGGCAGAGTGTGAAGTGGGGAGCTGGAGGTAGTTTTTTCTCTATTATTAATCAATAAATCAATTGGAGGCAACTTTCCTCTATTCAATCTATCAGTCAATTAAATTTGTATACTGCCCTTCAGCCAAAGATCGCAGGATGGATCACAACATAAAAATACGAAAAGGAGAACCGAAATCGCACTATAAAAACAAAAACACCCCCCCCCCCAAAACACACACACACAATAAACACACCTCTAAAAGGCCATAGAAAGTTATTCAGTCAAAGGCCTGGTTAAAGAGAAATGTTTTCGCTTGGCGTCTAAAGATTTGCAATGAAGGCACCAGGTGAGCCTCCCTGAGGGGAGCAGCCCACAAATGGGGAGCCACCACAGAAAAGGCCCGTTCTCGTGTTGCCACCCTCACTTGCTTTAGCCGGCCAGTCAAAGCCGTTCCCAGGGTGTGGCTACTGCTGTTTGCTGACAGCTTCTAGGAGCCGCAGGTGAGAGCTGAGTGCAGGATGGGGACCAAAAGTGGACAAACTACCCCAGAAGGAGCATGACGTGTCCCGCACCAGAGGTACTACTCTTATCATTCTAAGTCTGTGGCCATCGCTGCATCGCTCCAGTTTTGAACTCTCTCCTGTTACATATTTATTTGGTCCCTTCCCACCCACTGTGATCTGGAACACACAGATTGCAACGCTGCGGATTGCTGGCTGCATGAACTTCTCTTTCAGGTGGGGCGTGGCATGGCTGGCTCTTCTTTCCCTCTGGTTTGATGCCCTTGGCAGGCTGTGTGGAGTCCCGGCGGAGACCAAAGCTGGGCAGCAGATGGGAGTCACAGCCTGGCAACTCATCATTCTCCCAGCCCAGACTGTGTTTACTTGTCCTAAAAGTGGAAACTTGGAGGCTTTATTTTGGGTATCAGACATGCCTTTGGCTGAAGGCTTTCAGGCCTGGGACTTACAATTGTGGGATTTTGGACACCTTCCCTGGCTGGTCCCAAAGATCCTGGGATGGGCTGGAGGCAGGGCCAACCTAAGATGGTATGGTGCAGAAAACCCTAAAGGTAACACTCATCCTTTCTGCTGAATTATCTTCAGTGGCTGGTACCCATTGCAGCTGATGGGGCACAAGGCAGGGAGCCTGACAGTAGGTGGCGCCAGAGCTGAAGAAAGGCGGAGCCAGCTAATTAGTTTTGCCTCTACCCTCCTCCCTGCTGTGTTCTGCAAGGTTTGCACTGAGACTAAGGAGGTATCCAGAGCCAGATGTAGGTCAGCCATTTAAAAAACACCAGTACAGTGGAACCTTGGTTCTCAAATGGCTTAGATGACGAACAAATTGGCTCCTGAATGCCGAAAACCTGGAAGTGTTCCAGTTTTCGAAAGTTTTTCAGAACCTGAACATCCGACGTGACTTCTGCTTGAGTGCAGGAAGCTTCTGCAGCCAATCGGAAGCCGGGCCTTGGTTTTTGAACGGTTTCGGTTGTCTTCCAGACTTCCGGAACAGATTAAGTTCGAGAAGCAAGGTTCTACTGTATCAGTGAACTCTTTCTTTAAAGAAACAGCTCAGTCATGGAGGTCACAGCAACCCTTCCCAGTAGGTCTTGCCCCAAGGAAGCAGTGGCAAGGAGGTTGTGCGAAGGTCCCTGTTTTCCCACAGCTGCCTAAGTCCCCTCCTTTCCAGCCCCCCCCCCCGCCAAGCAATCAGAGGCTGTTTCTGTCTGCAACCAATCTCTCCTCTGCCCTTTTCATTTCTCTGTGTGTTCTGGGAGACTGGGGTGGGGTGGAGAAGAGTTGGTCACAGCAGGAGGGGAAGACTCCCTGGGTTCTTCAGCAGCGTGTCTCATCTCCTGGCCCCCCTGCTCCTCTCCGGCCTCTGATTCTGGACTGCTCTTCAGCTTCCGACACCTCCTTCTCCCCCTAGTCTGCTCCCTCTGACCACTCATCGTTTCCCCACCACCAGTCTCCTGGCTCTGAGCTTTCTTCCCCTGGGAGTTTTTCAACTGGTGCCTCCCAGGACTCTACTGCATCCAGCTAGTGGCCATGATGGCTATGCTCGGCATCCATCGTCAGAGGCAGTCATGCTTCTGAATCCTACTTGCAAGAAGCCACAAGAGCAGGGTGGAAGAATGCTCTTGTGCTCAGGTCCTGATTGTGCTATGGGCAGAACCATAGCTATGGAGGGAGGGCAAGCTGGGGTTTTTGCCCCAGATGAAGCCTGCAGAGTAGGGACGCGGGTGGCACTGTGGGTTAAACCACAGAGCCTAGGACTTGCCAATCAGAAGGTTGGCGGTTCGAATCCCCGCGAAGGGGTGAGCTCCTATTGCTCGGTTCCTGCTCCTGCCAACCTAGCAGTTTGAAAGCACATCAAAGGGCAAGTAGATAAATAGGTACCAATCCAGCGGGAAGGTAAATGGCATTTCCGTGCGCTGTTCTGGTTCACCAGAAGCGGCTTAGTCATGCTGGCCACATGACCTGGAAGCCGTACGCCAGCTCCCTCGGCCAATAAAGCGAGATGAGTGCCGCAACCCCAGAGTCGGCCATGACTGGACCTAATGGTCAGGGGTCCCTTTACCTTTAAGCCTGCAGAGGGGCACCATTGAGGCTCCTAGCCTGTGTGCATGTGTGTGTGTGTACCAAACTGGGCCTTTGACCTGGATGAAATAAAGCCTAGTTTTGCCCCTGCACCTGGGTAGCGACTGTGAGAACAGGTGGGGGCCGGATCCAGCAGCAGGCTCATATGTTCTTCACTTCATCTAGGCTTGCCATAAGCCAGGAAAATTCCTGACATGTCCTGGTTTTCAGGTGTAGAAATTGTGTGGGATGTGTGTGGTGGTTTTGCCGAATCGGCAAAACATTAGGGAAAACCCAGGTGTATGGCAAGACGATGGAAAAAGCTGTGGAGACAGCTCAAAAAGCTTAAAATCACTATTTCATCGGCCACCGATATCCTTGCTCACAGGGAGAAGCTTTTTGCGCCTCTTCTCCATTCAGAATGAAAGGGAGGGTGTGCGTCCAATCTTGGCATCCAGGGCCCAGGTCCAAACCTCAAGGCTATCAAATAAAAAACATCTACCGCTTTTGCCATTGTCTGGATAAAACGAACAGCCGGCCAGTGAAGCAAGCAAGCAAGCAAGCAAACAAACATACAAAATGTTCCAACTGCGAGATGAGAATTTAGGACGGATGAATCAGGAGGCAGAAGTACGGTAATTCAGGGAACAACGGTGTCTGGATAGGGGGCTCTTACAACACAATAGCCTGGGCTGGAGGTGCAAGATCTGTATCAATGCAAGTCTTATCAGATCTGAAAAGCATCACCTCTGCAGTTTTCGTTGAAGGAGGGGCTAGCAATCCCCGCCTTCTCACTTGCCCTGCAGCCAGGAACAAACTAGAGGAGCTTGCAGTGAAAGGTCAAGCAGGATGGCCCCTTCGGATTTCGGTGAGACTGAGGAGGTCCCTCCTCTTAGAGGCAAGCCAAAAAACCAGAAGCCTTAAGGTGAGGGTCAGTGACCTCAATTCAGTCAAAGGCTTCCACAACCTTAGCTGTTCCTTTGACTCCCAGCAGCAGAGAAAAACAAAGGTGGTTTCAACTTGGGGACAGGGCTGGTGCCTAGCAGAAATCCCCCCTACCCTCAAAGACTAATTAACACGGGAAACAATTCATTACCAATAAAAAAGTTTTTATTTATACTTTTCAAATTTATACATTTCATTAATGTTACAATCATTTTAACATTTCAAAGTCTGACTTCCTTCCCCCTCTTTGTGCGGTTCCTTAAATTTATTATTTTAATATCTTCTGCATATCCAAATTCGTTTACTTTGCTCATTTATTCATCTACTTTAAACATATACGCTTATGAAACTGCAAGTTATTACAATAATCCTGCCCATGTTTTTATCTGTTTGCAATTTATCTGTAAATATTCAACAAACCATTTCCATTCTTTTATAAAAGGTTTGTTATCTTGATTTCTTATTCTTCCGGTAAGTTTTGCCGTTTCTGCATATTCCATAACTTTTTGTATCCATTCTTCCTTTGCTGTGAGTTCTGCTTCTTTCCATTTTTGGGTGGGTAACATACATGTATGTAGCATGCAGTCGCATACATAAATAGATTTCTATACAATTTCGGTAGTTCTGTCCCTATAATTCCCATTGTAATTAACAAGTGTTACAGTATTTATTTCCATTCTAGATGACCATGATAGGAACTTCTATTTAACTTTAGGAAAATGGGCTCCCGAGTTTGCTTTTTCCTTCTCCCTCCCTGTCCTTTTTTTAGGGTGTTTGTTGCGTTTTTAGGCTGAAAGTCCCAAAGGCCCATTATGGGGCTACAGGACAGACCCTATGACCCACACAGGGGTAGAGCCAGAAGGCTGGTACCATTGCCCCCCCCCCCCCACCTCAGGGTATCTACACCTGAGGCAGTTGTCAAAACTCCTCAGGACAATGTCCTCTTTTTTAAAAATATGTTATTTTCATTTTTTTAACAAAATTTTTATACATTCACATCATTTTCAAATTTTGCACTCCTGGAATTACTTGGATCCTTCGGAAACGCCCCCCCCCCCCATTTCCAAATTTCCCCGTATTTCTTTGCATCTAATTACATTTTTCTAATCCATTTTGTTTCTCTCCCCCCACCCTCAACTCATATTACATTATACATGTTACAATAACCCTGCTAACGTTTTGAGGTATACACAGTGGTTTTTAAGATATTCTCTAAACTTTTCCCACTCTTGAATGAATTTCTTGTCCTTTTGATGCCTGATCCTCACGGTCATCTTTGCCATTTCGGCATAGTCCATCATCTTGGTTATCCACTCTTCTTTAGTTGGGACTTTCTCTCCCTTCCACTTCTGGGCAAGTAGCATTCTTGCGGCTGTTGTCACATACATAGTCTTTTTAATTCTTTTGGTATTTCATCTCCTGTTAACCCTAGTAAAAAGGCTTCTGGTTTTTTGATAAAAGTTATCTTAAACATTTTTTAAAAATTCATTGTATATCATTTCCCAGAAGTCTTTTACTATTTTACATGTCCGCCACATGTGGTAAAAAGTACCTTCTTTATCTTTACACCTCCAACATAGGTCGGAGGTGTTTTTATACATTTTTGCTAGTTTTACTGGAGTCAAATACCAATGGTACATCATTTCCATGTAGTTTTCTTTCAATGTACAACAAGCTGTAACTTTTAAATCCTCTTCCCACAACTTCTCTCATAAATTAAAAGATATTTTTGTAACCCACATCTTTTGCCCAGTGTATCATTACAGCTTTAATTTAATCTTTAGTGCCCTATTCTAACAGAAGCTTACACATTTTCGATCAGATTTTCTCATTACTCTCCAATAATTCTTTTTCGAACCTTGAAAACTCTTTCAGGGCATAATGTCCTCTTTATCAGGTCATTTTCCTTCGCACTTGGCTGCTTCCGGCCTTGGTAACTGGCCCCAGCCTTCCCCCCTGACCCCAGCGCTATCTCATCACAACACAACCTTTGGGGAGGGGTGTGCGTGTGCACGCATGCCGATGATTTATTGCCCCATATCTGATTGTTCCACAATGGCTGTTCCTCTCCATTTCATGTTGGTTTAGAGAGCCGTTTGTCACAAGCCAACGCACAACCGCTAAAAGGTGACAGAGGTCAACACAAGAACCTCAGAAGAGCCTGATGAGCCAGGCCAACGGCCCATCCAGCAGAATTTGAGCAGGATTCGAGCACAAGAGCCCTCTTCCTTCCTGTGGTTGCTAGCAAATGGTATTCAGGACATGGGTGGCACCGTGGTCTAAACCACTGAGCATTTTGGGCTTGCCGATCGGAAGGTCGGCGGTTCGAATCCACTCAACAGTCCCATTGCTCTGTCCCAGCTCCTGCCAACCTAGCAATTTGAAAGCAAGTAGATAAATAGGTACCACTGTGGCGGAAAGATAAATGGAGTTTCCGTTCGCTCCGGTTTCTGTCACGGTGTTCCGTTGTGCCAGAAGCGGTTTAGTCCTGCTGGCCACAGGACCCGGAAAGCTGTCTGTGGACAAACGCCGGCTCCCTCGGCCTGAAAGTGAGATGAGCGCCGCAGCTCCATAGTTGCTTTTGACTGGACCTAATCATCCAGGGTGTGTCATTTTGTCACCTCCCTCAAGGATGACACCCGGGGCGGGCCGCACCCACCTTCCAATGCCTCCTGGGTGGAGACAGCAGAAGTTTGAAGGAAGAGAACAGGCAACCGTCTGCATCTTGTGGACCAAGCCAGAGAGATGTAAGGAAAACGGCTCTGCTGGGTGATTGTGGTGATGAAGACACTCGAACTCAGGACGAAAGGGAGAAAAGAGCTAAGAGGAAGGCATGCTTGGCAAACTCTCATGGTGATCAACTCCCGTCTGGAAACCTATGTCTGCACTGTGGAAGGACGTGCGGATCCAGAATTGGCCTCCACAGTCACTTATGGACTCACTGTTAAAACCCTGTTTATGGAAGACAATCTTACTCGGCTACAAATGATCGCCGAAGAAGAAGAAAAGAAGATACACACATACACACAAACATACACAAACCACACATTGAAAGCACATGGCTTCCCCCAAAAGAATCATGGGAACTGTAACTTGTTATGGGTGCTGGGAACTGTAGCTCTGTAGCTGCGATTCCTGCACTGGGGGGGTCAGACTAGAGGACCTCTGGGGCCCCCTGCAACTCTACAATTCTATTATTCTATGTGGGGAAACTACAGTTCCCGGGATGATTGGGTGAAAGTCATGTGCTTTAAACGTATTGTGCATACGTAGCTTTTGGCAGAGATGGCTCCCCACTCTTGCCTCATGGGAAGGGAACAGACGTGCAAAACACAGTATTTATGACTGGTGTACTTAAGCTTGGCTACCAGGCAGCACTGAAATGTGCCAGACACATAGCAAATAGCTGCTGGGACCCTTAAGCCCAAGGTAACTAAATTCCAGACAATTACATTTGCTTGTTTGTGGCAGAGCAGCCCTTAATCCTTGTTCATTGTCAGCAGCACAATGGCTAGGAGCAAGCAGGAACTCCCTAGCTGTCTGAGATGCCTGCTGCTGTTCCAGGATCCCCTGTCATCAATTGTTACCGGTAAGTTGTTGTTGTTTTTAAAAAAGAAAAGAACTGGAGGCACCTTAGAGCTCATATATCCCAACCCCCCCCTTGCTGGTTTCTTACTATTTAACAAAATGTGAATATTGCTGGATTGTCACCAAAAAAATCCCCTGAAGCTGCATACAAGAAATTAAAATGATCGGTAAGAACAGTGAAAACTGAGCAGCTGAAAACATAGAAAAATCATATTAAAACCCTATCTATCCCAGGTCTGTTCATTCAGAAGATCTCTTGCCAGTGGTATGGGTCACGAATTGGGTTGAGAGTTTAAAGAACACACAGCGTGTGTGGAAAAGAGTCCTGAGCACACTGCTTTTTTGGGGGGGCTCATTAACTGTGAACCCCAACATTTTGGAACCCCGTGTTTGATGTATCAATTTCTCGGTTTGTGGGGAGCTACAAAACGTGGGGGTGTTTGCGGCAAAACAACTTGGCACAGGTTTGGAGGGGATCCCTAATTTGGGGGTTCGTAGTTTGTTTGATTTTGAAATAATTTTTATTTTATTTTACAAGTGTAAAGTTATAACAATACCAAATAAATAATAATAATAATAATAATAATAATAATAATAATAATATATTATTTGTACCCCGCCCATCTGGCTGGGTTTCCCCAGCCACTCTGGGCAGCTTCCACAAAGACCAAAAATACACTAAAATGTCACACATTAAAAACTTCCCTGAACAGGTCTGCCTTAAGATGTCTTCTGAATGTCAGGTAGTTGTTTATCTCTTTGACATCTGATGGGAGGGCGTTCCACAGGGCGGGCGCCACTACCGAGAGGGCCCTCTGCCTGGTTCCCTGTAGCTTTGCTTCTCGCAATGAGGGAACCGCCAGAAGGCCCTCGGCGCTGGATCTCAGTGTCCGGGCTGAATGATGGGGGTGGAGACGCTCCTTCAGGTATACAGGATATTTCTCTGAATCTCCAGACTTCCCACCATCCTCTCCCTGTGTCCGATTGTCAACATTTTCAGCTTCATAATATTCCATGTATATTTCATATCAGGGACGCGGGTGGCGCTGTGGGTTAAAGCCTCAGTGCCTAGGGCTTGCCGATCGAAAGGTCGGCGGTTCGAATCCCCGTGGCGGGGTGCGCTCCCGCTGCTTGGTCCCAGCGCCTGCCAACCTAGCAGTTCGAAAGCACTCTCGGGTGCAAGTAGATAAATAGGGACCGCTTACTAGCGGGAAGGTAAATGGCGTTTCCGTGTGCGGCTCTGGCTCGCCAGAGCAGCGATGTCACGCTGGCCATGTCACGCTGGCCACGTGACCCGGAAGTGTCTTCGGACAGCGCTGGCCCTTGGCCTCTTTGAGTGAGATGGGCGCACAACCCTAGAGTCTGTCAAGACTGGCCTGTACAGGCAGGGGTACCTTTACTTTACTTTATATTTCATATCTCTCTATATTGCACATAGTCTTTGTTACATTACAAGTGTTATTAGAATCCTGCTAATGTTTTCATTAGTTTTACAGTGGTCTCCTAAATAAATTATAAATCTTTCCCATTCTTTCTTGAAGCTTTTGGTCTTCTTGGTTCCTGAGCCTTCTGGTCAGTTTTGCCATTTTGGCGTATTCCAATTGGAGTTCGTAGTCTTGCTTTGGGAGTTTGCCCTGCTACCCCAGTGTGGCTTACATGACAAAAAACTGCACATGGGATTGGGAGACGTGAGTGCCTCTGAAAACCCAAGAAGAGGCTGCTGCATCAGGCGAATGGCCCATATAATCCAGCACCCTGTTTTCACAGTAACCAGCCAGATGTCTATAGGAAACCCCACAAGCAGGACCTCAGCACAAGGGCCCTCTCCCCTCCTGTCGTTTCCCGTAACTGGTATTTAGAAGTACTTACTGCTCCGACAGTGGAGGCAGAGCATAGCCAGTAAGGCTGGTAACCATTGATAGACTTGTCCTCCATGAATTAGTCCAATCTTCTTCCCCTTCCCCTCACTTTTTTTGGGCAAACTTAGAAGAAAATAATCTCAGAACAAAGGCATGAAATATCAAAGCAGAGATAAAAGGGCCCCCCCAGAGACATCAGCGATACGTTCCATACTTTGGATATAATGTGAATGATGAAAGCCTATAAAAACAAAAACATCCATTCACATGGATAATATCCCTTATTTTCCAGTGCCTGGAAAGCTCAGTTGGTTAGAGCATGGTGCTGATAACGCTAAAGTTGCAGGTTCGATCCCTATACGGGACAGCTATGTATTGCTGCATTGCAGGGGGTTGGACTACTAGATGATCCTCAGAGCTCTTTCCAGCTATGATTCTATGATATTCATAGCCATTTATAGTGGTACCTTGGGGAACATACGCTTCAGGTTACATACGCTTCAGGTTACAAACTCTGCTAACCCAGAAATAGTACCTTGGGTTAAGAACTTTGCTTCAGGATGAGAACAGAAATTGTGCTCCGGCGGTGCGGCAGCAGCAGGAGGCCCCATTAGCTAAAGTGGTGCTTCAGGTTAAGAACAGCTTCAGGTTAAGTATGGATCTCCGGAACGAATGAAGTACTTAACCCGAGGTACCACTGTATAGGCTTTCAAGCTGTCCAAATTGGTGCCCATCACTACCTCCTGTGGGAGTGAGGTCCACAGTTCAACTGTGTGCTGTGTGAAGAAGTCCTTTACATCTGCCATAAATTCTTGAGGACTGAGGTGTTCTTGTGGTGGAAACACTCTCTCAGGCTCACACCGCTCCAGTCTGCACTACAGCGACAATAATGCTGTCCTACTTTGCAGAGCTGTTGTTGAGGGGGCTGCCTTAAAAGATATTTGAACGCGTTTAAAAAGCTGCTAGTTATGAACTGGAATACTTACTTGATTTGATGCTTGCTTGTCGCTCTTCCAACAAAATTAACAACAGAGAGCAAAGTGTTAGAAAATAACATATACTTTGGAACCTCTACTTACTGTAAATGACATTCCCATCAGGTATAACATTATGATCATTTGGAGGGGAAATATATGCAAATAAACAATTAAGGCAATTCAGCAAAGAGATACAATAACTTTAAGCAGCTTGTCAGAAATGGCTGCTAAGTACCTTTAATTCAATTAGCTTTCTCTTAAAAAACGTCGTTCAAGCCAGTCTTGTCCTCAATCCCGGGGTGCCCCCTTGAACTACAACCCCCAGTATGCCAAGCGGGGAAGGCGGGCTTACAGGCATAGGGAGGCGTGGCCACCCAATTGAATTGAACCAATAGCGCAAGGCGGAGAGCTCTTACGCGAGCGTTCGGAGCCAGATCCGCCCTGCGATTGGTCCCTTTGAGAAAATCGGGGCGGGGCCTTGAAGGAGGAGGCTGGGATTTGGCGGCGCGGCGCGGGTTGCTGGCTCAGAAGTGCTTCGAGAGCCGGAGGGAGCGGATCTGTATCGGGATTTGAAAAGTGCATAGGGGCAGGGCTTGGCTCCTGCATGGCTCTGCCGGTTCTGCCGAGGTGCGTGCCTTGTTCTTGATTGTGTGTGAGGCGGGCGGGGGGGAAGTAAATAGTTAATCCGGATTAATGTGAGCGGAGGGGGGAGGTGAATGGCTAATCCGGATTGGGAAGGGTGTGTTGCCAACCTAAAGCGGGTCTTTATTGAGAGGAAGAGAAGTCAACGGGTTAACTGGATTCGGGAACCGCAGTGGACTAGATCCGGATTGCAGAGGATGTGTGAAGCTAGTAGATCCGGATTGAAGAGAATGTGTGTCCCAAATCTGGACAGCGCGTCTGGTTTGTCGTCGGTAATCCTGAAAATGGGTGCGCAACTCGGACATCGGTTTCAGGAAAGGCTACACATTTAAGCGCTACTAAAGAGATGTGCGTGTGCAATGAAATTCCTTAATCTGGATTAAATGGGATTTCTCCCCCCACACCTCCCTCCTATACTTGCTGTTAACTTCGTGTGTTGCTGCCCTTTCCTGACACCTGGTTTTGGGCCCCTGAAGTACCAGGTGCTGTCGTTGCTGGAGTGTGTGTGTGTGTGTGGACATCGGTTGGCACTTACCTGGGAGCTGCAGAAAGATTTAAAAGTTAGCATTCCCTTGCCTTTTCACTATTTTAATAGTCATTGTGCCATAACCATGTAGACCTTCTATTTCTAGATCTATTGAACCTCGAAACTTTTGGGTTTCTTGTTCCACTCTGGATGAAAGACCTTGCATAACTGCACGTTAAACTGCCTGTGGGCTATGGCCCCATCCTTCCCACGGATACTTTTAAAAATAACGACTTAAATCAATATACACTGTATATTATTGACTGTCTTTTGACCCCCCCCCCCCAAAAAAGCTCAGGCTAATATATGTCTGGGTCAGCCTGCTCGATCCTCTCAAGAACCCTGTGAGGTAGGCTTGTGGAGAGGATTCAACATATCAAAGGGAGTCTGCTGTCTGAGTAGACAGCTGTCTCCTGGTCTAAATCAGTTTCCATTCATTTCTTATCAGCCCTGTGTTACCTCGTGTGTCTGGATATATGTAATATCTCTCTGTGTGTGTCAGTGATGACACCAGCCCGGTAAGTATGCTGCCTGGGTGTTTGTCACTCCCAATTAAAATGAAGCAATTTCTTGTGAGTAGTCAGTTGTGCCGACATCCGCGAGGCTTATTTTCCTGAGTCAGCCCTTCTCCCCCCCCCCCCAAATATGTTGGGTATCTGGGTGGGCAAGATGCTAGCTGGCCCGCTGCCTTTTTGGCACGTTTTGGAATCTGTATGCGTCTGAGCTGGGTGGAAAGCTTTTCTCCCTGATGAGTTGAGAAACTCTGGCGCTCTGCTTGAGGCTCCTTGCCTGGCCAAACTCTTGGAAAACGGAGTTGAGAGACGGGGAGAGGTCTCTCTCTCTCTCTCTAGGTCTGGGGTTGTGTGTCTTGAGGGACTCATCAGAGTTTCCTGGAAGCCAGTTGGCTGGTTTGTGTGTATGAGAGAAAGAGAGATCTACGATGTTCTCAGCCAGGGCTGGCGTTCAGACGGTCTCCTTTCCCAGTTTGGGGATTAGCAGCCAGTGAATCTGGCTGCCCTGACTCCATTTGCCTTTCAACACCCTGTTTAATGACTCCGGGGGAAAGACCTCCCAATTATTATCTCTTTCACTCCTCTCCCCCCCCCCCCCCGCCTAACGCAGCTGTGGTTTGTTCTCTTCCAGAATTCCTCCTCCGAGCCGGCTGTTCGGATGCTGAGCGGGCCACGCTCCCAAGGTTTGCACACAGAAGCGGTGCCTTGAGACCACTGTGAAGGTCTTTTTTTTGGTGGGGGGCAGAAGCTGGGAAGCTGGACGTTGACCGGGGGACATGTCGGAGGAGAGGCTCTTAAGCATGGACGAGGGGGCGCTCCGGAAATTGGTGAGTTTCTCCCGGGATGCCTGCCCTGTGGAAGGTGCCCGCAGATTGCTGCAGTGGATATAAGAAAGTTTTGGCTATCTATCGCTGGCTGCTTGTGGATTCAGATCACCAATTCCACACTAGGGATCGTTAGGAGTGAATGAAACTGCCGATATAACACAGTTGTACGAATCTATGGTGCAAATGCATTGGGAGCACCGTGTACGTTCTGGACGCCTCATCTCAGAATGGGTATTGAAAACTTGGAAAGGGGCAGCTGAAATTATCAGGGGAGTGGAGTGACTCCCCCAGGGGGAAAGGTTGCAGTGTTTGGGACTTTTTAGTTTAAAGATAAGGCAAAACGCGCTCGAGTCCGGCTTGCGGGTTTCCCACAGGCATCTGGTTGGCCGCTGTGAGAACAGAATGCCGGGCTAGATGGGATATTGGCTTCACCCAGCACTGTTCTTCATGTGCTCTTAGAGTCCAGAGTGAAGCCAGGGGGCTTTCAAGAGTGCCTTCTCCACCCAGCACCCTTCTTGCTTCTCAGAGCCTGGGAGGTTTGCAGATCTTTGATTGAAGAACGACAGAGGGTTGGGGTTTTTTGTGCATTTGTCTTTCACCATGGAAGTCAAGGTGGTGTATTTTGGGGCCTCCAGGTAGTCTTCACTCCAGGTAGAGTGTCTGGAAGCACCTGCTTTGCAGGCAAAAAGACGCAGGTCCAATCCTTGACATCTCCAGGCAGGGCTTGGAACGTCCTGTGGCTGAAACCCTGGACAGGTGCTGCCAGTCAGTGCAGATCTTACTGAACTAGATGGACTCAGTGGTCTGATGCCGTACAGCGAAGGTCTCTGGCTCAGTGAAAGAGGATCTGCTTTGCATGCAAAAGGTTCCAGGTTCAGTCTCTATAGAGTTTCCAGGCAAGGCTGGGATTGTTCTGTTCCGGAAGCCCCAGAGAGCTGCTGCCAGTTAGTGTAGACAGTACTGAGCTAGATGGACTTGTCTATTGTTGGCCAGAACATGTTCTTCCACCATGAAATGGGAGAAAAATAGTACTACTACTAAGAATAATTTTATTATTTATATGTCGCCCATTTGACTGGATTGCCCCCAGTCTAAGTAATACTCAGAATAGTCGATCCAGTAAAATGAATGGGCAATAGTTCAGCGGGTCTTTTCTGAATACAATAAATCTTGGTTATTATTATTACTACAAGATTATTACTTTTAAAAATCCTTAATGAAGGCTTGCAGGATGGTTTACCTTGCTTTCAGGCATAAAATCTTGAAAGTACACGGCACAAAAGGAAAATGGACTGGGAGGGCAGAGGAAATAGTAAGCAGAGTACAAGTTCTCATGACCACCTGAAGTGAAAAAGCTCAAGGTGAGATGCCATCAAAAGGTGCTGGCTTCCCTGTTGCATCAATGGAGTGGCCCTGCATCCCTTCTCTTTCTTCCTTACTTTATCCTGATGGAATGGCTATTGCTGCCAGGTGACAGCTGATGGAGGGAGGAGCCCAGCTTCTCTGCAGAACTGGTAGCGGCCCATATATATGAGCTCATGTGAAAATTTGAGGCCATTGTATACTGAGTCAGTCCATCAGTCCCATCTAACCCAGTACTGCCTACACTGACCAGCAGCAACTCAATGGCCGCCGTCCTCTAGATGTTTTGGACTGCAATTCCCAGCTGATGTCATGGGTGCAGAATTCTGCACCTGCTAAGGGAGCTTATTGAGTGCACCGTGCTTCCGAATAAGCACAAAGGAAGGGCCCAATCCTGACCTCTGTTTAGAAATTGCAAGCCACCAGGCGAGGTCACTCAGCTTGCCAATAATAGACTTGAAATGCAACGTGGACTCTTGTAAGCCCAGCTCCAGCCTGGTGCCATCTATATACAGTAATCCCACAACGAACACACATTTAACTAGTGCGCATTCAGCTTTACACGCTTGGCAACTTAAAGAAATAATAATTAAAAAGGGGGTGTAAAGAGGACATGCATCTGGTGTGTGTGTGTGTGTGTGTAAACTTGGGCAGTCCCTCCCGCTATTCATCTCAATGTGTTTCGACTATACCTGATTTTGGCTTTTAAGAGTGATCCCCGAAATGTAACCTAGGGCAAGTTGAGGGCTCGCTTTATCGCTGGACTGTGGTTCCCATCAGCCCCTGCTTCATATGGCTGTGCTTGACTGGGGCTGATGGGAGTTGTAGTCTTAACAACATTGCCAGGCTATGTTCTGCCTCCACGATGGCTGTGTTCTGCTTCCAAAGGCAGGATGACTCTGAATGCCAGTTGCTGGGAATCCCAGCTCAGATCCTGCTTTTAGGCATCTCATAAGCATCTGGTGAGGGATGCGGGTGGCGCTGTGGGTAAAACCTCAGTGCCTAGGACTTGCTGATCGCATGGTCGGCGGTTCGAATCCCCGTGGCGGGGTGAGCTCCCATCGTTCGGTCCCAGCTCCTGCCCACCTAGCAGTTCGAAAGCACCCTTAAGTGCAAGTAGATAAATAGGGACCGCTTTATAGCGGGAAGGTAAACGGCGTTTCCGTGTGCGGCACTGGTGCTGGCTTGCCAGCTACAGCTTCGTCACGCTGGCCACGTGACCCAGAAGTGTCTTCGGACGGCGCCGGCTCACGGCCTCTTGAGCGAGATGAGCACACAACCCTAGAGTTGGACACGACTGGCCCGTATGGGCAGGGGTACCTTTACCTTTACCTTTAAGCATCTGGTTGGGACATGGGTGGTGCTGTGGGTTAAACTACAGAGCCTAGGACTTGCCAATCAGAAGGTCGGCGGTACGAATCCCCGTGATGGGGTGAGCTCCTGTTGCTCGGTCCCTGCTCCTGCCAACCTAGCAGTTCGAAAGCACGTCAGAGTGCAAGCAGATAAATAGGTACCGCTCCGGCGGGAAGGTAAACGACGTTTCCGTGTGCTGCTCTGGTTTACCAGAAGCGGCTTAGTCATGCTGGCCACCAGCTCTCTTGGCCAGTAATTTGAGATGAGCGCTGCAACCCCAGAGTCATCCGCGACTGGATGGTCAGGGGTCCCTTTACCTTTAAGCATCTGGCTAGGGCCGCTGTGAGAACAGGATGCTGCACTAAACAGGTCTCTGGCCTGATCCAGGAGGTCTCTTCCAGGTGGGGGAAGTGGAAGCTTCTTAGGCAACAGGAATCCGTTGGTTTTATGGCCGGCACGTGACGTTTCTTTCCTCTCGTAAAAGTTTGCCAGTTTTGCATTTTCTGTAGGTGTCCTTTGCCTGCCAAACCAAGCGGGTGCCCGGCGCCCTTTGAAAATGAGCTGTCCCAGAGCCCATTTTGGCTCACCTGGTCCCTGGAGCTGTTGGCCTTGAAACGAGCCGATGAGCTTTACAAGGGCTCTTTGTGTGCCTTCCAGATCGTCCCGTCCCCCCCTCTCTCTTTCACTGTGCCAAATTCCGTTTCCAGTGCCCTGCCCTGCCCAGGAGGGGATATACATCATTCAGAGCTGGAGAAGGAGGTTGGAACATCTCTCTCTCTCTCTCTTTCTCTCTCCCCTGGAGAAACTTCTCCCTGTTGGACCTCTCCATCTCCCCACCCTTTGGATAAGAGATGTCTGGAGATTGTTCAGGGCTGAACATCGCACCTGGAGAGGTGTTGGGTGGGCTGGGAGATGCAGGGGCTGTTCGCTGCTGCGCTAGTAGTTCTAAAAGAATTGGCCTAGCTGTGTTTCTCAGCTGTTGTTGGATTACAACTCGTATCATCCCTGAGCACTGCCGCTGCTAGTTGGGATGATGGGAGGTGTAGTCCCAACGACGACTCGGGGACCCAAGCTTGAGAAACACTGCGAGAGGAAGTCGCTTGTTTGAGTGACCTGGGAGATGCTGCTGCTGCTCAGTGGGAGAGCATCAGCCTTGTGGAACGCAGAAGCTCCAAGGTTCAGTCCATAGCATCTTGAGCAGGGGTAGGCAACCTAAGGCCCAGGGGCTGGATGCGGCCCAATCGCCTTCTCAATCCTCAGTCCAGCCCATGGACAGTCTGGGAATCAGCGTGTTTTTACATGAGTAGAATGTGTGATTTTATTTAAAATGCATCTCTGGGTTATTTGTGGGGCATAGGTATTTGTTCATTCTCCCCCCCCCCAAATATATTCCAGCCCCCCACAAAGTCTGAGGGATGGTGGACCAGCCCACGGCTGAAAAAGTTTGCTGACCCCTGATCTTAAGGTAGGGCTGGGAAAAGAACCCTCCTGCCTGACACCCTGGAGAGCTGCTGCCAGTCAGTGTAAACAACACTGAGCTGGATGCTTGAGCTCAGTGGAGCACTTGCTTTGCATGCAGAAGGTCGTCCAGCTTCAATCCATAGAGTGGTTTAACTGTCAGTCCCTCTTCCCAGGGAACTCTGGGAATGGTAGTTCTGTGAGGGGGAATGGGGGGGGGTGTCTCCTGACCACTCAGCACCCTTAACAAACTACAGCTCCCAGAATTCTTTGGGGGGGGGGGAAGCCATTCTAAAGTGCTTTGAATGAATCCTAGAATTGTAGAGTTGGAAGGGACCCTGTGGGTCATCTAGTCCAACCCCTGCAATGCAGAAATATGTAGCTGTCCCATACGGGGATCAAACTTGTGACCTTGGCATTATCAGCACCACGCTCTAACCAACTGAGTTGTTTCCTCAATGTAATGTGACTGAAGAGCAGTTATTCTGGATTTAATGGTATGGTTGGAGGCTACCTCCCCAAGCAGTTACGTGTTGATGTTCTCTGCAATAGACTCTTCCTTCACAGCCCCCAAAAACTTGTCGCTAGCTTGGTTCTATGGCTCTGTCTTGTACCCCCTCAGAACATAGTGCAAGTAGTGTCAGGGCTGAGTGTGAGCTGTGAACCCCAGCTTCAAATCTCATTTCTGTGCTGGAGGTAGTAGCCCTTTGTCCTCACAGCTCTATCCAATCTGTAATGTTATTATTCTTTATTGAACTTATATACAGCGATACCTTGGTTCTTGAATGGCTTGGCTCCTGAACAAATCGGCTCCTGAATGCCGCAAACCCGGAGTAAGTGTTCCGGTTTGTGAACGTTTTTCAGAAGCCAAACGTTCGACTCAACTTCCACTTGAGTGCAGGAAGCTCCTTCAGCTAATTGGAAGCCACACCTTGGTTTTTGTATGGTTTCAGGAGTCGAATGGACTCCCAGAATGGATTAAGTTTGAGAACCAAGGTACCACTGTACCGCCCTATACCTGGAGGTCTCAGGGAAGAATATGGGAAGCCTACCTTATAGGATCATTGTATTATTATTATTATCTACTACTACTACTATTACTACTACTACTACTACTACTACTACTACTATGTTTATATCTCACCTTTCCTACAAGCAGCTCAAGGTGGTGAACATGATTCTTCACCTCTCCATTTTATCATCACAACAGCCCTGCTATGTACCGGCAGGTTATTCTGAGAAACAGTGGCTGGCCCAAGGTCGCCCAATGAGCTTCCTAACTGAGTGGGGATTCGAACCCTGTTCCCCCAGGGCCTAGTCCAATGCTCTAAATGTCAACTATTTACAAGGCACTTGGGGACACTTGAGCTGCCAAATCGTGCTGTCTTAAAGTTCACGCAATCCTTTTCCCACCTTGAGGTACGCTTTGTCCCATCACCTGCTCTGAGCACCTGGGGCTGTTTTTGCTCTGGTCGCCGGTTTGCCGGAGGCAGGTGACCGGCACACCGTGTCCTTGTGTTTTCTGCTATCTCCCGTTCTTCTATTTGTTTGCACAAGCGGCGTTCTGTTTGTCTGTTTTGCTGCTACGTCGTGGCAAATACCGGCTTCACGGGCAAAAAAAGCCTGTTCTGTGAGATGCTTAAAAACACAACCTGCTAGCTTGATTTATCCTTCAGCCTGAGTGCCAAAGAAGCTTTGGCCTAGAGGCCCCTTAAAAACTTGGTGACGTGCATATAATGCCAGGTTTCGGTTAACCAGCAACTCCCCCTTGCCCCCCCCCCCATTCCTGCCACAACAAGATTAGTTTGCCTCAAGCTGGGAACACACTGTGATCAGGACCTGTGCTAATTCTCAGCTGTCTTCTCCCATCGGGCAAACGTGCTACCTTCTGGGATGGTGCAAAGAAAATGCTCAGGTGCTGTTTCAAGGAAAATTGCTCTGTCCATGGACCAGAAGATATGTGATTCTCAGGCCATGTCCCTAGCTTTGCAAGCCTTCTTTCTGCACAAGTTTACTCAAGAGTCGGCCGTATATAAGACAAACCTGCTGCATCAAGCCAAATGGGCCTTTTGTTCCAGGATTTTCTGCTCACAGTGACCCACCAAGATACCTGTGGGAAACCAACAAGCAATATCTGAGCCCAAACTCCTGCTGTTTCCAGCAAAACTGGTCTTCGAAAGCATTACTGCTTCCAGCTATGGAGACAGCATAGCCATTGTGGCTTGATAGCCTTCATGGATTTGTCAAAACCTCTTTTGTTTTTTTGAAATCATTTTTATTGGTTTTACAAATGCAAAGTTCAAATAAACAGATTTTTTTTTTTAAAAAAATCTATATAAATAGATTATCCGAATCTCAGGACTCCCCCCCCCCCCAATCCTCTCCATGGGGTTTCGTTTTAAACATCTACTACTGAATATTCATTCATACTCCAATTTTTATATCAAACCATGGTAATTTTTACACTGCAAGTGAAATCAAAATCCTGCTTTTGTTTCCATCTGCTTATAGTGGTCTCCTAAGTAACTTATACCTTTTCCCCATTCTTTTAGAAAGTTTTGGTCTTCTTGGTTTCTGAGTTTTCCAGTCAGTTTTTCATGTACGGAGCAACAGCCGCCCGGAGGCTACTAGCCCAGAGATGGAAAAAAAGACAAAGTCCCTACCCAGAGAAGAATGGCAAACCAAGCTGATGGACTATGCCGAGATGGCAAAACTGCCTGTCAAAACCCCTTTTAAATCCGTTCACGTTGATGGCCATCACTGTCTCCTGTGGGATGGAGTTCCACAGTCTCTGTGCTGTGTGAAGGAGGACTTTCTTTTATCCATCCAGAATATCCAGCTTCACTGGACGTCCCTACCAGTTCTAGCGTTAACGAGGGCAGGAGAAAACCTTTTCTATATCCACTCTGCACGCCGTGCATAATTGTGTGTAAACTTCTCCTCTTATTTGCCTTTTTTTTTCAAACTAAAAAAGTCCAAAACGCTGCAATCATGTGGGAGTTGCTCTGCCTCTTTGATCATTTTGGTTGCTCTTTTCTGAATGTTTTCCAGCTCTACAATATCTTCTTTCAGGTGAGGCGATGAGGACTGACAATCAGAGGCAAGATCAAGACCTGTTTTTTCCTAAGAGTCAGAGTTCGAACTGGAGTCAGAGTTCGAAATTAGCCAGGTGCCAGGCGCATTTTGCGACCAGCATGGGTCCAGCAGAATGTCACTTAGAGAAGGATCTGAAATATTTCTCTTTGTTTTATTCTGGATTGCTACCGTATTTTTCACTCTATGAGACGCACCAGACCACAAGACGCACCTAGTTTTTGGAGGAGGAAAACAAGAAAAAAAAAATTCTGAATCTCAGAAGCCAGAACAGCAAGAGGGATCGCTGCGCAGTGAAAGCAGCAATCCCTCTTGCTGTTCTGGCTTCTGTGATAGCTGCGCAGCCTGCATTCGCTCCATAACAGACACACACATTTCCTCTTACTTTTTAGGAGGGAAAAGGTGAGTCTTATAGAGCAAAAAATACGGTATATTTGATGTTTCAATGTGTCGTCAGCTGCTTTGAGATCTGTTCTTTAAAATATAAAGTGGTACAGAAATGAAAACAATACGCAGCATCCCATTCAGTCCAGCTCTTTCTTTTTAGAACCATAAGGACTAGAATCCTAATTTCTTTTGAGGGTAAAGGAGGTAGATCTGTGAAACAGTACCAGCCTTTCAAACAAGGTCCCCACATTCAGGCCTAGGCATCACAGGATCCTATTCCTTGCAACCTGTTACTCTATGGCTGAGAGAGTGTCCCTGGTTGCTGATTTGCTGCTGGGCCACGTTCAAGGTACCTGTGCTAATTCACAAAGCCCTAAATAACTTGAGCCCAAGTCCCTTAGACCTGATTCCTTATGCTCCACCTCTGTCGCCGAGATCCTCTGATGGGACATGTTCACTGCTCCCCCATGTGGCCCCTGAGGTTTGGCTGCCCTTTGCTGGGGACTGAGCCTGTGGCAGGGCTTGTCCTGTGGAACTCCCTGCCACTAGAGGTTCAGCAGGAACCATCACATGACTTTTGAAAACATGGTTGTGGATGTTGTTTAGACCGGACTTTGCAATGTGATCGTTTCTCTTAATCGAATCGGTCTTTGGTTTGTTGATGATGGTTGTTTATGGCTTTACCGATCGCTCTATGTTTTGCTGATTTTATCGGTACGTCGGAGTCCACCTTGCTATATTATGAATCTGTAAATAAATGGATTAACTTAAGGAGATAGATTTAAACTGGGCCTAAGCCGTACAGCATCTGGCTTGCGTATAGAAGATCCCTGCTTCAGTCCTTCGCTTCTCCAGGTAGGTGTGGGAACATCCTGGAGGAGATGTTCCACTGACATGACCCAGCAGGGATGTTTCCCTAAGCTGATAGCTCTGAGGCTGTGTGTGCTTGGCTGGAGAATGAGAACAGGTGCACTGGGGCGGCTGCTTTTTCAGGAAGTCAGGCAGAGAGGTGTGTCTGGGACCCGGTGCTGGCCACCTGCTCCTCTGTGTCCTTTGCAGCAGGCACACAATATCATTTGCAGAATGAAATGATGGGCTGTGGTGCCAGCAGGCTGCTATGTGGAGGAGACTCCCTATAGGGATGTGAATAGATGCTAGGATATATTTATTAGATATGATTCTTCCTCACATTTGTGAGGAGTGGTATCCCTTTGCAGCTTAAAAAGAAGCTTAGATTTTAATTTATTGCTATTTGTTCTCTTCATCTCATCAGCAATCCAGAATATATATATATATATACACACACACACAGTCGTACCTTGGATCCTGAACGCCTTGCGAGTCAAATGTTTTGGCTCCCGAACGCTGCAAAGCGAGTGTTTCGGCTTGCGAACGTTCTTTGGAACCTGAACGTGCAACATGGCTTCCGATTGGCTGCAGGAGCTTCTTGCAGCCAATCGGAAGCCGTTCCTTGGTTTCCGAACATTTTGGAAGTCGAACTGACTTCCGGAATGGATTCCATTTGACTTCCGAGGTACCACTGTATAGCTATGCACTGTCTTTTAATGGTGTATCTATGTGCATTCTGTATCGTATTTCTTTGTAGTCATGGTTGAAATGACCACGATGGTCGCAGCAACAAATAAACTGAAAAATACAATATAGCTATGCCCTCTCCCTGTCAGGACACAGTGAGAGTGCTTCTCACAGAGTTCTCTCTAGCAAACTTACAGGAATACTCTGTGAGCATCGGCTCTTACCCTGCACCTCTCTAGCAATCATGAATTGTTGGTTTTTGACTGCATTTTAAATATCCCACCCTCCCTCTCCCTGACAAGGCCTGTTTTTGGGTTCAGTTGGAAATGTAAAGCCTTGAGATGGGAAGGCCTGGAAAACCCCCCGGAAAAATAGGGGGGAAACCCAGGTCGCCCCCCCCTCCCGTCCCTTGTTGTAAAGCGTAGACTTAAGACCTGCTCCTTCAGACTCTGGAACTACCGTGCAAAATTTTTTTCCTTTATGATATCATAGAATCATAAAGTTGGAATGGATAACCTGAGGATCATCTAGTCCAGACACAGGTAAACTCGGCCCTCCAGATGTTTTGGGACTACAATTCCCATCATCCCTGATCAATGTTCCTGTTAGCTAGGGATCATGGGAATTGTAGGCCAAAAATATCTGGAGGGCCAAGTTTGCCTGAATTCTAGTCCAACCCCCTGCAAGGCAGGAATATGCAGCTGTCCCATATGGAGATCGAACCTGCAACCTTGGCGTTATCAGCACCACACTCTAACTAAATGAGCTATCCAGGCACCTTAAGAGGTGCCCAGATGCATAGCAGACAGACCAGCTTCCCCAGATCTTCCCATCTGTTCCAGACCAGCCTTGAACCCAGACTCTGTTGCCGAAATAGTATAATGGAATGTGATACTTGATTCAGTTTTTGGTTTAAAGATGGAAAACTGTGGTTCTAGTCCTCATTAAGAAGGAGCTCTGTGGTTCAGCTTCTGTCTCTACAGTACTTGACTGTCATATGGGTTAGCTGTCGTTTTCAGCGAAGGAAGGTTCAAGAACCAATTGTTGCCTGGAATGGCATGGAGGTTTTGCCAAAAATCGTCTTGTAGTTCCTCGGACTTGTTTCCCTCTAAATCTCCAGCACCCTTTAATTCTGGTTTAGTGTGTTGGGTTTGCCTATGGGGAAGTCTCTGCTCCAATCCCTGCTTGGTTCTGCGGCCTGTAAGGTATGTGCTGGGCAGCAATTCAGTATTTCTTTCCCCCACCCTAGCCTACCTCTCAGGGTTGTTGTGAGGAAAAATGGTGCTCTTAGTCTCTCTGTGCTCTGAAAACAGGCTTTCTATAACCTTCCGTGTTCTGCGGGTCAAAGATTTGGTCGGGTAGTTTTAAAGCATTACCTCAGCTCAACAAAAAACTTTAATCATCAACCAATCTGATACTTATGTTAGCTCCGAAAGTAAATAGTTACAACTCTTTAGTGTGGAAACAATGAAATTGCCTTTTAAAAATGTAGCTGTTAATGTAAGGATTATTATGACTCAATTTATAATGTGCCAACAATTTTGTGCAAAGTTTAAAAAGCAAGACAGTATATTAATTTAATCTACCTTTTTAAACAATGTTAGAGAAGATATAAATGAGAACACTTTCCCTCTTGGCTCAAAAGCCCAGATCTGCCTGCGGTTGCAAAATTAATAAGAAAGAAGAAGAGGAAAATTAAACTGAAATAACACATAGCTGTGTCTATTAAAAAAGCAAAAAGCCAGTTTTTAAAGCTGCAAGCCAGTTCCTTCAAAGCAGCTTCGTGGAATATTTTTACAATATTTGACAATTAGCCCTACCTGTTCTCAGTCGCAGTTCCCTTGGGGTGACCCGGGAGGCGAGTTCAAGAGCTGCCCTCCTTTAACCCACAGATAACATTGTTTACTACATTTAGATCTCGCCTTTCCGCCAGTGAGCTCAAGGTGGTGTCTACCTGGTTCTAAAAAAGACTTGGTTAAAAGTGCACCGTCAGAAATTACTTTTCAGCAAATATTTTTGTTCACAGGTTTTCAAAATATGCAGGCAACAAAGGTTCAAGCAGATTCACAGTACAACTGTTGCAGTAGTGGACAACATCAAGGATGTTACAGTTTTGCAGTGGAAATGATTTATTTGTTGTAAAATAACAGCCGAACAACATTGTTATTGATCTGTGCGGGTTTATTTTATTTTATTTTTTGCTATCCAGCCCGATGATGAAACTGGCTTTTTAGTGGTGGGGGGCTAGAAGGTCTCTCCCTTATTATTTTGATCCTGTTCTCTGAACTTTTGGAGACTGGAGGCTGTTCTTATTTCTTCACTCAGGCTAAGAGGGGATTAGCCCATATAAGGAGAAAACTATGCTCTTCTCTATTTTTCCCTTTCTCCCTTTCTCTTCCTTCTCTCTCCTCTCCTGCCCTTCAGCCAGGTTTCCTCCCCTCCCCACCTCTCTGCCCCGTCTTTACCCATCCTGTGCTTGCATTCCTCTGCCCCACTGCCACCTCCATCCATGCCCCCCTCCAAATACCAGCAAGATTCCCCCTATAGCTTTTTCCCCCTGCCAATGCATTCCTGAGGGCTGGGCACGGAGGGGATTGTGTGTGATCCAGCAAAGGGTGGGTGGAAAAAGGAAAAGGACTGGTGCGCAGCTGCAGTCCTCGGCAGATTCGGGATGATTGGTACATCTGGCACAGCATCGCTGACTCTGACCGGCAGCAGCAGCAGCAGCAGCTCTCCAGGGTGTCAGGCAGGGGATGTTTCTAGCCCTACCTAGAAATGCCATTGGGAATGGAACCAGGGATCCTTCTATATGCTAAGCAGATATTCAGCTATCTGTTGGCCCATCTAGCTCAGTGTTGTCTGCACTGACTGGCAGCAGATACTCGGAGTTGCCAGGGATTTAACCCAAGACTTTATGCATGTAAGACAGATAGATGCTCTACACTACAAAGCTGTGCCCCTTTACTGGTTCACACCATTGGTCCATCTAGTTCAGCACTGTCAACACAGGCTGACAGCATCTATCCAGGACTTCAAGCAAGGGCCCTACCTGGACTTGCTGGGGATCAAAACTGGGACTGTCTACACTATTATTATTATTAATATTATTATGCAAAGCAGATGCTCTGGCACTGAACCACAGCCCTTCTCTCTCCTCCCTACCTAGCCAGGTAACAAGGCCAACCCCCAAGGAGTGGGGAGAGAACAGCTTAAGTCCTTTTTCAGCCAGGTGGGGTGGAAGATAAGGAGTTCTGAGTCTTTACCTGTTTGGCTCTCCTCCCTCCCTCCCTTGCTTGGGGCTCACCTGTTCACCCAGCTAGCTGGCGAAGGGAAGGCCGACTGGCACACCTGCACAATCTGCCTCCCGGATCCTGCCTGCCACTGCCTCGGCTGGCACAGGGCAAGGTGCTGGCTGGGTGCCACCCTCCTCGGGTTGGCTGGTTTGAATGCCTCTTTTGTCTCCCGTTCACCTTGAATCAAGGGCTCCAGGTTGCGGCCGCCCCCTTTGGGTGGGGAGGAGGAAATGTGGGGTGTGGCAGGCCGCTTTTGCTTCTGGGGGGTGTCTCCCTGCAGATGGGAATGAGGGTGGGTTAAGTTCCTGAAACACTTCCCCTCCCCCTCCCCATACTGCTAGTGGGGTGGATTATAGAATTTTTGTAGGGTTTGGGCTTTTTCTTCTATTCCAGGAGGGGGTGAATGGTTTTTATCATCAATATGTTCAATGATTTTTAAAAATAAAAAATATTGTTTTCATATAAGACCGAGAGACAGGGACTGGCTCAAGGTCATTCAGAGGGGTTCATGGCTGAGTGGGGGATTCGAACCCTGGTCTTCCAAGTACTCGCCCTGTGCTCTTAAGTGGGGGGGGGCACCACAGTGGCCCTGTAGGTTTCATTAATTTCAGTGGGGTGTTTGCTCTCATCCATAGGTAGGCAGACTAAGGCCCGGGGGCCAGATCCAGCCCAATCACCTTCTAAATCTGCAGCGAGTTTTTACATGAGTAGAATGTGTCCTTTTATTTAAAATGCATCTCTGGGTTATTTGTGGGGCATAGGAATTCGTTCATTCCCCACCCCCCCAAAAAAATATAGTCCGGCCCCCCACAAGGTCTGAGGGACAGTGGACCCAGCCCCTGCTGAAAACGTTTGCTGACCCCTGCTCTAATCAGAGGTTTTCAACCTTTTGGGGTCCACGGCCCCCTGGACCAGCTGCATTCTTTCTGCGGCACCCCTGTGGGGCTCAGGAGCCAGTTGCGTCACCCCTTGCCTACAGAGCTGGCAGCCCCTCACCCTTTTTCAAACACCCTCCCTTGTGTGTTCCCTCTTCCTCCTCTCCCCTCTCCTTGGGAGTCCTCTGGACAGCTACAGCTGCCGCCCCTGGTCTCTGAGCTTCCTCCCCTGCCCCAAAGAGGGGTGCCTCCTTACACTGTCCCATGGGGGCCTGAGAAGCACCCCATGATCAGGCCCAGAGGCACCATTCACCTGTGGAGCTTGTACCCAGGGCTTCTGTAATAAAGCCTTGGGAGACAGAGACACAAGAGGGCGTCAAAGGAGGGAGGAAAGGAAAGAGGGACTGAGGCCAGTGTGGCCTGCGGCACCCCTGACCAACATTCAAGGCACCCCAGGGTGCCACAGGACACTGGTTGAAAACTGATATAGAAAAATAAGGAGTGTTGGCTTTTGCTGCCCAGCTCCCCAAGGGACTGAGTCCCCTAAGTCCATGATCCGTCAGAGATGAATGGATGGAGGCAGGAGGCAGTGAAAGCAAGGCAGATCTTTATTTTTCTGTTGTAACAGAGCTCCCTCCCCTTCTAGCAAGGAGGCAAGAGAGACCCAGAGCCCAGAAGAAACATCTCTTTTAAGGGTTTACGTTTTGGCGTGGAGAAGCAGGACATCCTCTCTACAAACAGTCAGAAATTACATCTCACATAAAGTGGGGTAGCTGTGGCTCAGGCAGGCCAAGGTGTGTTATTTCTGAGGATTTAGCAAGTTTTACATAGTTCCAGACACAGTTTACACAAAACATTAGCATTTGATAAGACCATCAGGATGCCAGCAGACAATGACAATACAAAGGAGGTTCAGAGATATAGGAGAGGAATCCCTTCAGGAACTTCCCCTGATTGCTGTCTGCCTACCTGTTCTCAGGCAAGGGGGATTAAGGAGGCAGAGGGAATATTTAGAGTCTTTAAGAGAGCCAAGATGGTTTTTGGATTGCTCTCCTGTGCTATTTTAGACATGTGGCTTTTATACTTATGTATGTGTCTTTACCTTGTGTAGTTTTCAACATTTATTTTATACTGTCGTAGCTCAGCTCCCGAACGCCTTGGGAGTCAGTCAAAAACCCGGAAGTGAGTGTTCTGGTTTTTGAACATTCTTTTGGAAGCCGAACATCCGGGGGGGGGGGGGGCTTCCACGGCTTCCAATTGGCTGCAGGAGCTTCCTGTGCTTTGGAAGTCGAACGTTTCGGAAGTTGAACAGACCTCTGGAATGGATTCTGTTAGACTTCCAAGGTACAGTGGTACCTCTAGATGTGAACGGGATCCTGAAGCAAAGTTCTTAACCTGAAGCACTATTTCTGGGTTAGCTGAGTCTGTAACCTGAAGCGTATGTAACCCGAGGAACCACTGTAATCTCTCTCTCCTGCCATTGTCCAGGAGAGCTAAGTGGAACCTCCAGGGTGAGGGCAGTGTACCAGAGTCTGGGAACGTACCATTCTCAAAAGGAGGGGTGGCTGGCTCCCTCCCCCTGCACCCTATCCTTCTAGAGCTCCTGCCTGTGTGGGATGCAAGTCTTGTTCCCAGGATGCTCAGCTACCTCCAGCCTCTGTGAGTCCGAGTCCAGGAATGCCTGCTTGTAGTGGGAGAAGGAAGTGGGTGGGAATCCCTTTGGAATTCCAGCCTGGCTAATTCGAGTTGATGAATTAAGCACCACTCACTGAGGCTTGGCTTTGTTTAGCAAAAGGGCAGTGGTGGCAAATGGTCACAGTCTTGTACCTGGATCACACCAATACACACTCTCCAGCTGTAACTGCCCATCTTTGGACTCCCCTTCTCCTTTATTTTGGGGGTGTGTGTTTTACTACCCCCTCCCCCCTCAAAAACTGCAAGCTGCAAAACCTGAAAAAAATATAAGGGAATTCTTTTCAAAGTCCCATAAGAACGGAGTCTTTTTGAAAAGAGGGCAGTGTGGGGAGAGAAACTCAGTTGTGCTTTCTTTTTCTTTTACGAGGTTCTCCCAGAACTGGTACAAAGGGCAAAAAATGATTTGTGAATGCTTAAAAACAAAAGGGAACTTAAAGGCAGTCGTGAAATTAAACTCAGAGCTTGAATGCAGTAAAAGTCTGGGGGGAAAGTTTTCCCCGCTCACTTTTTACATACAGTGGTACCTCGGGTTACATACACTTCAGGTTACATACGCTTCAGGTTACAGACTCCGTTAACCCAGAAATAGTACCTCAGGTTAAGAACTTTGCTTCAGGATGAGAACAGAAATTGTGCTCCGGCAGTGCGGCAGCAGCAGCAGGAGGCCCCACTAGCTAAAGTGGTACCTCAGCTTAAGAACAGTTTCAGGTTAAGTACGGACCTCCGGAATGAATTAAGTACTTCACCCAAGGTACCACTGTACTTCTTATTCCAGTATGAAATTGTGTTTGCCTTTCAGGGTTGATGTTGACTCTGTGCACACCACATGTTTAAAGCACATGGCTTTTTCCCTATGAAAAACAATCCTGGGAACTGTAGTTCACCCTGTCACGGCACCCTAGTTCCTGGCACCCTTCATAAACTAAGTTCTCAGGGTTCTTTTTTTTTTTTTTTTTTGCAGGGGAGTCCCCAAATCCCACTGGAGGGCAAATGGAGGGCAGGTGGTGGTTTTAGCTGCGGTGTAGGAAGAGGGTTATATCCGGCGGGAGTTGCCTAATAGATGCACAGCTAGAGAGGTCTGTTTTGAAGCTTGCTCCAGCTTGGCTACCTTCCAGGGCTGTTAGGAGGATAAAAGGGGACCACCCCATGCTCCTTGGAGGAAGAGCATAATACAGAAGTGGAATGCTATTTCATTTTTGAAAAATCTCTACATTATAAGGTCTTAGCGAGGTTAAAGGTAAAGGGACCCCTGACCATTAGGTCCAGTCGTGGCCGACTCTGGGGTTGCGGCGCTCATCTCGCTTTACTGGCCGAGGGAGCCGGCGTACAGCTTCCGGGTCATGTGGCCATCAGGACTAAGCCGCTTCTGGGGAACCAGAGGAGCGTACGGAAACACCGTTTACCTTCCCGCCAGAGCGGTACCTATTTATCTACTTGCACTTTGACGTGCTTTCGAACTGCTAGATTGGCAGGAGCAGGGACCGAGCAACGGGAGCTCACCCCGTTGCGGGGATTCGAACTGCCAACCTTCTGATTGGCAAGTCCTAGGCTCAGCGGTTTAACCCACAGCGCCACCCGCGTCCCATCTAGCGAGGTTACGTGTCTGCAGAAACCTGAGCCTGGGTTACACCTATCCATATCAGCCTGTAGGCATAGGCCGCTGGTGTTTATACTGTCACCAGAAAATAGGCCTTTTTTCAATGGCCTAATTACCCATCTAAAAGGACTCAATGTCCCCCAAGTTTATCGGTCGGAGATGAATGAGCGCAGGCAGTGGAAACAAGGCTGATCTTTATTAAGAGTTCTGGTAACAATACAGACAGACAAGAGAAAATGAAGAAATGCACATCTGGGTGAAAGGAAGGTCCCTTGTCTGAAAGCATCGAAGGCTCCTTGCATCGGCTGCTCCAACATCTGGATTTTGCTTCTCGAGGCACTGCTCCCTGTTGCTCTCCCTGCCTGGTCTGGGAAAACAGCGGCGTCTTGGCCCTGCAGAGTCCTGCTTGCCTCCAGCTGCCTCTCCACCTAGCTAACTCCCTGCTTTAAATTGAGGCCCTGTTTTTCTAGGCCGGCCTGCTCATAACCGTTAATTTCCTGCCCGGCGGGGGAGCGTGAGCTGGGGCCGCAGCATGTCCTGTTCTTCCCAGGGCGCAGGGCAGCCCAGGACGCCGAATTCTCCCTGCGCGCTCCTCTTGGAATCCGCTCTGCGGCTCCCAGCAAGCAACCTCTGGCCGCAGAGTGGGGCTGGCCTGTTAGCAGGGCCCGGAGGGCTGCCTCTGGCCTCCGCCCTCCCTGGGCTGCTTACGTGGCCTTGGGGTCTCTCTCTCTCTCTTTGTGTGTTCACATTTGACGACTGCCCTTCCTACCCCCCCAAGTTGCAATCGCTTCCCCCCACCCCTCAAAACCAAAACCTTTCCAAGCATTTCACATCCGTCTGCCTCGGACCCCTAGAAGCCAGGCAAGTCCGAAGTTTCTGCCTGTTTCGTTTGTCTGTTGGGTAGGGGTGACGGTTGTGCAGCCTTCAAGCGCTTGCGAAAGGTCCCTGGTCGGACTGGGAGGGACTCCCTGCCGGAAATCCAGCAGAGCTGCTGCCAGTCAGTGTAGGCAGTACTGAGCTAGATGGGCCAGTGGTCGGACTTGCTATAAGGCGCCTTCCAATGTTCTCACTTGGGAAAGGGATTTAGCTCAGTGGTAGAGAGCATCTGCCTGGTATGCAGGGGATCTCCAGTTCGGCCTTGCTTCATAAAGCGCTGGAGAGCTGCTGCCAGCCAGTGTGGTCTGGCTTTGTAAAAGGCAGCTTTCCACCTTCCTAGGAAGGCTTCCCCCCTGGAGTGTAGGAGGAGAGCTGGCTGGGAGAGTAGACCTGGCAGGGGCCGTGGTAGTGCCAGCCAGCCCCTTTTCTCAGTCCTCTTGTACATCTGCTCTTCCCGGTATTCAGAGGTAGACTGCCACTGGACCTGCAGGTTCTACTGCCTAATAGTGGCTAAATGGTCCCTTCTCCATGCGTTTGGTCTAATACCCTTTTAAAGCCGGTGACCTTTGCTCAGCACATCTTGTGACTGCAAATCCTGTAAATTAATGATGCATTGGGCAAAGATTGTTTCCCCCCCCCCCCTTTGCTCGTGTATATAGAGGACTGATTGGGTGGCAAACCATGAGGGGTATGCCCCCCTCTTTTCCGAGTGGGCTGGAGAAACTCGGAGCAGGGAGCTCATCTCTTGGGTATTTTAAGGAGGCATCAAAGCTGTGCGGACAGTTTTGAAGTGGGTCTGTGCCTCTTCTTGGGGCTCTGGCGTGCCCTGGCTCTTTCCAACTGCTGCAGCAGCTGTTTGTGACCTCTTGCCTTCTGCATCCAAGGGGAAATGCCACGGTGGAGTCCCTCCCTTGTTGCTTGGCTTGGCACTGTCCTTCCCGGTCTAACTGTAGCTGTGCCAGTGGCCAGCCATGCGAGGGAGAATAGGGTGGAGAGAGACAGAGCCCTAATGGGTGATGGACAGATGTTTCCGCCATTGATTGCCCCACATGCCACATGAGCAGGAACTGTTTTCCAGGCTAGGTGGGCAAAATGGGTCCCCAGTTCTTTCTGCACCAACAGGAAGACCCCAGTGCACGTCTTACAACTCTTTGTTGCCTTGGGCTTCTGCCTCCCCACACTGCCCCCCACAAAAGTGGTTTTAAGTTAAAAAAAAACGTATTTATTTAAAAAAAAGTTATTATTTTCAGGTTTATAAAAGGTAAAGGTACCCCTGCCCGTACGGGCCAGTCTTGACAGACTCTAGGGTTGTGCGCCCATCTCACTCAAAGAGGCCAAGGGCCAGCGCTGTCCGGAGACACTTCCGGGTCACGTGGCCAGCGTGACATCGCTGCTCTGGCGAGCCAGAGCCGCACACGGAAACGCCGTTTACCTTCCCGCTAGTAAGCGGTCCCTATTTATCTACTTGCACCCGGGAGTGCTTTCGAACTGCTAGGTTGGCAGGCGCTGGGACCGAACAGTGGGAGCGCACCCCGCCGCGGGGATTCGAACCGCTGACCTTTCGATCGGCAAGCCCTAGGCGCTGAGGCTTTTACCCACAGCGCCACCCGCGTCCCTTCCTTCAGGTTTATACATTTCACTAATTTTACAATCACTATAACCTTTCAATACTTGACTTCCTTCCCCCTTAAATTCATTTTTAATATCTTCTGCCTATCCAACTTTACTTAATTTGCTCACTTATTCCATCTACTTTAAATATATACTCTTATGAAACTGCAGGTTATTGCAAGAATCCTGCCAATGTTCTTATCTGTATACAATTTATATATTATATATTCAATAAACCATTTCCATTCTTTTATTTAAAAAAGTTTGTTATCTTGATTTCTTATTCTTCCAGTAAGTTTCGCCATTTCTGCGTATCCTGTAAGTTTTTGTATCCATTCTTCCTTTGCTGGGACTTCTGCTTCTTTCCATTTTGGGGGCGAGTGACATTCTTGCCGCTGTAGTAGCATTCATGAATAAGTTTTTATACTGTTTAGGTAGTTCTGTCCCTATAATTCCCATTAAAAAAACCTGTTTTTAATACTACTTTTTTAATGGTTGTAATCTGCTGAATGTTGGAAGTTTTGGGACCAATAAAAGAGAGAACTTCACACAAGCACATAGTTAAAACTTTGGAACTCCCTGCCACAGGGACCTAGATGGCTTTAAAAGAGGATTAAATAAATTCATGGAGAAGTGGCCTATCGAGATGGTTATGCTCTGCCTCCACAGTCAGAGGCATCAATGCTTCTGAATCTGTGGACCATAATTTACTATGTCTGCGAAGAACACTTACAGCTGGAATTCAGATTGTTGTACTATGGTTGACCTCTGGGACTCCCTGCCACAAGAGGCAGTGATGACCACTAACTTGGATGGCTTTCAAGGAAGACTAGACAAAATCATGGAGGAGAGAGACGGCCATTCAAGGCTACTAGCCACGGTGGCTCTGCTCTGCTTCCACGGTCAGAGGCAGCGATGCTACTGAATCCCTGTTTCTGGAAACCGCAGGAGGCAAGAATTGCTCTTGTGCAAGTTTTCCATTGAGGCACCTGGCTGGCCACTGTGAGAACAGGATGCTGGCCTAGATGGGCCATTGGCCTGACGGAGCAAGCTCTCCTTCCATTCTTGTGTCTGCAATATGGGAATCGCAATGTTGAACTACCTTACATGCTGCCTGGGGCTGATGGGAGTTGTAGTTCAAAACATCTGGAGTGCGGCAGGTTGGGGAAGATTATTCTGACTGCAGTGCCAACTCTCCTCTTATCTGTAAAGGCAGGGGCAAAGGACCCCTGGATGGTTAAGTCCAGTCAAAGGCAACTATGGGGTTGCGGTGCTCATCTTGCTTTTAGGACGAGGGAGCCGGAGTTTGTCTACAGACAGCTTTCTGGGTCATGTGGCCAGCATGGGATGCTGTGATGGAAACCAGAGAGCACGGAACACATTTTACCTTCCCGCCGGAGTGGTACCTATTTATCTACTTGCACTGGTGTGCTTTTGAACTGCTAGGTTGGCAGGAGCTGGGACAGAGCAACGGGAGCTCACCCTGCCGCAGGGATTCAAACCGCTGACCCTCTGATCGGCAAGCCCAAGAGGCTCAGTGGTTTAGACCACAGCGCCCCCCACGTCCCCTCTTATCTGTGTGCTTGTGTGTGTGTGTGAGAAAGAGAGCGAGAGCGCTGTTGTCAGCTGTGAAGGTGAGTTGTGTATGTGTGCTGGAGATCTCTGCAGATGCTTCAGGAAATGTCTTCGCTGTTCCCGTTGCTGCCTTTCCTCCATATTCCGTCTCTGAATCCAGTCGCTCCAGAGAGCAGCCTCTGCAGCACCCTTCCTGACTCAGACAAAAGGGGTCAGGAAATGCAGCTGTGGCGAGGCTGAATGCTGGGAAGCATGACCCCTTACTCCACCCCACATCCAGGAAATGAGTCGGGGCCTGACTGCTGTACAGGGCTGGGCTGGGGGTAGAGAGATTGAGAGAGGGAGGGTCGTGGGCACGCCCAGCAGGAAGCGGGACACCCGCAGTGGTGGCTTGGCTTTGATCAGGGGATGTCACTCCCTCCAGATGTTCTCGGACTGCACTTTTCCATCATCCCTGGCTAAAGACCATGCTTTCTGGGGATGATGGGAATTGCAGTCCAGAGATTTCCCTACGAGGAAAAGGTGTGCAGCCATGGCAGTTTAAATGAGAGACCAGGGTGGTGTAGTGGTTAGAGTGTTGTACAGTGGTACCTTGGTTCTCAAACGCCTTGGTACTCAAACAACTTGGAACCCAAACACTGCAAAACTGGAAGTTGGTGTTCCGGTTTGCGAACTTTTTCGGAAGCCGAACGTGCCCCATTCTGAGTGCCACACTTCCATTTTGAGTGCTACACTGAGGTCTGTCTGATTTTGCTATTTATCTTGCGTTTTTGTTTTTGCGGCTTTTTTGTTTTGTTTTTGTGACTGTGTGGAACCCAGTTCAGCTACTGATTGATTGATTGTGTGTGTGAGTGCAGTACATTGTTTATTGCTTTCATTTTGTGGATCAATGGTCTCGTTAGATAGTAAATTTCATGTCAAATTGCTGTTTTAAGGGTTGTTTTTAAAAGTCTGGAACGGATTAATCCGTTTTGCAATACTTTCTATGGGAAAGCGCGCCTTGGTTTTGGAACGCTTTGGTTTTGGAAGGGACTTCCAGAATGGATTAAGTTTGATAACCAAGGTACCACTGTACTAGGACCCGGGAGAGGCTCGGGTTCAAATTCTCACTTGACCTTGTGATGTTCACTGCGTGACCTTGGGCCCATTGCTGCTTCTCAATCTAAATCTACCTCACAGGGTTGTTGTGTGGGCTAAATGAGGAGGGAGAGAACCATGTATGTTACCTTGCTTCTTGGGCGAAAAAAAGTTTCCTGCAAAAAACGAAACGAATTTAAAAAGTGGCACCATAGCGCTTTAAACGTCTGGTGCAAATGCAGCCCTTGCTCTTAACGTCCAGTTTTTATTGGTAATTTTAATGCTGCAATTCCTGGAGCGGCTTGACAATCCATCCCCAAGGAACCATGGAAACCGTAGTTCTGCGAGGGAGGGAATAGGGACCTCCTAAAAGTACCCCTCGCAAACTTTATTTCCCAGGAGCCTTTGCAGGAAGCCGTCTGTGGCTGTTCAAACCAGCACGATACTGCTTTAAGGGTGCGCTGCAGATGGGCCTCTGGTGCCACAAATCTGCTTGAAAATAGATAGATAAACTTTATTCGCATTAGCCAGCGGCCATAGCAACATAAGACAAGCAGTATATGCCATTAAAAAGACGACAATGGGTAAAAAGGGCAATCAAATGACCAAGATTATTGTTCAGATAGTGGCCCTTAATCTCCTTGCACCCTCGATAAACCTAGCAACCTTTGCTGTTGTCTGATCATTTTGATCTGATAAAAGAAAGGACAGTGTGGCCGCAGATGGGCTGCCTGGGATGGTAAGTAAGAGTGGGGTAATGATCCCATTCCTCAGGTTTTCGACATGTAATTCTTTTTCCAACAATCCTTATTGTCACATTATAATCCCTTTGACTCTGCCGAGTCCTGACTTCCCTCCCTCCCAATCGCTGGTATATACATCACATACTTTTTGGGTATATTATTGTCGTTACTGTTTTACATTGGAGGTATTATTCCAGTCCTGCTAGTGTCTTAATATTTTTGTTGTTCTCCTTTATATATTCAATAAATTTATTCCAATTGTTATTGTATCTCTGGTCCTCTTGGTCCCGGATCCTTCCTTGCGGCAAGTTCCGCAAAATCTATTATCTTTTCCTGCCACTCCTGGATGGTTGGTAAATCTTCTGTTTTCCATCTTTGGGCCAGTAAAGTTCTTGCGGCGGCTGTGGCATACATGAACAAGTTCTGATCTTTTATTTTAATTTCTTTTCCCACCAGACCTAGCAAAAAATGCCTCCGGTCTTTTAGGAAAAGTATACTTAAATATCTTAAGTTCATTATAGATTAACTCCCAGAATCTTTTTACCTTGCCACAGGTCCACCACATATGAAAGTAATCTCCGTCTATTTCCCAGAGTTGTTTCTCAGTTGGAATCTTTTGGTATCTGCCCTCAAGTACGGCAGAGGGCATCACACAAATCGGGTTTTTTTATTTGTTAAAGTGACCGTGACAATCCTTGCCCGCTGCGTGCTCGGAACCGGAGGGTAGGAGAGGTTATCCCTTCCTCTGGACCTCTGCAAGTGTTGTGTGGGGTTTGTGGTTCCCAGTTTGAGACCACCAACTCTAGGGATTTCCCCTGCTGCCCAGGCCCGTGTGTGTGTGTGCCCAGCGATGCCATTCTTTGGGTGGAGGTCTCCTGGGCAGCGTCCGAGGCTTAGTGGCAGTCGCGTGCGTGAGTCATTGGGCTCCGTGCTGGGAGAGTGGGAGGCTGCAGGGACACTGGTCCCCTGTGTCAGCCGGGACACTGCCTCCATTGTGTGCGTCGTCGCCCGGAATCTCGAGGGTTTTGAGCCGAGGTGGGCCAGAGTGGGGTGGGTGGAGCCGGTCTCTACGTTGCCCTTTATCCGTCCCGGAGTGACCATTTGCCTTTTACGCTGCTGCCACCCCTCCCTCCCCATACAGCTGGAGGCCACGCTGGACCTGACTGAGCGGCGGCAGATCCGCTCCGCCATCCGGGAGCTGCGGCGGCAGGAGCTGGAGCGAGACGAGGAGGCGCTGGCATCCAAGCGCTTCCGGACGGAGCGCTGTGCAGAACGGCAGGAGAACAAGGAGAACGTGCTGAGGTGGGTCCCGGGAACCCCTTTCTTTCCCCCTCTAACCTGCTTGCTTGGCCTCTCCCCCCATTACTTCTAAATAATTGCAGAATCAGTTGCGGAATTTCTAGGGTTGCGGAATTTCTAGGGTTGCGGAATTTCTAGGGTTGCGGAATTTCTAGGGTTGCGGAATCTCTAGGGTTGCAGGTGGCTTTGCTGATGTGCGTTGCCCTCTACGCACATATCATGCGAATCGGGGAAGACTCCCTTCCTGAAGCCCCGGAGAGCTGCTGCCAGCTAGTGTAGGTTGTATTGAGCTAGATGGACTAATGGTCTGACTCCAGATAGTGAAGCTCAGAGGCAGAGCATCTGCTCTGCATGCAGAAAGAAGGTTGCTGGTATCTTCCTGGCATCTCCAGGTAGGGATGGGAAAGAAAGATCTCCATCTGAAATCCCAGACAGCCTCTGCCAGTCAGTGTAGGCAGTACTGAACTAGATGGACCCCACTGATCTGATTCAGTATAAAGCGACTTTCTAGGAAGGCTTCTGTCCCTGATATGCTGGAGGGGGCCAGGCAAGACACCTCCCTGCCAGCTTGCTGGCCAATGGTCTCACAGATCTTGGCCATCACCCCCCACCTGATGATGTGTCCCTTGTGCCTTGTTCCCTACAGATCACTGCGGCTGGAGGAGGAGCGGAAGCAGCAGCAGAAAACTCTGGACATCCTATCGGGGAAGTTGGAAACCATCCAGGATGTGGAGGAACTGACGGCTTTGGTGAGTGGCTGGGGGACCTTCTCCTCTTTTGAACGTGCCTGCCTTGGCTTTTGAAGTAGAGGGGATAAAGACACCGAACAAAGAGCCAAAGTCCTGTGTTCGAATCCTGTCCCTTGCTGTTGGGCAAGCCCCATCCTCTCTCAGTATAAGCTGTCTCAGTTTGCAATATACTCGGGGCTCGTTTACTTCTGAGATTACCCCCACTCCACCGCTTCAATCTGCACTTGTAAGAAATGGGCTCTTTTAGTGCGGGAACTCTCTGGGAAACGCTCTGAATTTTCAGAAGCTTGATGTCAATAAGAACTTCACGATTGCAAAGTGGCTTCCTTCCTGCAGCTTTTTTACTTGGGTCTGAGCTGGCTGGGAGTTGTGGATCCGACATTCTCCAGGCTCTGGGGAGAAAACTGCCTCGTTTGTCTCTTTCCCCGGCCGCTGCTAAGTGCCTTGGCAAGGAAAGAGTGCCATTTAGTGGCCAGCTCATGTAACTGTCCCTGTATTTCAGGGATTTTGTGGGGGGGGCACTTTTCCTCCAGAGGGCCACATTCTCTCCTGGACAACCTTCTGAGGGCCACATGCTGGTGGCGGGTAGGGCCAGAGTCAAAGTCAGACGGAGCAATGAATGTGCACTTTGCCTTAGGACGCTAGGCTGGTTTCTGCAGACACTCCATTACCTCTTTCTGGCCTCCAGCCGCGCAAGTAAGAGGCATGGTTAGAGTCCCAGGACACATCTTGTTCCCCATTGTCAGAAATCGATCTTTCAGTGAGGCAGCACCTATGGAACTCCCTGCCTCTTGATATCAGGCAGCCGACTTCACTGTACTCTTTTCAGAGCCCGCTAAAAACATTTTTTTAAATAGATAAGGCCACCCAGATGCTTAGAACGTTCATGTGAGTTTTAATCTGCTTTTATTCTATTGTTATTTTACCTGTGAATTTTCCGAATGATAATTTTATTGTTTTACCTTTGAGGTAAGCCCCCCCCCCCTTTTTGCAATCAAGCAGTGCCTAAATTTTGTGAAATATGAATAAGAATAATAAAACCCCAGCTGTTCAAAAGTATCCAGGGAAGGTGTGAAGCAAAGCTGGAGAGGGGTGTGGCCCAATGAGAGGGGGCGTGGCTTTCGAAGATGTGTGTCCTTGGGAAAGCACCCAGGGCTAGACAGAGATGCCTGGGCGGGGGCATGTTTGGTCTCTGCACCCTACCCCTTCAATGCTGCATCTTAGGGTGTCTGGCTGTGGCCAACAGGCCCCTCCTTGAAAAGCAAGCAGGGTCTTCTCAGTGTTGGCCCCTCCGTTTCACCATGTGGAGATCACCCATGTTTCTCCTCATTTTTAAAAAAATGAATAAAAATGACACACTTGTCTAACCAGCGGGTATTCATGTGCAGGTTGGGGCTCACAGCATCGATCCAGCCTGCACCCAGTTGGCCCAGAGCTGGCCTTGACTTGGGGAGAACGAGGCAGGCCTGAAGCCGGCCTGTAAAAGTGGCTGACCTTTTCTTTTCTCCCATCAGATGCGGGCGGCCAGTGAATACGAGGAACGGAAACTGATCCGTGCCGCCATTCGCAAACTGCGTGCTGAAGAAATTGAAGGTACGACGGGCTCCGACTTAAGGGGAGGACGAGAGACCTGAAGTCCCCTAGGGTGTTTGTGTGTGTCTTCCAGGAATTGTGAGGGCCGGAAAGGAGGGGGCTGGCGAAAGTGCGGAAGGAACACCCGAGAGACCATTTTGCTTATTTGTATTTGTTGCTTATTATTCTGGCTCCTTAACAAATTGTTTTAAATACAGTGGTACCTCTGGATACGAATGGGATCCATTCCAGAGCCCCATTTGCATCCTGAAGTAAACGCAACCGGGTCGCGATTTGCCGCTTCCGTGCATGCGGGTGACATAATTTTGACCGCCTGTGCATGCGTGCGGGGCGAAACCCGGAAGTAACGCGTTCCGTTACTTCCGGGTCGCCGCGGAGCGCAACCCGAAAGCACTCAACCTGAAGCAACTTCAACCCGAGGTATGACTGTATGGCTTTTAAAAATTGTTGCATACCGCCCTCGGGAACATCCAGCCGATTGTTGGAAGATTCAGGGCAGATAAGAGAGAGAACCTCTTTGCACGGTACATTGTTAAACTATGGAACTCACTTCCTCAGGAGGCAGTGATGGCCATTAACCTAGACAGCCAGGACTGTCTTAGGCATATGCGGCGCTGGGGTGCAAAGATCCACCCAGTGCCCGCCCCCCATTGTCCAGTTCCAGGCCTCAGCATCTCGCTGGCTCGGTCGTCCCTGAACTTGCGGCGCAGAGCCGCCCGAAACAGAAGACCACGCCGCGGTGCTCCGACCAATGGGTGGGTTCTTTCCTGGATTCAGCTCTTGGGCCCGGGGCTCTCGGCCTGGCACCCCTGAGAGCCCGGCGCCCGGGTGCCCCACACCCCTAGTCCCTATGGGTAAGACAGCCCTGTAAAAGGACCCTTGACTGTTAGGTCCAGTTGTGACCAACTCTGGGGTTGCGGCGCTCATCTCGCTTTACTGGCCAAGGGAGCCGGTGTACAGCTTCCGGGTCATGTGGCCAGCAGGACTAAGCCGCTTCTGGCGAACCAGAACAGCGCATGGAAACGCTGTTTACCTTCCCGCTGGAGCGGTACCTATTTATCTACTTGAACCTTCACGTGCTTTCGAACTGCTAGATTGGCAGGAGCAGGGACCGAGCAACTGGAGGTCACCCTGTCATGGGGATTCGAACCCCCACCCTTCTGATTGGCAAGTCCTAGGCTCTGTGGTTTAACCCACAGCGCCACCCGCGTCCCAAGACAGCCCTGTAGACTGCTTTAAAAGAGGATCAGATAAATTTGAGGTGGTGGAGGTTTTCAGTGCCTACTAGCCATGATGCCTCCACTCTTGGAAGCGGCAAGGCTTCTGAATGCCAGTTGCTGGAAACTGCAGAGGGGGAGAATGGCTCTTGGGTGAGAATCCTGCTTGCGGGTTTCCCAGGTGAGGCATCTAGTTGACCACTGGGAGAAGAGGATGCTGGACTAGATAGGCCATTGGCTGGATCCATGCTGGTGGTGGGCAGGCCTGGGCCCCACCCACCTGACAACTATGCAGAAAAGCATGCCGCCCAGCCAATTGGCCGTGAGGACAGCTGCGGGGGATGCTGATTGGTTCATTCCTTGGCCGCCGCCATTCAGTTGGGTGGCAGCGGGCGGAAGGATGGTGGGAACAGCTGAAGAGCGTGCGGGTCTGTGGCGGGGAAGAGGATCCGCTGGCCGGAGGAGAGGCAGCACGGGGGCCTTGCGGAAGTCAGTTGAGGGCCGCATGCGAGGAGTTGCAAATACGTGCAAGGAAGCAAACCTCCAGAGGCGAAACCTGTTTTATTTATTCTCTTCCTTTCTCAAGCTGCAGCTTTGGCGGGGAAAGCTTACTATAACCGGCGGGAGACGGATGAGGCCCTGGCGGTCAAAGGAAGGGAAGGAAACACAGCGGACGGGGACATCTCTGAGGTGAGCGGAAGTCATGTGCAAAAAGAAGGTCACAAACGTACAAATCAGCTCTTCTCTCTGCCCACCCTCCACCCATTCCATTCCTCATGCAGTTCACCTTGTAATGAATTCTTTCACAGATTGGCCGAAACGTTGTGAGTCTAAGTAAAGTAAGGACCCTGACCATTTAGGTCCAGTTGTGGCCGACTCTGGGGTTGCGGCGCTCATCTCGCTTTACTGGTTGAGGGAGCCGGCGTACAGCTTCCGGGTCATGTGGCCAGCATGACTAAGCCGCTTCTGGCGAACCAGAGCAGCGCACGGAAACGCTGTTTACCTTCCCGCCAGAGTGGTACCTATTTATCTACTTGCACTTTGACGTGTATTCGAACTGCTAGATTGGCAGGAGCAGGGACCGAGCAATGGGCGCTCACCCCGTCGCGGGGATTCGAACCACTGACCTTCTGATCGGCAAGTCCTAGGCTCTGTGGTTTAACTCACAGCGCCACCCGCGTCCCATAGTGCCACCCGCGCCCCATGTAATTCTTAAGCACGCAACGTGAAATAGTGCGCATTTGGAGTCTTTGAAATTTAAAGAAAAAGGAATGTGACACTGAAAAAAATAGGGGGAAACAGGGCCCCTGCATATCATATAAAGACCGTCTACAGTGGTACCTCGCAAGACGAAAAGAATCCGTTCCGCGAGTCTCTTCGTCTTGTGGTTTTTTCGTCTTGCGAAGCAAGCCCATTAGTGGATTAGCGCTATTAGCAGTTTAAGGGCTATTAACGGCTATTAAAGGCTTAAGGGATTAGCGGATTAGCTGCTAAAAGGCTATTAGCAGGTTAGTGCTTTAGAAAAAGCGGTTGGGGAGCGAAAAAACCCCTCAAGAATCGCAAGACATTTTCGTCTTGCGAAGCAAGCCCATAGAGAAATTCGTCCTGCGAAGCACCTCTGAAAACGGAAAACCCTTTCGTCTTGCGGGTTTCCCGTCTTGCGAGGCATTCGTCTTGCGGGGCACCACTGTATTTAAAACTTTTTCTTATGAGGCAATAATCAATATTTTTATTTATAGACATATTTATGGACATATTTTAAAGCCGATTTTGCAGGGGCCCCCTCGCCTGCACCCCTGGTGGGAGCCTTCCTCACTACCCCCTAGTTATGTCCCTGCCGGGAAGCTGCCTCAGATGTAGTCAGACCCCCTGATCCATCCATCTCCATATTGCCTACACTGACTGGCAGCAGCAGCGGCTCTCCGGGATTCCAGGCATGGATTTTCTGCCTGCCCTACGTAGAGATGCCATTGGTGACCGAACCTGTATCGTACTGCCTGCAAAGCAGGCCCCCAGGCCACCTGAGCTGTGGCTGTCCTGGTGTTGTTGCACAGCTCATGGGGTCGGGGACAGTGGGAGTTTTAGCTTGGAGGGCCACGGATTCCCCTCCTCTCTCCTAGGAGGTCTGGGGTGAGCCGAGGGGTGTGGTTTGCAGGGGTTCCTCTTGGAAGGGCCGTTGGTTGCTGCCGTTTCGGTCCTTGTTCAGTTTGGCAGGACTCTGGGCTCACCCGCGAGCATCGCACCCTGCAGGGGTTGTGGGAAATGCAGCGTTGCAGATTTGGGTTTCCCGAGCAGTGCTGTGAGTTGTCCACTAGATGGCAGTTTTCTCCCAGGGAAAAAAGAGAGGAAGATTTCGGTCTAGCCCAGGTCCTTGCTTAGAAGCTTGTTTCTGATGAAGGATGTCTGGAGTTGCCATGCTCACACACCCCTCCAACTCACCCCCCCCCCCAACCTAGATGGACGCAGAAACATTTGTCTTCCCTCTGTGGGGTTTTGCTCACTTTGAACTCCAATCCATGAAGACAGGCAGATACATATATATATAGAGAGAGAGAGAGGGAGAGAGATATTGTATCCTTATTCAATCATGGTGAATTTTTAAAAAGAGAGCTGTGTTCTACATTTAAACTGGCACATGCTGCGGCCCCAATCCAAATCACTGCCTTCCTCCGCCAGGTTGCTTTTTGGAAAAGACATGGGGCGTGGGTGGGTGAGGGGGCCCTACAGTAGTTTTGGACGTCAACTCCCTCCAGCCCCCCCTCTCCCCCCCCTCCCCCGCCGAGTTGGAAGCTGCAATCCAAAAATGGCTGCACTGACTGTGGCCGATGGAAGTTGTAGTCCGGGAACACCTGGAGGGCACTGGATGCTTGGTGAAGGCTGCCTTCAAACCGTCTCTCCCCTGTTGCCTCCCCCCATGCAAAGCCCCCTCTCAAATTTCTCCTCCCTCCGCGCATCCCCCCCCCCCAAATTCCCACATTCTGTTCAGCATCTTTGAAAAAGAGTCAGGGGACCGGGGACTGTGGTTGCCTAGCAACCCAGAGTTAACCTGGATGGATGGATTATTTTGAGGAGGGGGCTGCATCTGGTTGCTTAGTAACCGCTCCCACATAGATGCACGCTCTGCCTAATTGTTCGTTGTGGTAGGGGGATCGGCTCCCTAATTTCAACGGCTCCCATAGTTTTGGAGCCTCGTCTTGTTTTGGAGAGCCAGGACCTGAAGAGAGCGTTTGGATGGGTGTGACAAGGTAGTGTGTGTGTGTGTGTGTGTGTGTGTGTACGTCTGCTGGATGCTGCCCTCAGCTGGCTGTCACCAAACCTTTGTCTGCCTCTCAGATTCCTCCTCTGAGGTGCTACACCTGACCTGTTGTGTGCTGATTTGGGGATACCTCCCCGCAGGTGAATAAAGACCTTGCTTAAAAAACGAAATAAAAAACCCTGGATCCTTGATTCCGTGCCGATTCAGAACCCTCTCGCCTCTGGGCTTGCCGTCGCAAACGCAGGTCGCTGCTGCCACTCTGCACATGCTCAGACGCCCGTAAGGGTGAAAAGCCCATCCTTTGGAAGCTACTTTTCTAATCGGGCATTGGATCGAAAGGGTGTGGCAGTATGCGAGTGGATGTTTGCGGCTGCAGGTGTGCTCAGGTGAGGTCGCCAAGTCGTATGCAGAGTGATGCCGGCTGACACCGCGCTCTCCCTCTCCCATCTCTCCTCAGGTGCAGGAGCGGGAATTGATCAGGGCCCAGATCCGGGAGCTGCGAAGCCAGCAGCGTCAGGACGCCAAGCCAGAAGACATGCCGGGTGAGTCTACCTCTGCGATCAAGGGCCGGGGAAATAAGGATTGGGGTTTCTCTCTTCCGCCGGTCGTGACCTTCCTTCCTGTCCATCCTTTCCGGCAGATTCCTCCACCCCCGCGGGAACTCTCCTGCTGCTGGACCCTGTCGCCGGCCAAGCACCCGCCGAGCCACCCTCGCTGTCAGAGAGCGGGCCGGATCCAGAGTCGAGCGCCGAGGCCAGCTCCCGAGACAGCGACTCCAGGACTGAATCGCCTCCCGCTTCCGAGGAGGAGACGGGCGCCGGCCGCATTTCCGCTCCAGAAGACAGCGAGGGGTTGAGAGCTCCCGAAGGAGAGTCCGCTTCCAGCGAGCCTCCGCAAGGGCTGCCAGATGCTCCGAGCGCAGCAAGCGATTCCTCCCAGGAAGAGGAGGCTTCCCCGAAATTACCGAGCGAAGAGACTCCGAGAGAGCAGGTATGTGGGCGCCATTCCCCCTAACCTCACAGGAAGGGGATGAATAGTGCAGGTGTGGGGAGAGGTTTGCCACCCAAGGGCCGCCTTCCCTTCTGGGCAACTTTCCAGGGGCCGCATGCCAGGGATGTGAGAGGTCAGGGGTCAAAGTGGGTAGGGCAATGAATGCACATTTTACAGTAGGGTAGTTTCTATATGGGGGACATGGGTGGCGCTGTGGGTTAAACCACAGAGCCTAGGACTTGCCAATCAGAAGGTCAGCGGTTCGAATCCCCATGACGGGGTGAGCTCCCGTTGCTCGGTCCCTGCTCCTGCCAACCTAGCAGTTTGAAAGCACGTCAAAGTGCAAGTAGATAAATAGGTACCACTTCGGCGGGAAGGTAAACGGCGTTTCTGTGTGCTGCTCTGGTTTGCCAGAAGCGGCTTAGTCATGCTAACCACATGACCTGGAAGCTGTACGCTGGCTCCCTCGGCCAATAAAGTGAGATGAGTGCTGCAACCCCAGTCGGTCACAACTGGACCTAATGGTCAGGGGTCCCTTTAACTTTACCTTAGTTTCTATACAGCTCTCCATCCTTCGTTTTGAGAGTTCGAGGACACTTTTTAGGCAAGCAGGAACTTTCAGGGTGCATGTGAGGTGCTGTGTGGCCTTGGGGCGAGGGGGTGTGGCTGGTAGGGAGGGAAGAAGGCATCATTTGCCCTTCCACCTAGTACAGTGGTACCTCGGGTTACATATGCTTCAGGTTACACATGCTTCAGCTTACAGACTCCGCTAACCCAGAAATATTACCTCGGGTTAAGAACTTTGCTTCAGGAGGAGAACAGAAATTGTGCTCCGGCATTGCGGCGGCAGGAGGCCCCATTAGCTAAAGTGGTGCTTCAGGTTAAGAACAGTTTCAGGTTAAGTACAGACCCCCAGAACGAATTAAGTACTTCACCCGAGGTACCACTGTATTTGCCACATGCAAAAAGCAAGAGAAGAAAACAATGTCGTTTTTGGTGGAACAGGTACTACAGCAGAATGGAAACACTGCTGTAACTCCCGACATTATTATTATTTTTTGCTAGAGAGGAAGCAGCTAGCAGTGGGCGGCCCTCGCTCCAGGATCCTGAGAGGGGTTGCGCTGAGAACCCCCTTCGTAAAATGAAGGGGAAAGACCTCTGTTTTAGCAGAGGTGTTCAGTGCAACCCCAGCCCAGCCCACCCATCCTGGTCCTTGAGCCCGTCATCGTCAGAGAGGCTTGTCACCCGATGTCACTGCAACAGAGAGACAGTGAGGTGTAGTGGTTAGAGCAGTGGTTCCCAAAGTGGGTGGTAGGGCCCACTGGTGGGGTGGTGGGATTACCTGGGGAGGCACTAAGAGGCATGAAGAAGCAGCAGTGGGGTGGGGGGGGGCAGGCACTGGAAGTGTAACTGACCATCAGAGTTTGAAAGGCTGTTATCGCTAGATCAACTTCATCAATTTGGTTGAACTAATTCAGCTAAATAGTTGGAGTTTGAATAAATGTGAAATTCATCATTACTGTTTTGATTTGCATCGTGCCATTCTCTTCCTTAACGAGCCATGCAAACTGCTCTTCTGAATACAGTGGTACCTTGGTTCTCGAATTCAATCTGTTCCAGGAGTCCGTTCGACTCCCGAAACCGTTCAAAAACCAAGGCGCAGCTTCTGATTGGCTGCAGGAGCTTCCTGCACTCAAGCAGAAACTGCATCGGACGTTCGGCTTCCGAAAAACGTTCACAAACCGGAACACTTCCGGGTTTGCCACGTTCGGGAGCCGATTTGTTTGGGAGCCTAGCCGTTCGAGTACCAAGGTACCAATGTAATGCTTTTTTACAGGGTAGGGGGAACCAGAGATGAGTTTATGGAGCTATGGGTACGGTGAAAAGGTTTGGGAACCACTGAGTTAGAGTGTCGGACTAAGACCTTGGGAGACCAAGGTTCAAATCCCAACTTGGCCATATAGAATCATAGCATTGGAAGGGACCTGACGATCAAGTAGTCCAGCCGCCTCCAATTCAGGAATAGGAAATGTCAGGGATTGAACCTGCAACTTTGGCTTTATCAGCGCTCTCTCGGCCTAAACCTACCTCTCGGGGTTGTTGTGGGGGTTAAATGAGGAGAACCATGTGTGCCAATCTTCAGCTCCTTGAGAGAAGGTGGCATATACAGTGGTACCTCGGGTTACAGACGCTTCAGGTTACAGACTCCGCTAACCCAGAAATAGTACCTCGGGTTAAGAACTTTGCTTCAGGATGAGAACAGAAATCGCCCAGCGGCAGCAGTGGGAGGCCCCATTAGCTAATGTGGTGCTTCAGGTTAAGAACAGTTTCAGGTTAAGAACGGACCTCCAGAACGAATCAAGTTCTTAACCCGAGGTACCACTGTACAGCGGTACCTTGGTTTAAGAACAGCCCTGTTTACGAACGATTCGGTTTATGAACTCCGCAAAACCGGAAGTAGTGTTCCCAGTCTGAGAACTTTACCTCGGTCTAAGAACGGAATCCGAATGGTGGAAGGGCACCGGCAGCAGGAGGCCTCATTAGGGAAAGCGCACCTCGGTTTAAGAATGGTTTTGGTTTAAGAACGGACTTCTGGAACGGATTGGGTTCGTAAACCAAGGTACCACTGTAAAGGCAATAAATCGGGTGGTCAGCAGGTGGGTGGGACCTGCCAGGCAAAATTTGGCCCGTGAGGAAGAGAGGGGCAGACACAGATCTGGTGGGGTGAATTCTGGCTGCTCTTTTGAGATCTGCCAACCTGTGTGGCTGGGCAATGGGTTCGATTTTTACCCTATTTTCTCTCCAACCTCCCGCAGGATGCACCTCAAGCCCCAGAGCAGGAAGCGGATGTCGTGGACAGCAGAGAAAGTGGTAAGGTCTTGAGCCAAGCATAACAGGCTGGTGGACATTGGCTGACGGGTGCTGGGTTGCACTGGGGGTGCTGAGCCCATTGAGAGGGGGGCTGCCTTTGGGATGCTGTGGGTCAGCCTGCACTAGATATGCTGTTAGCCGCAGCCAGTATGGCTAGGGAATTGTAGGCCCCCAAACATGAGGATGTCGAAACGTGCCTTCGACGGAGCCAAAGCCCTTGCTCCATCTAGCTCAGTGTTGTCTACACTGACCGGCAGCAGCTCTCCAGTGGTTTTTGGACAGGGATATTTCCTGTCCAGTCCTAACTGGAGATTTTGCCTGGCAGTGAACCTGGCACCTTCTCCATGCAGAACAGATGCGCTACGGCTGAGCTTGTGGCCCTTCGCCATACTTGAGCCAGAAACCTGGTCAATCTGGCTCAGTATTTTCTATCTACACCAGGCATCCCCAAACTTGGCCCTTCAGATGTTTTTTGGGACTACAACTCCCATCATCCCTAGCTAACAGGACCAGTGGTCAGGGATGATGGGAGTTGTAGTCCCAAAACATCTGGAGGGCCGAGTTTGCCTATTCCTGGTCTACACCAACCGCCTGCGTTTCCCAGCCTCGCCTGGAGATTTTGGGAATTCAACCTGCAACATTCTGCATGCAAAGCAGATGCTCTACTGCTGACCTATGGCCTTCCCCCATATCACAGGAAGCTGCTTTATATTAAGTCCATCTAGCTCAGTACTGTCAACACTGACTGGCAGCAGCTTCCCGGCGTTTCAGACCAGGGCCTCTTCCTGCCCTACCTGTAGATGCCTCTGGGGATTGAGCCAGGCACCTTTTGCATGCAAATTAGATGCCCGGCCAGTGACCTATTGGTCCACCTAGGCCAGTGCTGCCTCCACTGACCTGCAGCAGCTCTCCAGGGATTCACAACTGTACCCGGAGATGTCATCGGGGATTGATCCTGGAGCCTTTTGCATGCAAAACGGATGCATTACCGCTGAGCTGTGTTCCATCCCCGAGTGGCGTCCTTTCCCTTCTGCCGAAAGAGAGCTGTGTGTTCATCATGCATGTACTCCCACCAGCCCCAACCGGCAGCCCACACCTTCCTTTCTAGAAACCCTACCCGTGTCTGGAATCATGGTGTGTGTGTGTGTGTGTGTGTGTGTGTGTGTGTGTGTGTAGCAGGCCCTCTAAGGCAGTGTTTCCCAACCTTGGGCCTCCAGCTGTTTTCGAACTACAATTCCCATCATCCCTGACCACTGGTCTTGCTAGCTGAGGATTATGGGAGTTGTAGTCCAAAAACAGCTGGAGGCCCAAGGTTGGGAAATGCTGCTCTAAGGCATCCAGAGCTCTCTGGCTGCAGGCTGGCCTTGACGGCGCGCTGTCGCTTGCTTACGAGAGCTGAGCGCGAGCCCTGGGAGAGATAATAATAATAATAATTTAATAATTTATTATTTATACCCCCGCCCATCTGGCTGGAGATGCCTCATCTTGCCTTTAATCCCGGCAACATCCTTGCCCAAGCCTTAGACCTCGCCCTCTCTTCACCCCAGCTGCAATTTTGGAAAAACTCCGGCCACCCCTGTCCCATCCTCTGTAAGGCTCCACAAAGACGGGGTCAGGCCCCTCGACCCGGATCTGCTGCAAAGGGAGTCCGGGGTCTGCCCTGGCCCTGGGAGATGTGCCCCTTGTTTTGGGTTCTGGGCCTCTCTCTCTGCGGTTGTCCTTGCATCCCCTCCCTGCCTTTCCCCCTTCTGCCAGGCAGCGTCTAAGGCTTCCTCCAAGGGCCATGAAAGGGAATCTGTTGCTCCGCCAAGCCGGACCTTTTGCATTCCTTCTCCCAATAAGGTCAGGAACGGCTCCTCGCTCCATCCTCAGCTGCCTTCTCCCTCCCACCCCCCCACCCCGTCTTCCTTTCTCCTCTGGGCTTTGCTCTGTCCCAGTCTCTCTCTCTCCCCCCCCCCCCTTGTTCCCTGGCAGATCAAGGAGGCTCCAGGGCCCCCTTTTGCAAACACATTCTCCCTCCACTTCGACCGAATCTCCAATCTTCAGTCACGTTCCTTGTTGCCCCTCTCGCCTTCTTAACTTTCCCGAAGGGTGCAGAGACTCCCAAGAGTTTGGCGAGGCCGGCTGCGGAAACCGACGGGAGGTGGTTTTTTTTTAAAATAAAAAAACACATTGACGTCTTTTGTTGCTCTTCTGCAATTCATCACCCTGGGATCTTTCGGGAGGGAGGGCGAATCGTAAATCCAGTGCTTAATAACAGTCGGAAAGGAATAATTATGAAGAGGCGTCCTTTCCTCTGGCCCCAAAGTTCAGCCACAGGGCAGAAGTTGTGGCTCTAAATTGCACAACCAAAACACACACACACCATGGAATGGGAACCCCTGGCAACGAGAATTCTTACAAGTGGGGATCTGGGACAGGCTGTCTTGCCATCCCATGTTTTTGAAGACCTTTTGCATCATTATTGTCTATTAAGGCCACGCACCATCACCCCCCTTCGCAGCTATTATTATGGCTGTAACTGAGTGACACGACATCAGCCTTGCCTGCGCAAGGTCCTGAGTTCAATCCTCTGCTGAGAAAAGACCTCTGCCTGAATCCCTGGAGAGCTGCTGCCAGTCCGAGTGGACAGTACTGAGCTAGATGGACCCAATGGCCAGACCTTGGTACAAGGCAGCTTTCTACATTGATTTTAGAATGAATTGATTTTAGAATGTATTTTAATTAATTGATAGTGATTTTATGTAAACTGTGTTACTTTTATTGTTGTTAGCCGCTCTGAGCCCAGCTTCGGCTGGGGAGGGTGGGATATAAATAAATTATTATTATTATTATCATTACTACTACTACTACTACTACTACTACTACTACTACTACAACATTCCACTTCAATCTGGCCTTTTATCCAGAACAGTGAGGACTAGAATCTTAGCTCTTTTTAAAGTGGAAGATGCCACAAGCTCAGTGACAGATGGCGCCTGCTTTGTGCATAAGTAGGTCTTAGGTTCAGTCCTCTGGGCAGGGCTGGGAAAATTCAGCTTGGTGTTCTCGACACTGACTGGCAGCAGCTCTCCAAGGGAGGGGCCTGGAGGGGCCATTGGGGTTTCACCTGGGGCCTTCTGCATTCCAAGCAGGTGCTCTGCCACCAAGCTATGCTCCTTCCCCACTGGAGAACCCCTTTGTCTAACCCCGTGGTTCCCAACGTTTGGGAATTCGAGAATGAGCTATTAACACTGAATGGCCTTTTAGGCTTCCTCCATGTGAATAGGAGTTCACTTTTTGAATAATAAGAATTATATGTCACGGGGTGCGGTAGGGGTATCAGGATTTTAGGGATGCTTAGGTGGGGCATGGCCAAAAACAAAAAAGGTTGGGAACCACTGGTTTAAGCCCTTGAGAAGCTTCAGAACCTTTCTTTAACATAGCTTCATTTCTCTCCCCCCCCCCCTTGACAGTTTCCTCAGCAGCTCCATCCAGTGCCGCCCCCCAGACCCCTGCCCCTCCAGATGCCCGCTGCGGTGAAACCACACAACCGACGCCACGCCAGGCCACCAGCACAGGTAACAACCGTCTGGCCTAACAACGGATTGCTTCATGGCTGTGTTAGGGGGACATTCATTCTCTCTCTCTCCTTCTCTGTGGCATAGTTGCTACTTATCCAACAGGACAGAGTTGGCATTGTGTGGGTTTTGTTTCAGCCCCCTCTCAGGTGTTCTGCATTATTTTTATTTTTATTATGCCTTCCAAAGGAAGCTGCCTTAGAATCATAGAAATGTAGAGTGGGAAGAGGCCCTGAGAATCATCTAGTCCTGTGGTTCCCAACGTGGGGTACATGCAACACGGAGGGGGGGAATTTGATTTGGGGGGGCAATTTAGAAGCTGGTCTAGACCAAGTTAATGGCCTTTTAGGCTTCTTCCATGTGACTAAGAAAAGAATTATATGTCACCGGTGGGGGGGGGGGGGAATCAGGATTTTAGAGATGCTTAGGTGGGCATGGGACGCGGGTGGTGCTGTGGGTTAAACCACAGAGCCTAGGACTTGCCGATCAGAAGGTCAGCGGTTCGAATCCCCGCGATGGGGTAAGCTCCCATTGCTCAGTCCCTGCTCCTGCCCACCTAGCAATTCGAAAGTGTCAAAGTGCAAGTAGATAAATAGGTACCGCTCCGGCGGGAAGGTAAACGGTGTTTCCATGCACTGCTCTGGTTCGCCAGAAGCGGCTTAGTCATGCTGGCCACATGATCTGGAAGCTGTACGCCGGCTCCCTCGGCCAATAAAGCGAGATGAGCGCCACAACCCCAGAGTGGGCCACGACTGGACCAAATGGTCAGGGGTCCCTTTATCTTTACCTAGGTGGGGCATGGCCAAAAAATGGTTGGCAACCACTGGTCTAGTTCAACCCCCTGCAATGCAGGAATATGCAACTGTCCCATACGGGGATTGAACCTGCATCCTTGGCGTTATCAGCACCATGCTCTAACCAACTGAGCTATCCAGACCCAACAGTAGACATAGGAATATACGAAGCTGCTTTATACTGAGTCAGATCATTGGTCCATCTACCTCAGTAGTGTCAACACTGACTGGCAGCAGCTCTCCAGGGTTTCAAGCAGGGGATGTTTTCTGCCCTACCGGGAGGTGCTGTTGAGGATCGAACCTGTGGCCTCCTGCATGCCAGGCAGCTGCTCTTACCGTTAAGCCGTGGCCCTTTTTAAACAGGAACATAGGAAGCTGCCTTTATACTGAGTCCCCTCGTCACTCCATCTAGCTCCATGTCGTTTACACTGGGTGGCAGCAGGAGCTCGCCAGTGTTTCAGGTCTCTCCCAGCCCTGCTTAGAGATTGCAGGGATTTGAATCCGGGACGCTCTGCATACAAAGCAGAAGCGCCTCCACTGAGCCACGGCCATTCTGCATGGAAGAAATCGGTCATCTAGTATAATAGCACCTACATTTTGGGACTCTCTGCCTGGACATCAGGCAAGTGCCTTTACTCTACTCAGTTAGATGCCAGCTTGAAACATTTTTGTTTAAGCAAGACTACCCAGACACTCAGGATACTGAGATGAGTTTTATCCGTCTTTAGGAAGGTGCTGTGGTCTAAACCACTGAGCCCCTTGGGCTTGCCGATCAGAAGGTCGGCGGTTCAAATCCCTGCGACGGGGTGACCTCCCGTTGCTCTGTCCCAGCTCCTGCCAACCTAGCAGTTAGAAAACATGCCAGTGCAAGTAGATAAATAGGTACCGCTCCGACGGGAAGGTAAATGGCGTTTCCGTGCTCTGCTCTGGTTTCGGTGTTCCATTGCACCAGAAGTAGTTTAGTCATGCTGGCCGCATGACCTGGAAAAACTGTCTGCGGACAAACAGCGGCTCCCTTTGCCTGAAATCGAGATGAGCACCGTAACCCCAGAGTCATCTGCGACTGGACTTAACTGTCAGGGGTCCTTTACCTGCTCCCCTGAATTGAAATTTCAACCTTTACAACATAGAAAAACGGCCAAGTAAACAGCTATTTTCATGGAGGAGGATCAAGATATTAACTGATACGCATGAAATTCCAGATATAGCTATATAATCCCTAGTGTAGTAAAAGATGACCTTTGGAGCAGGCATTTTCAAAAAAATTTTTTTATGAACCACTCTACTAATCAACACCCAATGCCCTTTTAAGACGTGTGGTAGAAATGTAGTTGTTTTTGTTATGCATTTTGTGTTTTTTATATTGTGATTTTATGTTGTCACCACTCTGAGGCCTCCGGATATGGGGCGGCATACAAATTTTAATAATAATTATATCAATCAATCAATCAATCAATCAAACAACACACTCCTTGCTGTTTTCTCACAGGCACCTGGCTGGCCGTTGTGAGAACAGAATGCTGGACAAGGTGGGCCTTTGGCCTCATCCAGCTGGCCTCTTCTTATGACCTTATGCTGCTTTGCCCAGTTTACTTAGGGGGCATCTGGTGGGCGTCCCAGGAGGCAACCCAAATAAAATTATTGACTAAATAAAACTATTATCAAACAAACAACAACAACAATGCTGCTGCTGCTGCTGCTGAAGGCAGTCCCAGTTTTGATCCCCAGCATGTCCAGGTTTGAAGTCCTGGATAGATGCTGCCAGTCTGTGTATGCAGTGCTGAGCTAGATGGACTAATGGTCTGAATCAGTAAAGGGACACAGTTTTGTCGTATAGAGCATCCATCTGCCTTGCATGCGTAAAGTCCCTGGTTAAACCCCTGGCATCTCCAAGGAGGGCTGCAAATGTCCTTCACCTGCAACCATGGAGAGCTGCTGCCAGTCAGTGCTGACACTGCTCGCTCTATCTATCTATCCCTGTAGGATCAGGCTAATGGCCTGTCCTGTACCGTACTAGATTCTCAGAGGCCAACCAAACATCCCAGTGGGAATCACGCAAGCAGGACTCGAGTGCAAGAGCAGCTCTCTCTGCTTGTGGCTCTCAGCGGTGGGCAACCTTGAGCTGGACAACCTGGCGGTCTGATTCAGCAGTAGGCAGCTTCCTCCGTCCGAAAAGAGCCTTCCTCTGTGGGAGCTGTTTTAGATTTTAAGAACCTAAGTGGAGTTTCCCTGCTGGACCAGGCCAGTGGCCCATCGAGTCCATGGCCTCCTGCAGCCCCGAGTTCTGTGATTTAATCGCATGTCGCCTGCCGACAGCTTTGCTTCCGTCCCGAATCTTCGAATGTTCAGCTGAGTTCTGCTGAGAAATGCTGTGGACCAAGTGGATCGGGCAGGGATAAGTTTTCCCTCCTAGCCATGTAACCCACCCGTGCTTAATTTTGTAAGAGAAATGAGAAGGGTTGTTTAGTTGGTTGGTGCTCGGTGCTGATAAAGCCAAGGTTGCCGGTTCGATTGCCAGCTGCATATTCCTGCATTGCTGGGTGTAGGGCTAGAATTCAGTGTTTCCCAAACTTGCATTTCCAGCTGTTTGTGGACTACAAATCCCATCATCCCTAGCTAGCAGGACCAGTGGTCAGGGCTGATGGGAATTGTAGTCTGAAAACAGGAGAATCAAGTTTGGGATTAAACGATCCTTAGGGTCCCTTCCCTACTGGGACGTGGGTGGCACTGTGGGTTAAACCACAGAGCCTAGAACTTGCCGAACAGAAGGCCCGTGGTTCGAATCCCCACGACGGGATGAGCTCCCGTTGCTCGGTCCCTGCTCCTGCCAACCTAGCAGTTCGAAAACACATCAAAGTGCAAGTAGATAAATAGGTACCGCTCTGGCGGGAAGGTAAACGGCGTTTCCGTGCGCTGCTCTGGTTCACCAGAAGCAGCTTAGTCATGCTGGCCACATGACCCGGAAGCTCTACGCCGGTTCCCTCAGCCAATAAAGCGAGATGAGCGCCGCAACCCCAGAGTCGGCCACGACTGGACCTAATGGTCAGGGCTCCCTTTACCTTTAGGGTCCCTTCCAAATCTACGATTCTATGTTTCTTTGACAAGCTGGGGATTTGGGGCTTCCTAACTTTGATCTTCCTTCCTGGGACAGGGAAGGACTCTGATAGTCACTCACACTGCCTGTGCTGGCGATGCTCCTTCTGTTATTGTTTTAAGTGCGTATAAACTCTGGGAGGAGCTCAGAAGCGTTCTTGGCCAGATTCCCAGCTTATGTGATGCATAAACTCTCTTCTGTTCCCAAGCCGACAAGCACACCCCTTTCCCTCTCTCTGTCTTGCAGATTCCCGCCGGGATCAGCCCTTCCAGCGATCCGGATCTGTGTTGGACCGCGCACGGAAGTTCAGCTCAGAGCCCCCCAAGCCGGCCGGCTCTGCGGCCCACCCCCGGAAGGCGGAGAGTGCGGGCAAAGGCGCCCGGATCCTGCAGCAGCAGCAGCAGCTCCTGAACCCCCCACGTGCAGGAGACTTACCTGCCGGGGCACGGGGTGGCAGCAGTGGCACTGCCGGCCGTGCCCTCCAGGATGCCAGCGGGCAGCGGGGTGCAGAGGAGCAGCAGCAGCCGGCCAAACCCTCCGCCATCCAGGCAAAGACCGGGACAGTGAGGCCTCCCGCCGAGAGTCCGGCTGGCCCTAAAGAGGCGGCCGGCCCCCGGGGGCGGAGCCAGGCTGGCCAATGGCAGGGGAGCAAGTGGGCACCTGCCCGCCCCTCTGCTGAAAACACTCCGGGGAGCTCCTCCGGCTCAAAGGAGCCCCATGTCCCCCCATTGAGCTCTTCCTCCTCCCGCAGCCCTCTGCCAGCCCGGCCGCGCAACCTCGGCGCCGCCGAGCCCAGCGACGAGATGAAGACCCTCTTCACCATTGAGATCAAGGATGGCCGCAGCCAGCCCCTCAGGAGCCAAATCGTGGGGACCCCAGGGAACCAGCGGGCAGGTGAGTGGCACCGAGGGCTGTGCATTTGCGTTACCGTCCGGCGCCCTCAGAAGTTGGCACGGGGGCAAAAGTGTCTTATAGGCACTTCTTGCCCGCTCTGTGGAAGTTCCTTAGGGAGAGCACCCAGCAGTTTGTTCACTGTGATTCCTGCATTGTGGCGGGTCAGACTAGACAACCCATGAGGTCCCTGCCCCCCACTCTGTGATTCTGCTTCTTCTCGGTTTGGCTCCTTTTGGACAGAATCGTTTATTTACTGTGTTTCTTTCCTGGAAAGAGCTCAAGGCAGCGCATGTGGTTCTCCCTCCGTTCTCACAACAACCCTGTGAGGTAGGTCAGGCTGAGAGATAGTGACTGACCCAGAGTTGCCCAGTGAGTTTCACCTGGTTGAGTGTAGATTCGAACCTCAATCTATCCCGGGTTCTGGTTGGACACTCTTTAACTGTTCCATGATGGCACAATTGCCACCGGACAACCCATAAAGTGACTTTTGAAGTGGACCTGGTCTTGTAGGAACCTCCAAGGCAAGCGAGGAGAATTTTGCCGAAAGGAGTGGAATTTCCAGGACAGCAGGCAGGGCAGAGAATGTGTGTTTTGCACCTTGCGGATTTCTCCCCTGATTAAAGTTCTGCCCAGAGAAGCATCTTTCCCTGTCTGTGGCACTACCTGCTTGTTGAATTTCTGCCTCTTCTGCACGCATTAAAGCTCAGAGCCAAAATGCCAGCCAATTTGTCCCCAAAATATGAAACTGCAGGACAGACTTGGGTGGGTGGGTGTAGTTTGGTCTGGCAAACCTTCTGCAGGGAGAGTCGAAAATCTTGAGAGAAGTCAGGACAAAATGCCACGAGCCTGCATGGAATTGGCAGCCTCTGCTTTGCCGGCAGAGGTTTGTCTCCTGCTTTAGAGTTGCAAGCGCCGCTTTGCACCAGGAACCCCCTTCCAGAGTTACTTCGTGCAGCGCAAGTCAGAATGTTGGTCCATCTAGGTCAGTGTTGCCTTCACTGGCTGGCAGCAACGGCTCTGCAGGAAATCCTTCCCAGCCCAACCTGGAGAGGCTGAACCGAGGACCTTCCACCGATGCTTTTTGTATGAAGCTACAACCCTCTATTCTGCAAAATTGCATTTTGTGGCAGGGACTTAAAGCACTCTCCTCTCCCAGGTTGCTGCTGCCCCTTTATAAGGGAAAATATCTGTTATCCATAAGGTTTAAAAGGCTAGAGATTTGGGTGACAAGGGCTTCTCTGGCCAGTGGGAATTTGCAGCTGCGGGTTGCATAGGTAATTCAGCAAACTGCCTTACACTGTTGGCCCATCCAGCTCAGCATTGTCTGCACTGACCGGCAGCAGCTCTCCAGGGGTTTTCAGGCACGGGACATTTCCAGCCCCGCCTGGAGGGGCTGCCGGAGATTAAACCTGGGACCTTCTGCATGCAAAGCAAGCAGATAATCTGCCGCTGAGTTTACAGCCCTTCTCTTGAGGATAAATTAAGATTTTAGTCCCCAGGGTTTTGGTTTGCTTTTTTAAAAAAAGCGCTGAATTAAATAGGAAGCTGCCTAATATTGAATCAGGACGCTGGTCTGTCCAGCAGCAACTATTCAGGGTTTTAAGTAGGAATCATTGCCAGCCATCTCGGGAGATGCTGGCAGGGATTGAATTTGGGAACTTCTGCAATTATTATTTATTTATTTATTTATTTATTTATACATACATACATACATACATACATACATACCCCGCCCATCTGGCTGGGTATCCCCAGCCGCTCTGGGCGGCTTCCAACAGAATATTAAACTACAATAACCTATTAAACATTAAAAGCTTCCCTAAACAGGGCTGCCTTCAGATGTCTTCTAAAAGTCTGGTAGTTGTTCTCTTTGACATCTGATGGGAGGGCGTTCCACAGGGCGGGCGCCACCACCAAGAAGGCGCTCTGCCTGATTCCCTGTAGCCTCAATTCTCGCAGTGAGGGAACCTCCAGAAGGCCCTTGGCACTGGACCCCAGTGTCCGGGTAGAACGATGGGGGTGGAGACGCTCCTTCAGATATATAGTGGTACCTTGGGTTAAGTACTTAATTCATTCTGGAGGTCCGTTCTTAACCTGAAACTGTTCTTAACCTGAAGCACCACTTTAGCTAATGGGGCCACATGCTGCCGCCGCACCGCCGGAGCCCAATTTCTGTTCTCATCCTGAAGCAAAGTTCTTAACCTGAAGCACTATTTCTGGGTTAGCGGAGTGTGTAACCTGAAGCGTATGTAACCCGAGGTACCACTGTACTGGACCGAGGCTGTTTAGGGCTTGCTCTACCACTGAGCCAGAACACTTGCCGTACAGTGGTGCCTCAGGTTACATACACTTCAGGTTACATACGCTTCAGGTTACAGACTCTGCTAACCCAGAAATATTACCTCAGGTTAAGAACTTTGCTTCAGGATGAGACCAGAAATCACGCAGCGGCAGTGCAGCTGCAGTGGGAGGCCCCATTAGCTAAAGTGGTGCTTCAGGTTAAGAACAGGTTCAGGTTAAGAACGGACCTCCGGAACGAATTAAGTACGTAACCAGAGGTACCACTGTAATTGCATGATGTTTCCAGTGAGAGAGACAGAGAGGCCGGTGACACTTTGCCATGGGTGCAGCAGCTCCTGTGTGTGTGTGTGTGTGGTCTCAGCACTTGGAAACTTTCCTGTTCCTGGTGGGATAAACTTCTGTCGCTGTGGCCGGAGTGTGTCGGATTGATCTTCTGAGGGATTGGGTGCAAATTCAGATTACCGTATTTTTCGTCCCATAGGACGCTCCGTCCATAGGACGCACCAAGCTTTTTGGGGGGGAAATAAAGGAATTCCCCCCCCTTTATCCCCCCCCCAAAGCAGGTCGGGGAAACCAAACCAGGTCAAGGAACAGCGGGATGGCGGCGCTGCGCCTCCCTGCTGTCCCCCGAGCTTGTGGGGCTGGCCAATGTCTGCCCGGCGCGAGGCTGCTATCCGCAGCGTGGGGAGCCCTGCGGGGACCTCCCGCAGGGCTGCCTAGGCTGCGGACGTGTTCCCAAAGCGCCGGGCGCTCTGCTTTCAGCGCGCCCGACACTCCGGGAAGCAGGCTGCTATCCGCAGCCTAGACATCCCTGCGGGACCTCCTGCTGGGCTGCCTAGGCTGCAGGTGTCTTCCTGAAGCCTGGAGAGCGAGAGGGATTGGTGCGCACCGAGCCCTCTAGCTCTCCAAGCTTCAGCGAAAGCCTGCATTCGCCCCATAGGACGCACCCAGATTTCCGCTTCATTTTTGGAGGGGAAAAAGTGTGTCCTATAGGGCGAAAAATACGGTACCCACCCCCCATGAAGCCTTTGAAGTCTTGACTTTTTATTTTGAGCCCTTGGTGGTGCTGTGATCGGACTTAGCACATGGGAGTACAGGGTTCGAATCCCCCTCTTGGCCCTGACGCTCACTGGGTTGCCCCCTTTGGCCCGTCGAAGCTTCTCAGCCTGGCCTAACTCACAGGGTTGCTGAGGGGATTAAATGAGGAGCGGGGAGAAAAGGGCGGGATATAAAAATACACATGCACATACCCTTTTACGCCTCAATTTCATTTTAAAATGTCAAAGCGACGAACGCAGCGGTGATACGTGAAAACCACATCAACGTTCGAAACACCGAATCGCGGTGATGTTTCCTTTAATCGTCCTAGTTTTTGATTTGACCCAGTTCTCTACGACAACGTCTGCCAACCTTGCGCCCTCCAGATGTTTTGGAAGGCACCTTCCGTCAGCCTTACGGCTGTGCTGATAAAAGCTGATGGGAACTGTAGTTCAAAACACCTGGAAAGGCAGCAGATTAGAGAAAGCAACTCTGGGCACTTGGTGGGCTCGAGCTTGGAAGTCGATTTGCCATGCCACCCACTCCCTTCCTCATCTAGAACAGGCTCATTCCTGGAGCGTTACGAAGGCTGGCGCACAGTGTCAGAAACGTGGATATATTCCACGATCTCCGCTACATTACCTGACTGCAGCTTGCCGCTTTCTGTTTTCTATTAGGAGAGCGCCAGCCGCTTTTAAAAAAGCATCTGGTTTGTAGCCCACCAAATCTCCAGGGCTTGGCGCAGGTGGCAATGCACCAAATCTACACTGGCGAGAAAACAGGCCCTCCCCAGCTTGTGTCCTTTGTGGTTGCTTACCCCTGCCAAGTAGGTAGGCGCAAGCTTTGGGAAGAAGGGACTTGGTGTTCTTTAGCTCAGATATGCCTTGGAACACACGGGCCAGCTTGTTTCTACAAAGGGAACCAAGAACTTAATGTGGACTAGTAACTTGTGCATTTCATGCGGACTGGCAACTTGCGGGCTTAAAAGCTGGCAAAATCCCAAAGCCCCAGTTTGGAGCCCTCCTCTTGCCCCGACCCCTGGCCGCTGGTGCTCACACCTGTGCCTTCTCCCCATGCCACAGAACTCACCCTGGGGTTGAGAAGCACTCCCATTCGAATCACCACCACCAGCAGCAGTGTCGACAGCTCCAGCCATGGCGGCAGCAGCTCCAGCCTTAATAAGGTGAGTCTTCCCTCTCCCTGCCCTTCTTCTGCTTTCCTTTCCTTTCCTTCCTTCCTTCCTTCCTTCCTTCCTTCCTTCCTTCCTTCCTTCCTTCCTCTGATCATGCCTATTTATGCAGGTGGGGGAAACTTAAAAAGTCCCCTTGGCCCTCCACAAAGCTGTGGAGCCTCAGGGAGGGCGGAGGGCTGCGTCAGTTCTGCAGCTGTGAGAGGCAGAGCGAAGGGCACAACTTGGGCTTTGCGCAGGAGAGGCAGTGACTGTCTAATGCCCGGCATCCTGTTCTTACAAGGGCCCTCCAGCTGCCTCAGTGGGTAGCCAGCAAGCAGGACCCCAGCACAAGATTTGGGATTCGGAAGCCTTGCTGCCTCCAATGGTGGAACCAGAGTGTAGTCCCTATGGCTATAGTAGCCATGGATAGCCCTCTCCTCCGTGCATTTGCCCAATCTTCTTTTAAAGCTGTCACCAACTCCTGTGGCAGGGAGTTCCACAGTCTAACTATGCACTGCATTAAGGGGGTCTTTTCCCCCCTCCGTCCCGAATCTTCAAAATTCATTGGATGTCCCTGAGTTCTAGTGTTATGAGAGAGACCAAACTTTTCTCTATCCACATTCTCTTTGCCAGGCATAATTTTTTTTACACCTCAATCTTACTCGCCTTCCTTCTAAACCAGGGTTTCCCAAACTTGGGCCTCCAGCTGTTTTGGGTGGGACTACAACTCCCATCATCCCTGACCACCGGTCCTGCTAGATGGGATGATGGGAGTTATAGTTCTAAACCAGGGTTTCCCAAACTTGGGCCTCCAGCTGTTTTGGGTGGGACTACAATTCCCATTATCCCTGACCACTGGTCCTGCTAGGTAGGGATGATGGGAGTTGTAGTCCGAAGACAGCTTAAAGACCCTGCTCTAAAAAAACCTTAAAAAAAAACTCCAGGTGATGCAACTTTCCCTCATGGGGGACGTGAACCATTTGGGGTGCCCTTTTCTGAACCAGCTCTGCAAACGCCCCCCCCCCCCCCCCCAGTCTGCCAGCACTCCCAGCCATGCCCTGGCTGCCTCTCACAGCCTGGTTGTGGAGCAAGCCGGCAGCTCTCCTGCCCGGGCTAATTAGCCTAATGCCTCGTCCCGCTTGTCCCTGCCGGCCTGTCGCCTCTCGTTAAGGCATTAGGCGACCTGCGGCTCCGGAATCCGGGTGGGCTGCCGCGAGGAGCTGCGCCGACAGGCGACAGGGTTGTGCCAACTCGCTCCGGGTGGGCCTCTGGGTGACCGTCCCCTGCAGGTGAGGGCGTGGGAAGGATCCTGGTCCCGGGACGGGTGTGGGGGGGGGGGCAGCCGGCCAGGAGGGTGGAAGTGAAGAACGAGATTGCAGCTACGAGCAGGAGCTCAGGCAGTTTGTAGGGCAGGGGATGCTCTGAGCGGGACAGAACAACAACAGAGGGCCGGGAATCCGATCACTCGCTCTTTTCATCAGCCATGTGCATTATTCAGGAAGCTGTGCAGGAGGCTGGAGCTGGGCCTGGAAATAGTTGCTCAGGTGAGCGGAGCTGGCCTCCTTCTTCCGTCCCTCTCCCCGCATTCCTGTCCTGCAGCCCCCATTTTCAGGTTGGAGCAATATCCCTGCACCTTGGCCAGGCCATCTGAGCAGCGGCAGCTGCGTCGGAACTCTGTGTCGTGTGTGTGTGTGTGTGTGTGTTTGTGTGTTCCCCCACTCCTCGCCTCTGCTGCCTTGCAGCGTGTCTGACGACCGGGACAAACAGCAAGGTGGTCCAGCAGCGTTGGCAGCCAGGAGTAGGCGGTGGGTTGGGATTTTGTCCCTGCTTCGCAGCCACAGCAGAGGGAGGCCGTGCCCGTCTGTGCTGCTTCAGACCCCAGGTAGGGGATTGAGTGCTTAAATGCTCCCCCATAGCATTTTTTTTAAAAAAAATCCATGCACAGGGAAAGCTAGCTCCTCAGGAAGAAAGGTTCCTCTTTTCCATGTGCTAGCTTTCTCACTGCAGGGGTCCCCCCATGTAAAACCATTTGACAATATGATTCCTCACCTGTGATTTGTAGTGATGCGTTTCAGTTCAGACACAAGTTGATCGCCTCATCTGTTGTTGGCATGCCTTGTTTCCTGCCTCCGTGATAGGAGGGATGGTCTCCTTTATCCCTGAATGGTTTTTTTCAGTAGTTCTCGTACCCACACACACCTGTGAGCCCAGGGCTGCCCTGCAGCTCCATACATGACCATTATATGCTCCCCAGGGAAGTTTGCCTGGCGCCTTCATTATACACCTTTAGGTGCCAGGCAAAAACATTCCTTTTTAACCAGGCCTTTGGTTAATCCAATTTACATACAATGCCCGTTTAATATGTGTGTGGATTTTTGCCGGGGGGGGGGGGAGGGCTGTAGGCTTGTCGTTTTTATTTTTATTAGGTATTTTGTGGTTTTATATCTTGATTTTATTCTATGAACCGCCCTGAGACTCCTGGGTATAGGGCGGTATATAAATTCAATTAACAATAACAACAACCCCATTTCGACTGTTTGGGCCGGGATTTTGGCTCTCAGGTGCTAACTTGGATGTCCTGAGATTCTTCCTCTTTTTCATTCTTTTTTTTAAAAAAAATAATAATAATTCAACTTTTCATCATTAACATCCTTCAAACTTAAATTCAGCAGTATTTGTACACTTGCGGGATTCCCTGAACCCCTGAACTTCATTCCTCCCCCTTCTGGTTTTCCACAGATACGTTTTTATTTTATTTTAACCACATCTAATTACATTTATCCAACTTTAGTTAAATCCTTTACCTGTTATAAATTTACAAGCGCTATATCAATCCTTCTAACATTTTCAAATCTTTACATTGTTCTTTAATGTACTCTATAAATTTATACCATTCTTTTTAAAATTTACTATCATCTTCCTAGTCATTTTTGCCATTTTGACACACAGTGGTACCTCGGGTTATGTACTTAATTCGTTCCGGAGGTCCGTTCTTAACCTGAAACTGTTCTTAACCTGAAGCACCACTTTAGCTAATGGGGTCTCCTGCTGCTGCCGCGCTGCCAGAGCCCGATTTCTGTTCTTATCCTGAAGCAAAGTTCTTACCCTGAAGCACTATTTCTGGGTTAGCGGAGTCTGTAACCTGAAGCGTATGTAACCTGAGGTACCACAGTAGTCGGTAATTTTCACTATCTACTCTTCCTTGGTTGGCATTTCCTTTTCCTTCCATCTTTTTCTTTCAAAGCAAGCTGCCGATCCCTGTTTGCAGCAGTCGCACTCTTCCCTCCTTCACCAGCGTGGTGTAGTGGTTAAGAGCGGTAGACTTGTAATCTGGTGAACTGGGTTTGATTCCCCGCTCCTCCACATGCAGCTGCTGGGTGACCTTGGGCTAGTCACACTTCTCTGAAGTCTCTCAGCCCCACTCACCTCACAGAGTGTTTGTTGTGGGGGAGGAAGGGAAAGGAGAATGTTAGCCACTTTGAGGCTCCTTCGGGTAGTGATAAAGCGGGATATCAAATCCAGACTCCTCCTCTTCTTCTTCTTCTTCTTGTTCCCCTGCTCTGAATTGCCCAGAGGACGGCCCTTCTAACAGCACCAGCCTCAGCAGCCCCCAGGGGGCACCCTTCCCCTGCCATCACAAGGCAGCCCCTGCCTCTCCCTGCACTGGGTCCAGCCTACCCCCCACCCACACAGCCCGGCCACCTGGCCCAACTCCATCATCCTGTCTTTGTCTGTCACCGGGAAGCGTCCCTCTGCGGGACAAGAATAGATGCCCCGGCCACACAAAAGACCCCGCTCAGCCCCGCCGGTCACCAGAGAGCCGTGGTCCTGCCATTCAGGGCTCCTTTGCACTCTCTCTCCTGGCGCTGCCCCTCTGCGCCATGCCCGGGGTGCCCACCCCCAGCCCTGAGCCGCCCCCGTTCGAGGAGGCTCCCCTGCGGCAGGCCCTGCAGGAGGTCCGCCAGGAGTTGCAGGCGTGGCGCCAGGCCGTCGAGCACCGCGTGGAGGTGGCCCTGGGCTCGGTGCGCCCGCTGGCTGCCGCCCTCGCCCAGCTGCGGGAGGAGAATGCCGCCCTGCGGGCCGAGCAGCGGCGGCTCAGCCGGGACGTGGCGCTGCTCACCCTCTACCTGGGCGAGGAGGAGAAGGACCCCAGCACCCTGCTGCTGGAGGCGGAAGATCCCTGCGCCCACTTTGCCGGCACCGAGGAGGCCGGGCAGCCGACGGCCCACCCGCCCACCTTCGCCAGCACCAGGAGGCACTCGGAGGTCCACCTCTCACGCAGCGGGAGTTTTGTGAGTCGTGGCTCTTATGCCAGACATGGGTAGGGACGGGTTAGGGGTTTTGGCATGTGGGGATGTGTGCCCCCTCTTGTGCCCTGCATGCCCATCTTGCTCCCATCTGACAGGTGTTGTAGTTAGGCCTGGGCGACGTAGCAATACATTGCCTGAAACCGGTTGTTAAAATCGCGAGATGGATTTCAGAGCAGGCGATGTATCGTGAATCCCCGCTTGCCCCCGGCTGCAGCGGTGTTGCAGGCTTCAATATGGAGAGTCTGACCAGGCCACCTGATACTCGCCCACTGTTGCCCCCCCCCCCCCCGGAGCCCAGGACAAGGGTGGGGAAGGAGGACAAGGTCCCAAGCAGAGAAGATCGCATGCCCAAGATGGACTATGCCGAAATGGCAAAAGTGACAGGGAGAATCAGAAACCAGGATGATAAGAAATTTAATAGAGACTGGAAAGAAAAAATATAGATTATCTTAAAGAACACTGTACACAGTGAAAATCTGGGATGCGGGTGGCACTGTGGGTTAAACCACAGAGCCTAGGACTTGCCGATCAGAAGGTCGGCGGTTCGAATCCCCGCAACGGGGTGAGCTCCCGTTGCTCGGTCCCTGCTCCTGCCAACCTAGCAGTTCGAAAGCACGTCAAAGTGCATGTAGATAAATGGGTACCACTCTGGCGGGAAGCTAAATGGCGTTTCCGTGCGCTGCCCTGGTTCGCCAGAAGCGGCTTAGTCATGCTGGCCACACATCCCGGAAGCTGTATGCTGGCTCCCTCAGCCAATAAAGCGAGATGAGCACCGCAACCTCAGAGTCGGTCACTGGACCTAATGGTCAGGGGTCCCTTTACCTTTACACAGTTAAAAATGTTAGCAGGACCAATATAACACTTTGTATGGTAATAATTCTGTGGTTACAAAATGGAAATTTGAATATAAGTTTGAATGATATTATAAGATACAGTATAAAAGGAATTATGTTGGAAATCACAGGGGAGTCCAAGGATTCAGATTATATTGATTATATTTGAATGCAAGAGTTATTTGTAAAAACTAAAATAAAAATGATAGATAGAGTGGGGCTTGCCTGCCTGCCCGCCCTGCCCTCATTTTTTTCTCTGGCTGTGCGAGTGCCAGCGGGCAGCCTCCTCACTCCCTTTTTCCTTTGCACCGATCACAGAGCCACCTCTGCCTTTCATGGTGCTCCAGAGCGTAGCTCCCGGTAGCTGCCGCTTGCATGGTGCCGGTGGGAGGCTATCATCGGGTTAAGCCGCAGCTGGCAGCTTCAGGGATCCAGCGGTGCCAAGTCATATGGTGCCATGGCTGATGCACCTGGGGTCGTCTGTGTGGCTGGCCACTGCCTTCTTCCTCCCCGCCCTGCTGTCAGGGATCAAACCCTAGGACTTTCTGTTTGCGAAGCAGAGGCCCTGCCCTTTAGCTAGAGCCCTTCTGCTCACCCCCCCTGACTTTCGTGGTGTATGTAGGAAAAAGCAACGCCCATCATGGTTTCCCAGCCCTAGCATGTTCCCCTCTCCTGCCTCCCCAACACCAGCCAGTCTGCTTCATTAAAGAAACAGCAATTTGAAGTAATGTTACATAATGAAGAAGGGTGCCTCTAGGCATGTGCAGAGTGCCAAGCTGACCAGGTGCTGCTGCCACATGTAGGGTTAAGGGTCAATGTCAGGCTTCTCCCAGAAGCCAGGGCTACACACACACACACACACATTTAGAAACAAACATATATGTACTGTATATTGCTTAAGCAACTTTCTCCCCTGACACTAATCGGTGGGTTTGTGGGAGGAAGTTCTGAAGTTCATGGTCACCCTTTATTGCGGGCAAATGTCACGCCAGCCCTCTCCTGCTTGTCGCAGCACCAGGCTGGCAAGCACAGCCCTCTCGGCCTTGGATTGGAGCGGGCACAGAGCAGGCTGTTTGCGCCCCCCGCTCAACCCACCCAGGGTGGATTAGCTGCCTCTCTGTTTGGGATTACAGCCGCCTGCTCGGGCGACAGGTGTGCAGAGCCCGGTGGTTGTGGCTTGGCACTTTACCTGCACCAGCCAGGCCCTTCCTCCTCCTCCTCCTCCTCCTCCTCTTCATGCCAGCTGGGGTGGGTGATGCGAAACTCCTGCCCAAGCAGCTGCCCAGGGTCGGCTTTCACTGGCCGAGAGCCGGAGAGGCGCGTGAGTGGCAGCCTCCTCAGCCGCGGCTTGTTAGAAAGGCTCCTTCTCTTTACAAGCAGCTGAGCTCTGGGGCCCCCAGCCAGGAATCTGCGAGCCCCGCTAGCAGCTGGGCCCCTCTCCTGTTGTTGATCTCGTGGCGCTGGCGGTTTTGTGCTGGGATTTGCCAGAAGCCTGTGGGACAGCGTCCTGCCGTCAACAAGGACCTGTCAAGTTGTAAATTGGAGCTTGGCAGACAGAGCGGGGGACTGTGGCGTGCAGGTTGCTTAGCTGTGATTCTGTGGTGAACTAGAAAAGTGATCTTCCGTTCCTTGTTTGGAGCACCCATAACCCCCTACGTGCAACAGCGGGTGTGCTTGGGATGACAAGCCGGCGGCTGTTCAAACGAACTACAACTCCCATCATCCCACACAGAGACGCATTGGCAGATTCCTCTAGTGGCGTAGGAGAGCTGAAAATACAGTCATACAGTGGTACCTCGGGTTAAGTACTTAATTCGTTCTGGAGGTCCGTTCTTAACCTGAAACTGTTCTTAACCTGAAGCACCACTTTAGCTAATGGGGCTTGCTGCTGCTGCTGTGCCGCCGGAGCACAATTTCTGTTCCCATCCTGAAGCACTATTTCTGGGTTAGCGGAGTCTGTAACCTGAAGCGTATGTAACCTGAAGTGTATGTAACCCGAGGTACCACTGTACCTTGGTTTTTGAACAGCTTATTTCCTGAACGTTTTGGCTCCCGAACACCAGAAGTGACTGTTCTGGTTTGCGAACTATTTTTGGAAACCGAATGTCCGGTGGGTCCTCCGATTGGCTGCAGGAAGCTGATGCAGCCAATCGGAAGTCGCGCTTTGGAAGTCGAATGGACTTCTGGAACAGATTCTCTTCGTCTTCTGAGGTATGATTGTAATGCCAACATATTTCACATCTGGTATCTGATGCACCCCTTTGGCTAACCTGTACATGGGCAGATGAAACTAAAAAGACCAGGGCACAAATTTTCACTCCCCTCTAGCGGCTCATTTACCAGAAGACATTTATTTAGTGTTAACACTGGAAGTGTCTACTCAATCCTGACCAAGCTAAGCCCCTTGATGTGTCCTTTACTCTAGGGCAGGCATGGCCATACTTGGCCCTCCAGCTGTTTTGGGGCTACAACTCCCATCACCCCTAGCTAACAGGACCAGTGGTCAGGGATGGTGGGAATTGTAGTCCCAAAACAGCTGGAGGGCCAAGTTTGGCCATGCCCGCTCTAGGGGGATTAGTTTGGCATTGGCATGAAAGGTATGGAGGGTGGCACCGCGAAAACAGGCCTTTTCTGTGGTGGCACCCTGCTTGTGGGATGCTCTCCCCAGCGGGGCTTGCCTGGTGCTTTCATTATGTATCTTTAGGCACCAATGGTTAAACAATCTATGGCCTTCTAAACTGGGAGGAAGCTTAATCGTTTTTGTTTGTTATTACGGCATGTATTTTTGTGCTTCTGTATTGTAAACTGGCCTGTGATTCTCTGCTGAAAGGCAGGGCGGAGATTTAATAAATAATAGCAATGACCATTGTTGCTCCGCACCCCCTTGTCTGCTCTTTGCAAGGGCCGGTGCCCTTGCGGTGTCTTTTAAACCTGGCGGGCATCCCAAGTGGCATTGTGTGTGGGTCGTGTTGACAGGGAGCTGGCATTGTGCTCCCGAGTCCCTGCGATGAGATGCCAGCTCCACCTTGATCCCTGATCAGCAAACCGCTTCTGAGTAAGCCCTTCTAATCTCCCCCTAGAAATCCCCTGACACAGTTTATCAGGGAGATTCGTGTTGGAGCCGGCCCATTAACCAAAGAGCCGCTGTTCCCTCGGTAGATGCAGGCCTGGGTGTATTTGAAAACAAGTGTTATTTAAGTATGGAACTCGCCTGTCGGAGAATCTCGGCTCCCTTTTTAAAGAGTGAAATCAATTGGGGGGGTGGGAGGAGAATGGAGTCCCACAAAAATACAACCAGTAAGCTACAAGACACCCATGCTTTTTTATTTTATTCTTACCATATCTCTTAGTGTGGTGTACATGTGATAAGAAAGTAAGGCATTTAAGATTAACTCTTTTGTTTGACCCGCTGTTTGTTCAACAATGCTGGTAACGACCGCGGCATTTCCTTTTCCAAGTATGCAGAAGTATTTGTTAAACCACAGCAATACCTTGGATCCTGAACGCCTTGCGAGCCAAACGTTTTGGCTCCCGGAAGTGAGTGTTCCGGTTTGCGAGCGTTCTTTGGAACCTGAACGTCCGACACGACTTCCGCGGCTTCTGATTGGCTGCAGGAGCTTCCTGCGGCCAATCGGAAGCCGTGCTTTGGTTTCCGAACGTTTTGGAAGTCGAACGGACTTCCAGAACGGATTCCGTTCGACTTCCGAGTTACTGCTATATTTCGGCTGCATTTGTGTTCCGTGTTTGTTTCTGGCATTCTCTCTCCCCTCTTATTTTCCTTCTGCAAACTTTTCTTTTTCTTACATTTTTTAAAAAATAATTTAAAAAATGCATGGGAAAACATGGGGATGGGGGGGGACTAATTAAGCCACCTTGAACTCCTTGGAGGAAAGAAGGTAAGACTGTAAATGGAATGAGTAAAAAAGAAAAGAAAAAATAATCAGCGTGGAAGATCCCGTGTATGATCTTCCAAGTTGCTCTTGACCTACATTGGTGTCATCCTCTTTTTTTGCTTCAGATGGAAGCCGAGGTGCCGGTGCACCGCGAGGCAGCGGACTCAGCGTTGTCAAACGGCACCGAGAAAGAGAAGCCACAGGCCCAGGAGCTGCACCAGCGAAGCCGCCTGAGCGCCGAAGAGCTGAGCAAAATCGAGGAAGAGCATGTGTTGGATAAGATGGTAGGTGTTGGCGACAGCGGCGTGAATTTGGGACTCCGTGGCACACAGCAGGGTGGTAACAGTCATAGCTGATTTTCTGGGTTGGGTATCTTGTGGGAATGTTGAGGAAAGTAGGAGAGGATATATGGATTAAATATTACCCCTCCTCCCTCACACTAGTGAGCAAGCAGCAGAGCATATTCCTTTGCGGATTGGCTTGCTCCTGGCAAGTTTCGCCTTTTATTTCCCTCTTAAAAATAATAATAATGCAACAGTCTTGACTGAAAGTAGGAATAAAGTTTACTTAATATTCAGTCCACAGTACAGTGGTACCTCGGGCTGGAGCGCGATTTCTGTTCTCATCCTGAAGCAAAGTTCTTAACACAAGGTACTATTTCTGGGTTAGCGGAGTCTGTAACCTGAAGCGTATGTAACCCGAGGTACCACTGTAATATTCTGGAGGCAGGCTTTATCTTGTGGTTACAGTTACATTTGTAGTGAAAAGAAGTCTGAGCTAGGCCTCGTACTTTCTACTTTATGGCTTCCATCCTCTAAGGATGAGCCATGTGCAGAAAAAGGCAAAAGAGTAAAAGAGGAAGATGGCTGTGTGACAAGCCCCTTTCTAGGGTCTGCCCATCTACCTGGTCACAGACAGGGGAAGGATACTCCAGAACTTGTATGACAGGAAGTTTTCCCTGTCTGGAGCATCATTCCCCTGTGTGTCCACTCTGGGTAACAGGAAATGTTGTATTTGACTGCTTCAGTGATGATATATTTCACATATCTGGGGTCGGGCAAGGGTGTGTGGCACTGTGGCTTAAACCACTGCGCTGCTTGGGCTTGCCGACCAGAAGGTCAGCGGTTCGAATCCCCGCAACCGGGTGAGCTCCCATTGCTTGGTCCCTGCTCCTGCCAACCTAGCAGTTCGAAAGCACCTCAAAGTGCAAGTAGATAAATAGGTACCGCTCCGGTGGGAAGGTAAACACCATTTCTCTGCGCTGCTCTGGTTCACCAGAAGCAGCTTAGTCATGCTGACCACATGACCCAGAAGATGTACGCCGGCTCTCTCAGCCAATAAAGCGAGATGAGCACCGCAACCCCAGAGTCGTTTGCGACTGGACCTAATGGTCAGGGGTCCCTTTACCTTTCCCTTTAAGGGTGTGTGCATGTTTGTCTGTGTGTCTGGAGCAAATGTTTTTGTTCTGTGAAGCGCCCTGAGACCTCCGGGTAGTAAATAAATAAATCAATTCAATAAATCATCATCATCATCATCATCATCATCAATGTTTGGGAGAGGGTTTGGATCTGGGGTGGGTCGCCTCCTGCCACAAGCGGGTGTCATTTTGCTCGCTAGGGAGCCTCCGAAAGCGTGTTGCTTACTTATTAAATTTTGTATACCACCCTTCATTTGAAGATTTCAGGGTGGCAGAAAATCAAAGTTGGAAGGGTCCCTCAAGGGTCATCTAGTCCAACCCCCTGCAGTGCAGGAACCTCAGCTAAAGCATCCATGACAAATGGCCATCTAACCTTTGCTTAAAAGCCTCCAAGGAAGGAGAGTCCACAACCTCCTGAGGGAGAGCATTCCCCTGTTGAACAGCCCTGAATGTCAGAAAGTCACTTGGAATCCCCTTTCTTGTAACTTGAAGCCATTGGTTTTGAGTGCTACCCTCTGGAGCAAGAGAAAGCAAGCTTGCTCCATTCTTCCACGTGACAGCTCTTAAGACAGCTATCGTATCTCCTCTCAGCCTCCTCTTTTCCAGGCTAAACATATCCAGCTCCTTCAAACACTCCTCATAAAACGAGACGCTTGATCGTCTTGGTTGCCCTCCTCTGCACACGTTCCAAATACAAAATAAAAACCACAACATGTAGAATAAAAACAAGAACAAAACCCGGAACCAGCACCACCCCAACGCATTTTAAAGGACATAAGAATGTTAATCGGACAAAGGCCTGGTTAAAGAGGAGCGTTTTTGCCTGGCACCAAAAGATGTATAATTGAGGCGCCAGGAGGACTATATCAATGCACTAGGGGACATTAATCATTGGTCACACTGGCTGTGGCTGATGAGAACCGACATTATTATTATTTATTGCATTTATATACAGTGGTACCTTGGGTTACAGGCGCTTCAGGTTACAGGCTCCGCTAACCCAGAAATAGTACCTTGGGTTAAGAACTTTGCTTCAGGATGAGAACAGAAATTGCGCAGTGGCGGTAGGAGGAGGCCCCATTAGCTAAAGTGGTACCTCAGGTTAAGAACAGTTTCAGGTTAAGAACGGACCTCCGGAACAAATTAAGTACTTAACCCGAGGTACCACTGTACTGCCCTTCATCAAAAGATCTTGGGGAATGAAATACAGGATAAAACACAAGCAAATAATTAAACCGAAACAATAACCCCTCCTTCCCACAGACACATGTAAAAGGCTGTAGGATATTCATCAGCCCAAGGCCTGGTTGAAGAAAAACATTTTTGCCTGGTGCCTAAAAATATATAATGAAGGCGCCAGGCAAGCCTCCCTGGGGAGAGCATTCCCCAAATGGGGAGCCACTGCAGAGAAGGCCTGTTCTCGTGTTGCCATCCTCCGGATTTCTAAGGGAGGAGGCACACGAAGGAGGGCCTCAGAAGATGATCTGAGGGTCCGGGTAGATTCATATGGAGAGAGGTGATCCTTGAGGTACAGTGGTACCTCAGGTTAAGTACATAATTCGTTCTGGAGGTCCGTTCTTCTTCTTCTTTTTTATAAGATATTTATTGAGATTTCAACATATTACAAAAATTAGAGAGAATAAAAAAGAATAAAAAGAAAATAAAAATACAAAATAAAAACAGTTAAAAACAAGTCAGTCTTTCCATATCTTATCTTTCATTTACTTGTTTCCCTGACCTCCTCACACCTCCCTTTCTTGTATTCCAGTTCAGTTGGTTAATTCCGCAAATCCTTTCCCTCTTTAATTTTATCTTAATCTTTTATTTTAATATATTATAACTTTAGATTATCACCCGTTAACAATCCATTTTTACATATTCCTTAACATTACTGCTAAAAAAGCCCACTTGACTTCAATCCAGCATCATTCTAACATTCATTAATTTTGCAGTGTTTCTGTAAATAGTCTTAAAATTTCTTCCAATCTTCTTCCACTGACTCTTCTCCCTGGTCTCGGATTCTGCCAGTCATTTCTGCCAATTCCATATAGTCCATCACCTTCATCTGCCATTCTTCCAGAGTGGGTAATTCTTGTGTCTTCCAATACTTCGCAATAAGTATTCTTGCTGCTGTTGTAGCATACATAAAGAAAGTTCTATCCTTCTTTAACACCAATTGGCCAACCATGCCCGGAGGTCCGTTCTTAACCTGAAACTGTTCTTAACCTGAAGCACCACTTTAGCTAATGGGGCCTCCCGCTGCCGCCGCGCCGCCAGAGCACAATTTGTGTTCTCATCCTGAAGCAAAGTTCTTAACCCTAGGTACTATTTCTGGGTTAGCGGAGTCTGTAACCTGAAGCGTTTGTAACCCGAGGTACCACTGTATTGCGGTCCTGAGCCGTTTAAGGCTTTATAGGTCAAAACCAGCACTCTGAATTTGGACCTAGAAACTAATTGTTAGATGTGGGTAAAGGTGCTGTCCTATTCCTTACGCTCCTCAGCCATGGCAGAGCTCAGTGGCGGGAGATGCCAGCCAACCAAGTCTCAGGGGGGTACTTGCCTGGAGGCAGAGTCCGTATGCAAGGTTCAGTCCAGTCCTAAGGTCAGGAGAATCTCAGTTCACATAGTCAGACGGTCCAGGGGTCAAGAAAGCTAAGAGTCCAAGGTCACGAGAAGCGGCAAGGTCTGTCCAGGAACCACCAATGTTGTGGCTTAAGAAAGCTGGAGCCACCTGGTTCACACCAGGAGCAAGAAGGCTGATCAGCAGCAGGTGGAGTCACTTCCTTCTGCTCCTTCAGGCTGCTGCTCAACAGGTGAAGCCAATTCCTGGCCCACGACAGGTGCAGCCAGAATGATTATGGAAACATAATGCAAAGCTGATGTTTTACCACTGAGCCCAAGGGCTTTACTTCAAAATAAGATAAGTTCCTAGTCCTCATGGTTCCAAAATAAAGGGATGATCAAATTTAGAAGCTGGCTTATACTGAGTTAGGCTGCTGATCCTTCTAAACATAAATAATAAAGCCAAGGATCTAGAATCTAACTCCATATCATCAGCACTGACTGGCAGCCTTTCTCCAGGTTTTTAAAAATAAAACTAAACTTGAATGCCCTTCGCCTGCATGCTTGCAGAATTACATCTGTGTGAATTAAATTTCTCTGAGCGGCTTTTCCTCGTTGGGAGAAGGAATTTTCATGCCTTTTTTTAAATGAAGGGAGAAAAGCTGTGTGTGTGTGTGTGTGTGTGTGTGTGTGAGAGAGAGAGAGAGAGAGAGAGAGAGAGAGGTAGTACAGTGGTACCTCGGGTTAAGTACTTAATTCATTCCGGAGGTCCGTTCTTAACCCGAAACTGTTCTTAACCTGAAGCACCACTTTAGCTAATGGGGCTTCCTGCTGCTGCTGCGCCACCGGAACCCGATTTCTGTTCTCAACCTGAAGCAAAGTTCTTAACCTGAAGCACTATTTCTGGGTTAGCAGAGTATGTAACCTGAAGCGTATGTAACCTGAGGTACCACAGTGCTAGTAATAACCCCTCTTTATTTCTCCCTGCAGCTGGATCAGACCACAGACTTTGAGGAGCGGCGGCTGATACGGGCCGCCATGCGGGAATTGCGCCAGCGGAAGCGAGGTACCTGCCTGGGAATTTTTTTTGGGGGTGGGGAGCTTTATAATTGCACACTTCAAGAAATCTAGTCCTCAAATGAGAAGACCTAAACTATAGAGGAGTGGGAGGCAAATGGGCACTAAGAATTGCTGTGCAAAAGCCACCGGATTCACACAGCCTGCTGTTGGACTACAACTGGATTACGAGTCCTGTCAGCCCCCAGCCAGCATGGCTGCATTGTCCATTTTATGGCCTGTGCCACAGCCTGGAGAGCTGCTGCCAGTCAGTGTGTAAAGTATTGAGCTGGATGGACTCAGAGTAAGACAGCGTCCTGTGTTCCTATGATATGCAGCAATCTGTACGTATCTGCAGTTGAGTGAAGAAACCCCCCTCCTCACTGGGTGACCTTGAGCCAGTTACTGTCCCTTGACCTAACCCCCCCCCCCCACCAAGGGCTGCTGTGAGGATCAAACCAGTGGTGTTTTAGGTAGAAGACTCATAGCTGCTACTGCTGAGCTCCTTGGAGGAAGGGTGAAATTTAAAATTTAACAAATCTGTGAAATAAAGGGTTCCTGGCCACAGTATATTTTATTCCTTAAGGTTTATGTACTGCTTTGTTCTCACAAAACAAAATCCTTAAAGCGGTTTCCAAAAAGTAAAGAATTATGAAACTACAGTCGTACCTTGGTTCTGGAATGCCTTGGGAGCTGAACGTTCCAGCTCCCGGAATATCGAAAACCAGAAGTGTTCTGGTTTTTTTAACATTCCTTTGGAAGCCGAACATCTGATGGAGCTTCCATGGCTTCCGATTGGCTGGAGGAGCTCCCCCCCCCATTTTTTTATTCATTTTATAACACTAATAAACAGCACAAACAGAAAAACAAACAAATTCTTGTCTTATCCTTATTTTTTCTAAACATGGTTAAGTGAGCTTCCCCAAGTCCCCCCTATCTGATTTTCATTTTACCTCATCCTTAGCAGTTTACATATATCATAATTTTTAATCATTTTTTAATTTACACTTACTTTTACCATCCTGCAGCCAATCAGAAGCCGTGCTTTGGTTTCTGAACGTTTTGGAAATCGAATGGACATCCGGAACGGATTCCGTTTGACTTCCATGGTATGGCTGTATCAGTAAAAGCTGCCGAAAGCAACAGTTGAAAGACACCTTCAGGGAAATGAAAAGGAACGGTGAAATGAAAACAACACAAAACACAGACCAGCTTCCTACATGTCTGGATAAGCTTTTCCTAAACAAAAATGTCTTCGGTCGGCGTTGTGCAAGGAAGGGGCCTGCCTGGTTGTCAAGAGGCAGGGAGTTCCAGCGCTAAAAGATTGGCTTGTTAAAAAGGCACAACAAGGCCCCCCGTGGCTCCTGTGGCCTTGCCCTCCTCCTGCCATTCTTGCCGCCGTTCCTGACCCCTCTGGGACGTGGCGTTTTGCAGAGCAACGAGAAAAGGAGCGCAGCTTGCGGATCCAGGAAGCCAAATCGAGAGGGGCCACCCACACCACAGAGACCACGGCCCGGCAGAGCGCCATGTCCGCCGATGGCTCAGCCATCAGCACCGTCACCAAGACCCAGCGCCTTGTCCAGTCCAGTAAGGAGCAGCTGGGGGTTTGGGGGTGCTCCGCCTTTCCTTCCGAGCGCATGGCTTCCGGGGGGAGACACGCAGCACGCATCCCAGATGTCAACTCAGGCCTCTTTGGGGTCCTTGCTCTCCCCGTGGAGAGACGCCTTCTTCGTTCTGCTCTGGAAACTGTCCTGATTTCTCCTCTTTGCATCGGGGGTCACCGCTGGCAGTTTTTCTTCTCTTTTTGCACCGGGATGGTTGGTGCCTTCTCGGGCCGTCTCCACGTCCTCATCCTGGCAACTGAAGCTTGGAATGGCTCCTCTCTCTCTCTCTGTGTGTGTGTCCTCTGTCCTCTGTTCTTTGGCCGTGTTTTAGAGCATCTGAGTTAGTCTTTTCTCTTGGGACGTAAGCGCTCCTCGCTCAGCCGTGACTCATGCCGTCCACTTCCCGGGACTTCCTCCGTTGTAGGGAGAATGATGGGCTGAAGTACCCTTTGCACCCTCGAATCCAAGGCCTCTCCAGTCAAAAGGGGCTCAGCAAGACCTCTCTTTGGCTGGCACCCTGGAGAGCTGTGGCTGCAAGTCAGAGTAGGCAGCACTGGGATGGATAGAGGGATGGACGCGTGAGGAAGGGCCAGGAGATAATCTGCTTTGCGTGCAAAAAGGTCCCTGGTTCAGTCCCCAAAAGCATCTCCAAGTACACCTGCAAGAGACTTCTTGCCTGAAATCCTGCAGAACTGCTGCCAGTCAGTGTGGACAGTACTGAGCTAGGTGGACCAATTGCCAGACAGCGCAAGGGAAGAGCTGTAGCTCAGTGGTAAAGCACCTGCTTTTGGTGCAGAAGGTCCCAGGTTCGATTCCTGTCAGTGTCCCCTATTTGAATCTCCAGAGAGCTGCTGCCAGTCAGTGCAGACAGTACTAAGCTAGATGGACACAATATTCTTTTTTTGTGTCAGGCAGCTTCCATGACCTGATGGCCTGTCTTAAGCCAGTTTCTTGGCTTCAAGGCTAAGGGCTTCCATCTGACCCATCACAGCCCCTCCTCAGAAAGGATATTGTAGAGCTGAGAGAGGTTTGGAAAAGCACAAGCTCAGTGTTTAAGACAGGCTTCCTCAACCTCAGCCCTCCAGATGTTTTTTTGGCCTACAACCCCCATGATCCCTAGCTAGCAGGACCACTGGTCAGGGATGCTGGGAATTGTAGTCTCAAAACATCTGGAGAGCTGAGGTTGAGGAAGCCTGGTTTAAGAGGTTTTGGGCAACTTCCTTACAAGGAAAGTGTTTTTCAAATGCTTGGTTCTTTTTAGTTTAGGGGAAATGGTGAGCATGTCGGAACATGGTAAAGGGGTATAAAATTCTGCCCGGTAAAGATAGGGAGATGCATTTTGCCAAATACTGGAGCTCTGCGTCATCCAATGAATGTGTGATGCGGCTGCGAAAAGGGCTAATGCAATTTTAGACGGCGTTGCCTGTGCCAGAGTTTCCAAGTCGTGAGAAATAAGACTTTTGCTTTTTTCTCTGCTTGGAGTCCGGTGTCCAGTTCTGGGCACTGTGCTTTAAGAAGGATTTAGTTGGATTGGAGCAGGCCCAGCAGAAGACAAGATGGTTAGGTCTAAATAAAATAAGGAAACTTGTTTATTTTTACCCAGGAGAAAATCAGGCAGAGGAGGAGTGTAATAGCTGAAGGGCTGTCATCAGGCAGAAGGGGGCAAAGTCGTCTTCTCTGCTTCCCCTGAGAACAAGATTGGGTCTAACTGGGGATTGAGTTATAGGAGGGTAGATTTGGGGAGAATATTTTAGGGAAATGTTCCTTCTTGACCCTAATAGCTGCTTGGCTATGGGGCTGGGTACCTAGAATTTTGGAGAGCTCTTTCTTGCTGGAGGTCTTGAGGCAGAGGCTGGCAACCATCTGCTGCAGCTGGATTTCCTGCATTGGGCAGGAGAGGTCAGACTAGATCCCAGAATTGTAGAGTTGGCAGGGACCCCGAGGGTCATCTAGTCCAACCCCCTTGCGGTGCAGGAATCTCGCCTAGATCATCTATTAGCCTTTAGTACACCTTCCAGAGGCGGAATAACAAAGGGAGAAAAGCCTAAAGCTTTCAAGTCTTGCTTGTGGGCTTCCCACTGTGGGGAACAGGGCGCCAGTCTGGCCTGATCCATAATCACTCTGCTTACCCTCTTATGCTTTTCCCCTCCCAGATGATGGCAGCAAGACTTCCCGCACGATGATGATGGAGTCCAGCTACGTGAAGAGATCGGAAAGTAAGGCTCTTCCTGACCTTTCTTTCCTTCCTTGCCGTGAGGGGCTCCTAGGAAGAGGGAGGGGTATTCTTTCTTGCCAAGCTAAATGGGACTGAGAGCAGATTTATTGTGGTGTTGAGTGTTTCTCTGTTTCCTGAGATGTCTGGGCTTGAAGGGTACATTATAATAAGAATAATAATAATTTATTATTTATAACCCCCTCCCATCTGGCTGGGTTTCCCCAGCCACTCTGGGCAGCTTCCAACAGAACACTAAAATACAATAACCTATTAAACATTAAAAGCTTCCCTAAACAGGGCTGCCTTCAGATGTCTTCTAAAAGTTTGGTAGTTGTTTTTCTCTTTGACATCTGGTGGGAGGGCGTTCCACAGGGAGGGTGCCACTACCGAGAAGGCCCTCTGCCTGGTTCCCTGTAACCTCACTTCTCGCAGGGAGGGAACTGCCAGAAGACCCTCGGAGGTGGACCTCAGTGTCCGGGCTGAACGATGGGGGTGGAGACGCTCCTTCAGGTATACTGGACCGAGGGCGTTTAGGGCTTTAAAGTCAGCACCAATACATTGGAAGAGCAAAGCATAATAAGTTACTGCAGTGTTGTGTAGTGGTTAGAGAAGTGGTTCCCACACTTTTTGGGACCACTGCCCCCTTCTCACCCCCATCTTATTTAATCCCCACAACAACCCTGTGAAGTAGGTTTAAGCTGAGAGGCAGCCACTTGACCCAGCGAACTTTAGATTGCTGAGTGGGGATTCGAACCCGAGTCTAATAGGTCCAGGTCCAACACACCCACTCAGTGGTTTTCAAACCTTTTTCGGCCACTGTCCCTTTGGTTCCATGAACTCATCCCTGGTGCCTTCTACGCTATAAAAAAGCATTCTTCGGAAGAGCGGTTTGCATGACCCGTTAAGGAAGCTAAAAACACGATAAAATTTGAAACCTGTGAAAGGGTGATTTTTGGCGCAGTCCGTGGCATGTCGCCCTGTTGCCTCCATGGTACCTGAGGTCCTTATGTTTGTCTCCCACCCCTCCCGACGCTTCAACCTTTCAGCAGACGGCAACACTTTTGTCCAGACCAAATCGTCCTACAGCACATCGTCTTCCAAGAAAGTCGGCAGGTGAGTCCTTCCTGGAGCTCCTCTCCCAGTTGCACAGCTCCTGTTGCATTCACCGAACGGCAGAATTGCGGAGTGGGCAGAGGGACCCCAGGGTTGTAGCGTTCCCAAAACAGGGAAGGATTGGACTCTGATTAATAGAATACACATGAAGCTTGACCAGCAAGACTCTGGGAGGAGGCGCCAATATCCTGTCCCCCCCTTGGCCCAGGTCGTTTTATTCACAAAAGAACTTTTTACACAGTGTTCGTAAGAACCAATCAGATTTCCTCTGAGCATTTCAAAACTGCCACGTGGGACAAAGTTAAAAGTTAAAACTACAAAGAGCTAATTTGAACATGCATAGTAGTCCAGAGTAAATAAAAGAGGAAGCAAGGAGGAATGCTTTTAGGAAACCCCGGAGGTCATAAACAGGAGAGGCAGGATTTACCATCTCCTTGTGAACTCTCTTCCTGGCCCTTAAGATCTATCTAAAGATTAACAAACTACATCAAAATAACCTATTATCTTTTTGTACTGAGGATGCCCGATGAAGCAACTGGTCTGTGTTTCAGAATGCTTATACGTGCCTGTCAGGTGTAGAGAAAGCAAATGGTAGATATGGAGAGGCTTGTGGGATTCGATCAGAAACTATTGTCAATGAATCAAACCCAGTCAACGCAATGTGTTCATCGCGGACACAAATGGCTTGCTTCATTTTTCATAATTCCTCATAGCAATCCCACCTGACCCCCACACTCTGGATATTTGCACCCCTACACAGGGTCATCTAGTCCAACCCCTACCACGCAGGGATCACAGGATGCGAGGCATGTGCAGGAGGACGGCCACGACTCTTGCCTCTTGCTTGCTCTGTGGCAGCCATCTTCCATGTTTTCTTTCTGCAGCTGAGGTTCAGCTGCTAAGCCCAGGGGCAGAGAACCTTTTTCAGGCAGAGAGATGGATTTGCTTCTGGGGTCAACACTGGGCAGGGCACAGTGGTGAAAGTGGGAGGAGCAATGGATTTTTAGATGCTACCTTTTGTGTGGTTTGTGCGTCCCTTGCTGTCTTCATCCAAGCAAGCGAAAGGCGTTCCTGGGAGTTCTAGTCCAAAACAGCCCCACTGGCTGAGACTGATGGGAGTTGTAGTCTAATATGGCCATGCTGGCTGGGGGCTGGTGGGAATTGTTGTTCAACAATCACAGCCGTGATGGGAGTTCACATCCAAAATGGGGACAGGGTTTTTCTTCAACAGCCTGTGTTGGGCATCCGCTGGTGGGGGTCACTCTAGCAAAAGACCCGCAGATGAAAACCCCCTGGCTCTGCTGTAATAATAATAATAATAATAATAATAATAATAATAATAATAATAATAAAGTATTTATACCCCGCCCAGCTGGTTGGGTTTCCCCAGCCACTCTGGGCAGCTCCCAACAGAATATTAATAATAATTTTAAAAAGCGATAGAACATCAAACATTAAAAGCATACCTATACAGGGCTGGCTTCAGGTGTCTTCTAAAAGTCAGATAGTTGTTTATTTCTTTGACATCCAATGGCAGGGCGTTCCACAGGGTGGGCGCCACCACCGAGAAGGCCCTCTGCTTGGTTCCCTGTAACCTCACTTCTCATAGTGGGGAAACATCCAGGAGGCCCTCGGAGCTGGACCTCAGTGTCAGGGCTGAACGATTGGGGTGGGGACGCTCCTTCAGGTGTACTGGGCCGAGGCCATTTAGGACTTTAAAGGTTAGCACCAACACTTTGAATTGTGCTCGGAAATGTACTGGGAGCCAATATAGATCTTTCAGCGACCCCTCCCAATCACCAGTCTCGCTGCCGCAGTAAGGTCACAAGACTTGCAGAGGGAAGCGGGGAACCAGCGAGAAGCCAGCGTTGACCTCCTAGTCTCCTTCCAAGCCCCTGCTGCCCTTTCTCACCTTTGTCCCTTTCTGGCAGCATCTTCGAGCGAGAGGACGAGACCTCTGGGCGTGCTGGCAGCCTGGCCGCCCTGGAACGTCGCCAGGCTGAGAAGAAGAAGGAGCTCATGAAGGCCCAGAGCCTGCCCAAGACGTCGGCTTCGCAAGCCCGGAAGGCCATGATCGAGAAGCTGGAGAAAGAGAGCGGAAGGTGAGGAGCCCTGTTCTAGCTTCTGGCTTAGCTGTGCAAAGCCTCCGCAGGGCAGCGGGGTGCCTTCATCCCACTGCCCTGTGGAGGCTTTGTGGGCTATCCCAGAAGCCAGATCCCTCTTGCTGTTCTGGCTTCTGGGATTCAGGATATTTTTGTTCTTGTTTTCCTCCAAAAACTAGGTGCTTCTTATCGTCTGGTGCGTCTTATAGAGCGGAAAATACGGTATTCCAAGCAAGCCCCCCACGATCGGAGGCCGTTTCCTTCTTCCAATGGGAGCAATGCTTTGGTTTGGGATACGGCAACTTCTTACGCTCTCCTCTTCTCTCCGCAGCCCAGCCAACCCAGCCGTGTCCCGGGTGGCTGTCCAGCGCTCAGGCAGCTTTGGGGTCCCCAACGCCAGCAGCATCAAGCAAATGTTGTTGGATTGGTGCCGCGCTAAGACACGGGGCTACGAGGTGAGTGTGCCCCCGACGGGCCTGTGCCCACTTTCCTTTTTAAAAAATAATAATTTTTATTTGGTTTTACAAATTTAAAGTTATAATCCTACCACGACAGATCCACAATTAAAAGATTCCTCTGAATCTCTGGACTTCCCACCTTCCTTCCACGGGTTCTGTTGTTACTTCTTTTCTACTGTATGTTTATTCAATAGTCCATTTTTTTTTTTAATAACCCCATTATATCCATAGTTCTCGTTACATTACGAGTGTTATTGCAATCCTGCTAGTGTTTTCAACTGCTAACAGTGGTCTTCTAGGTAAATTAGAATTTTTTCCGATTTCCTATTAAAGTTTTGGTGTCTCTGGTTTCTGAGCTTTCCTTTTTTTATATATAATAATTTTTATTAATTTACAACAAAACAAAACAAAACATACATTGTTTTCACATTCAAATTTTTTCCAAATCTTTCTTTTTGGACTTCCTTCAGCTTTTCCGTAAATCTTTCGTAGTCATTATTAATTAACGCATTTCCTTTTTTTAATATTGTCATTATTTAAATCTTTTTTCCTCTATTTCCTTTTAACAATACCTCTCACGTTTTCACAGTGCTCTTTTAAAACCTTCTAGCGTTATTTGACCTTCACTTATACTCTCCAGATATTCAACAAATTTTCCCCAGTCTTCTGTAAACTTTTGGTCTCTTAAGTATCTAATCTTTCCTGTCATCTTATCCAATTCAGCATAGTCTAACAACTTTGATCTCCAGTCACTGGTTTCTGAGCTTTCCGGTCAGTTTTGCCATTTCGGCACAGTCCGACATCTTAGTTTGCCATTTGCCTGTGCCCCCTTTCTGCCCGGGCTTCCCCAGATTGAGAGATCGCCTTATCCCACATACCCCATTCAACAGCTTCGATCAACGGAACTGGCCCTCTTTCAGAAGCCACACAATACCTGCTCTGCAGTTGTAAGAACTTGGAACTTTCTGTGCTGCATCGCCTACACTTTGGAACTCCCTGCTGATTGATATCCGGCAGATGCCTTCACTGCACTTTTTTCAGAGCCTGCTAAAAATATTCTGTTAGACAAGCCTAAAGCAGTTTATGTGAGTTTTCATCTCTTTTTTAGTCTATAGTTGTCTTTAACACGCACACACACACACACACACAATTTTATTAAATTTTCTAAATTACATTTCAAAACATTCGTTTAAATAACCTTAAATAAATTACTTCCCTTCTTCTATTTCCAAGGTCTGTTTTACATACCATACATTCCTGCATCTTTTACATGAACTAAACCATTCAGTAATCCATTGTTACATTCATCAAAACTGATTTACACTGTTGAATTCAACTTAACTAGCGTTTTTAAATGAACACAATTTTCACCCATATATTCAGCAAACATTTCCCAGTCTTCTTTAAATGTGCATTCTTCTTGTTCTCTTTTTGAAAAATTTAAGTTAGTGTTGCTCGTTCTTCTTACTGCTAACATTATCTCTCTCTTTTTTGGGCAAACCCCCGCTTTGAGGTTTTTTGATCAATTAAAAAAAAAAATTTCAAATTTTGTTTTTCAATTTTTTAAAAAAAATAAAACGAAATTTTCAAATTTTGTTTTTATTTTACTCGGCAGCACGTCGACATCCAGAACTTTTCCTCCAGCTGGAGCGACGGCATGGCCTTCTGCGCCCTTGTCCACAACTTCTTCCCAGAGGCCTTCGATTATGCCCAGCTTTCACCACAGGACCGGCGGCGCAACTTTGAGATGGCGTTCTCGGCGGCTGAGTATGTACCCCTTGGCTGCTCCTGCCCCCTGCTGGGTGTGGGAGAGAAGTGCGGGTGCAGGGCCTGCTTTTCCTTCAAGAGGTCTAGCGCCTTTTCTGGGTTATTGGCATACCTCTCTCTCTCTTTCTCTGCCTAACGCAGCCTTGGCCAATCTGGTGCTCTCTATGGGCTTTGTGCTACAGCTGTGAGGGGAGCTAGAAGTCCAAAAGGGCCGTTATAGCAGGGGATGATGGGAGTTGTAGTCCAAGCCGTCAGTGCTGGCTGAGGCCGATAGGAGTTGTAGTCCAAAATGGCTGCACTGGCAGGGCATGATGGGAGTTGTAGCATCTAAAGCAATCTAGAGGGCACCATAGTGAGGAAGGCTGGCTTAACTATCCTGTGGCAATGAGTTAACCGGACACCTCTCTGCAGGGCTGTGGCTGTTTCCTGCTCAGTTGTGCACAAACCTGTGCTGCTTCCGGCTGGGAGGTTCTCAACCAGAAAATGTCTCACTGGGTGGACGACTTGGGGGGGTTGGGAGAGACCTCCCAGTAAAGCCCCAAGGTGGGGAATAAGGCCTGTCTCTCATCCCCTATTCTTCTTCCTAAGCTGTGTTGCCTAGACAGAAAGCAGCACTCCCTCTGTGCAGACACCAGCCTTTCCCAACCTCCAGGCGTTGCTAGACCACAAACCTCTGACCATTAGCCCACACTGTCTGTCTAACACGATCCGGAGGGCACCAGGTTGGAGAAGGCCGGTGTCATGTAGCAGGGCCTCATCAAAAGGAAGAAAGACCTGGGCTTGGGAAAAGCAAAATCTGATTATTATTTTTTTTGCAGGCTTCTGGAATGCTTACAGTTTATTTCATTTTTGCTAGTCCTGGGGAAGGGAGAGGACACAAATTCTGCTCAGCAATCCCTCTCTGACTTCTAGAGTGTCTCGGCTGCCCATTGTGAAAATCAGAGTGCTTTTGCAACCTTAGGGTCTAGAAACATGCTTGTTCCGCCTTTTTTTTTTTTAATGCAAGATTGGGGTTCTTAGGAAGATTGAAGCCCCAGTTGTACTTTTGGTGGTTACCTGCAGAATCGCCACAAACACACAGCTCTGGCAAAAGGCATCTCTTGAGAGCCAGTGTGGTGTAGTGGTTAAGAGCGGTAGACTCGTAATCTGGTGAACCGGGTTTGCTTCCCCGCTCCTCCACATGCAGCTGCTGGGTGACCTTGGGGTAGTCACACTTCTCTGAAGTCTCTCAGCCTCACTCACTTCACAGAGTGTTTGTTGTGGGGGAGGAAGGGAAAGGAGAATGTTAGCCGCTTTGAGACTCCTTCGGGTAGTGATAAAGCGGGATATCAAATCCAAACTCTTCTTCTTCTTCTTGAGGCGTGTAAGGGCACAGGTGGCTGTTTCTTCAATATTTATTTATCTTATTGCATTTGTCACATGTGGTCTTCCTGCTCTCCTTTTAATCCCCACAACAACCCTTTAAAGTAGAGAGAGGTGACTGGCAGCCAGGGTCACATCCAGTGAGCTTCACGTGGCCAAGCAGAGATTCGAACCCTGGTCTCCCAGGTCTTAGTCCGACACTCTAACTCAGTGGTTCCCAAACTTTTTCAGACTTGGTTCCATAAATTCATCCCCTATGCCCCCTACCCTAGAAAAAGCATCATTCAGAACGACAGCTTGCATGACCCGCTCAGGAACAGAATAAGAGTTTCAAAACAGTAACGGTTAATCACACACTTACTCAAAATCCAATTAAAACTATTTAGTTTAATTAATCCAGCAAAACTGGTGGGCTTGGAGCAGAGATTCCAACTTTTCAAAGTCTGATTTACACCTCCAGTGTGCCCCTGCTGCCCCCTTGCTTCTTATTCCTCCCTCCCCCCGGTTGATCCTTCTGCCTCCCACCAGGGGGGCAGTACTGCCCATTTTGGGAGGACTGCTGTAACCACTACACCTCACTGTGCTCTTGCACCACCCAAGCCAGCTAACCGTTCATGCCGGGGCCTCACAAGCGTGCTGGGATTTTGCCGCATAACTTGCAGACAGACCTTTCCCGGCCCTGGCTCGATCCGTGCTGCTTTCTCGCGCGCAAGGTAGGAAGAGAAGGGGGCTGAGCTATTTATGCACAGCGCAGGAGCTCTTTCACGACGGAAGACGTTCTGGTACCTCTGGAAAATTTGGATTTGGCGGTGGCGCACTTGGGACACTGTGAGCTGGTGTGGAGGAGCGGGAGCGTGCCTGCACCTCTTTGCAAGGTCTTTCTTATAGGGTTGTGCGCTGTTGCAGCTTGGGGTTGCGTGGTGAGAGCGACTTCGGGGCTGCGGACGCCCTCGGGGCCTGGCTGGGCACGCCGCTGCCGCTTCTTGAGCCGGGACACCCCTGGGTGCTGTGCCTGGAACGGGTCTGAGCAGAAAGACAAGGAAGGGAGTTCTCTCTCTGTCTCGCTTTCTCGTCTCTTATTTCTCCCCCGTGGGCTGCTTGTCCCCTTCCCAACCAGAGGTGGACAGCAGGCCTCTCCAGAGCAGCACTGAGCAACTGCATCTCCACATGCAAATTTAGGGAGCCAGGCCACTTGCAAGATTTGGCACCCTGGAGAGGTTTGGGCTGATCCTGCGGACCACAGCACCCAGGAAAGTCAGGACTGCTCGCCCACATTTGCAGGTATCAGGATAAGGGTTTTTGAACATGCCTTGCCCTAAAAATACGGAACCACCACAGCAAAATAATGCTGCATTTTAGCACTTCTTTTTGAACCCTTTTTCCACCCAAGGGCTGCAGTCCCTGGTGGGCAAGGCCCAGTCTAAAGTGTGCAGAGCAAGCAGTGCAAATTTTAGCTTTTTACAGTACAGGGGTACCTTGGTTCTCAATCTTAATCCGTTCCGGAAGTCCCTTCCAAAAGCAAAGTGTTCCAAACCAAGGCGCGCTTTCCCATAGAAAGGAATGCAAAACAGATTAATCCGTTCCAGACTTTTAAAAACAACCCTTAAAACAGCAATTGAACATGAAGTTTACTATCTAACGAGACCATTGATCCATAAAATGAAAGCAATAAACAATGTACTGCAGTCACGCAATCAAGCAATCAATCAGTAGCTGAACTGGGTTCCACACAATCACAAAAACAAAAGAGCCGCAAAAACAAAAATGCAAAATAAGTAGCAAAAACAGACAGACCTCAGCGTAACACTCAAAACTGAAGTGTGGTACTCAAAACGGAAGTGTAACACTCAAAACAGAGCACGTTCGACTTCCGAAAAAAGTTTGCAAACTGGAACACTTACTTCCAGATTTGCAGTGTTTGTGTTCCAAGTTGTTTGAGTACCAGGCGTTTGAGAACCAAGGCACCACTGTAGACTGGTTCCCACACTAGCTTCCTGTATGAAAGCAAGAGGCATGATCTGCATTCAAGGCTAAGCCCCGGCCAGGCAAAAACCACTCAGGGTGCGGCCTGCAGAGATTTCCGAGGGTCAAACTGAGGGCCTCCATTTCCCCTGCTCCTGATTTGCTTCGTTGCTGCTTCCCTTACTAGCAGACCTGAGAGTCATCCCTTTTTAAACGACGTTTTCACGAGTGCCAGAGCCTTTCTGCAGGAGCCTGGTGGTCTGTACAATGACTCCTAGTTGCTCGTTCTGTTGATGTCCCAGGCTGGCGGGACGATGAGTTTCCTCTTCTCTGAGCCGGGTCTCCCCCCTGCGGGCCAAATGTAGTGTCCTGGCCCAAGAGGAGGGCAAGGGGCGTTTGCCTGCGAAGGATTTTGCCTGCCAGAGACCCACACTCGCCTCTTCCTCGCTCCCCTCTCCTCTCCGTGGACCACGAGAGCAACCGACCCCCTCCTTCCACAATCTGGACCAGAGGTGCTTTCCTGGGCTGCTTTCGCTTTCCCTCCTGTGTCGCTGTCGTTCTGCGCCCCCCCCCCCCAGCTTCAGGCACCCCGGCTGTGCTGCAGCGCTGTTGCAAGGCTGGGGTAGGATGGGATGAGGCAGTGGGGTGCGTTCCGGCCCCCCTCATCCGCTCTCTCTATATGCGTCCATATAGAAGGAAGGTCCCACCTTGGAATAGGCACCAGAGCACAGCGCCTTTCTTCCCAACCCATCTCCTTTTCTGCCCCCCGAACCCCTTTCCGTCTGTTGGACTGTCCTTGCTGTCGAGATCCGGGTTCGAGTTCCCCACACCTGCTCGTGGCACCTGCCCCTGACAACAGCACTTCTGGCCACGCTCACCCTACCCATCCTATCTCCCCCCCCCCCCCCCGTATGAGGAATGACTCCCAGGCGCACGTGTGCAATTGACCCCCCCTTCCACCCCCATTTGCATTGCACGCCAGAGAGACACCCCCCCCAAAAGCATGTATGTAAGTTTGACACACACACACAAAGGAATGTGAAATGGATTTATGTATTTCTTCTGTTTTTTCCCTTCTGTCTCTCTTCTTTTTCTCTCCGTCCCTCCCTGCCCCCTTTCCAAATCTGTCCGGGCTGTGATCACTGGCTTCTCCCTCCCCTTTCCTGGCACCCCACCACCCTGCCCCACCACCCAGGACGCACGCGGAGTGCCCCCAGTTACTGGATGTGGAGGACATGGTCCGGATGAGGGAGCCCGATTGGAAGTGCGTTTACACGTACATCCAGGAGTTCTACCGGTGCCTGGTTCAGAAGGGGCTGGTTAAAACCAAAAAGTCCTAACCTTCCTACCCGCGGAGCAATGGTGAGAATCTCCTCCTCCTTCTTGATTTATTTTGGGGGGGTGGAGGGGGGGAGATACGTGTCTCTGCATGTGTGCATTGTGGTTGCAAAACGTTTCCACGCTGGGAGGCAGGGAAATTCGGAGGGTGGGAGAGGCAGATGGTAGTTCCTTCAGAATCTACCTTGCTTGGGGACCTTCAGTATGTGGGCCATTTATTTATTTATTTATTTATTTATTTAAGTGGCACCTCAGGTTAAGAACTTAATTCGTTCCAGAGGTCCGTTCTTAACCTGAGGTACCACTTTAACTAATGGGGCCTCCTGCTGCCGCCGCACGATTTCTGTTCTCATCCTGAAGCAAAGTTCTTAACCTGAGGTACTATTTCTGGGTTAGCGGAGTCTGTAACCTGAAGCGTCTGTAACCCGAGGTACCACTGTATTGAATTTATATACCGCCCTATACCCGGGGGTATCAGGGCGGTTCACAGAATAAAATCAAGATACAAAACCACAATATACATAATGAAAATAAAAACAACAACCCAATAGCCCCCCAACCCTAATAGTCCCTTTGAAGATGACTTGGAAACTACAACTAATCCATAATGTGGCAGCTAGACTGGTGACTGGGAGTGACCACTGAGGCCATATAACACCAGTCCTAAAGGATCTACATTGGCTCCCTGTATGTTTCCGAGCACAATTCAAAGTGTTGGTGCTGACCTTTAAAGCCCTAAACGTCCAGTATACCTGAAGGAGAGTCTCCACCCCCACTGTTTAGCCTGGACACTGAGGTCCAGCTCCGAGGGCCTTCTGGCGGTTCCCTCCCTGCGAGAAGCGAGGTTACAGGGAACCAGGCAGAGGACCTTCTTGGTAGTGACGCCCACCCTGTGGAACGCCCTCCCGTCAGATGTCAAGGAGATAAACAGCTATGCAACCTTTAAAGGGCATTTGAAGGCAGCCCTGAAGGGAAGTTTTTAAATGTATTTTTGTGTTTTATATATATGTCGGAAGCCGCCCAGAGTGGCTGGGGCAGTTAGATGGGCGGAGTGCAAATAATAAAAGGCGGGGGGATGAGGATTGGTTCTGTTGAGATATCACATTAAAAACCCCATTTTAAGAAAGTTGCACTGGCAGCTGTTTTGTTTCCGGGCCCAATTCAAGGCGCTCACATTCGTGTTTGAGGCCTTGAATGACACAGGCCTCAAATACCCGAAAGGCTACCTCCTTGGGTGCTGGGATAGGCAGGCAGGGCACCTCTTGTTAGTTCCTCAGCCCTTGGTGTTGGTGGTGACAGCCCAGCAGAGGGCCTTCTCTGTGGTGGCCCCAAAGTTGTGGAATTCCCTCCTCACCGCAATGCATCTGGCACCTTCCCTGTGAATGCGGAAGACTTCCCTCTTGACCCTTAAGATGTCTGTTTTTGAGACCCACCCTAGGGCCTGTGTAACCTGGCTGTTTTTAATTCTGGGAGACCTGTATTGACGGGTTATTATCAATACATTTATCTAAGAAAAAAATATCCAGCCTGCTCTTCATAGTGGGTCGGTTGGTGCTGAGAGGATCTGCCCTTGTACAATGGTGCTAAAATTTCATCTTGCCACCCTGGTACAGTTTATTATTGATGGACTGGTTGCATTTAAACGCTACCTTCCCTGCCCCCTCACAAGGAGCTGAAGGTGCCATATTAATCTTTCCTTTCCACACCTCACAGAATCATAGAATTGTGGGGTTGGAAGGGAACTCCAAGGGCCATCTAGTCCCACCCCTTGCAATGCAGGAATCTCAGCTAAAACCCGACCTCTGCTTCAGAACCTCCAAGGAAGGAGAATCCACAACATTATTCCACCTTTTTCTCCAAGGAGCTCAAGGGGACAGACACCCTCCTTCTTTAACCCCCACAACACCCCTGCGAGGGAGGTCAGGCCAAGAGGCAACAACTCGCCTAGTGTCACACCCGGTGAACTTTGTGGCTGTGGGGGGATTTGAACCTTGGTCTCCCCAATTCCAGCCTGATGCTCTAACCACTACACCACACCACACTGGCTCCCGATATTACTTGTTCCCAGTGTTACTAGCTCTTCCATGTTGTGTTTTCAGATTGTTTTAACCCACAATGAGAGCTCACGGTCAAGGCTGGGGAAGAATACCAATTGTAAAAATAAATTTTAAAACTCTCACTTTTGCGGGAGGGGAGGTTAATTTTTGACAACTGCCAGGTAATGGTGGCGACAGTGCCTGCCTTTCCCAGAATCCTTTGCTTCCGCAGGCCAGGGTGCAGAGAAAGAGAGACGGACAGGTGATGGAGATGGTTTCTTCTTATTTTCTCCTTCTTTTGGAGGGGGGTGGGGTGGGTTGGGTTTTTATTTTTATTTATTTTGCCCCGGCCATATATGTCTCGGAGGAGCTAGGGAGCCTTGGAAAAAGTGACTCAGGCACTCCTTGTTAATATCTTTGCCTCCCTAGAGCCTCGTTCTCCCGGGACACTGGGTACAACAGCCCATCACACAGGCTAAACAAAGGCTTTATAAGGGCACACTGGCTCACTCAGGAGATTTTCCATCGCCGAGGCTGCCTGAGAGGAGGGAGCCCGTTAAACCTCGCGGTTACCTCCCTGCGCACCCTCACCCCCACCCCCTCTGCACACGCTTGACCCCGAGGCTGAGGACTGGCGAGGCCGGGCGGGAAAGCAGCACAAAGCTGATGCAAAGAGCACTAGCTGAAAGGGGTCCTGGGTCTTGGCACTGAAGGTGGGCATTAAGAGCATAAGTGGAAACGTGTCGGATCAGGCCCAGGGCCCAATTAATCCAGCATCCTGTCCTCACACTGGCCAAACCAGCTTCTTCACAGGCGCAAACTGTTCTTGGAGCATCAATATAGGGCTCCCCTGCACTAAAAGAAAGATCTTTTGCAAAAAGTTATAAACACCAGGCTGCTGCTCACACCTTCAAAACGAGATGCTAGCAAACCTCTCAAGTGTTGTTCTGGCTAGACTCCTGAAGGAGTAGCTTTTCTCTTTTCAGGATCACAGGTTTCCTTGCTGTTTGCAATAACCGATGGCTCCTTTGACTTCCCCAGGTTATCTCTGGGGTGGGGGCTGTGCAGTCTCCCCACCCGTGCAAAGGCTGTTCTTGCAGAAATGAATAACGGTGGGAAAACCTGGGTAGTTACTTCCTAGGATTTGCACCCAAGCCCTGAGGGGCGGGGATAAGTGCTGGTAGTTGTTGTTGCCAAACTGCATTACAACGTGGGGTTAGTTTATGGGTCTGGGGGCGGGGGAAGGAATCAATCTAAACCACTGAGCCTCTTGGGCTTGCCAGTCAGAAGGTTGGTGGTTCGAATCCCCACAACGGGGTGAGCTTCCGTTGCTCTGCCCCAGCTCCTGGCAACCTAGCAGTTCGAAAGCACACCAGTGGAAGTAGATAAATAGGTATTGCTGCGACAGGAAGGTAAACGGTGTTTCCGTGTGCTCTGGTTTCCGTCACAGTGTCCCGTTGTGCCAGAAGTGGTTTGGTCATGCTCAGTGGTGGAGGAAGCCGCGAAGGCACATGGATAGGCAGGGCAAGGGCCTCTGGGGTCTGCCTGCCTCCTCTCACTCAGTTGCCCTATAGCTGTGGGGGGAGGCAGCGGGTGGACCATTTGGGCAGCGTGGAGCCTGCAGGCGCCCAAGCCACCACATCTCTCCCAAGAGAGACACGTGGCTCGGGCGCACTGCAGGCCCTGAGGTGAGTGCTGCCTAGCATTTTGTCACCTGCCCTCAGTGTTGACACCCAGAGCAGGCCGCACCTACCGCACCCCCCAGTGTGGTGTAGTGGTTAAGAGCGGTGGACTCATAATCTGGTGAACTGGGTTTGCTTCCCTGCTCCTCCACATGCAGTTGCTGGGTGACCTTGGGCCAGTCACACTTCTTTGAAGTCTCTCAGCCCCACTCACCTCACAGAGTGTTTGTTGTGGGGGAGGAAGGGAAAGGAGAATGTTAGCTGCTTTGAGACTCCTTTGGGTAATGATAAAGTGGGATATCAAATCCAAACTCTTCTTCTTCCTCCGCCCCTGGTCATGCTGGCCACGTGACCCAGAAAGCTGTGGACAAACGCCAGCTCCCTCGGCCTGAAAGCGAGATGAGCGCCGCAACCCCATAGTCGCCTTTGACTGGACTTAACTGTCCAGGGGACCTTGACCTTGACCACTTACTCTCCCCCTTTCTCCCCCCCCCCCCTTTTGCAGGGTGCTTGTGGACTGCGTGCCCTTGGTGGACGTGGAAGACATGATGATCATGGGGAAACGTCCCGACGCCAAGTGCGTCTTCACCTACGTGCAGTCCCTCTACAACCACCTGCGGCGCCACGAGCTCCAGATGAGGCAGCAGCGCTTGTAGCCTTCCTCTCCCGCCCCCCCTCACCCCCCCCTTCCCTCCGAAACATCCAGCCTAGCCTGTCCCCCACCCTGGGTGCGGTAGCAGGGGAAAGGAGGATGTCTTTGCTTGCTCCTCTGGTCCTGATCCGTCTTCCTGCAGCCCCACCTCCTCCCCCCTGCTTTCAGAGAACTCTTACTATGGGCAGGAGCCACCCGCAGCAGCAAAAAGGCAAGAGGAACCAACACCCCCCCAACACCCCCCCCCCGCTACAGCAGGCTGGGCAGTTGGCAATCCAGGCCGGTTTGGAGGGGACCGGCCGAGCTTAGACCGCTCTACGGAGAGAACCGGGACTGCCCTTCTCATCCGCACGTGCTTTTTATATTATTGTTGTCGTTGTCGTTATTTACTGTAAGTTATTCCCGTTTCCTCCTTTTTCGAAACTCCCTTTTTTTGCATCGTGCACGGCTGAGCAGCATTACGGGCAGAGACCTGCACAGGTGTGATTGACTGACCACGCGTCTTGTCTGTACCTTTGAACAGCTAAATGCTGGAGCGTGCTAAAAAGGGGGGGGGGCGTTGTCGTCTGTGTGTGCAGACCTTAACTCGTCCCTGCTTCCCACCTCCCCCAAATCCTTGAACTGCGATGATCGTTGCAAGTGCAAAGCAGGTTATAGGTGCCCCCCCCACACACCAGGCGTTAGGAACGTAGATAGATACCTTCTGTCGAGCCAAACCGCTGGTCCTTTCTATCTTAGTATTGGCAACCATGACTTGCAAGTGGCTTTCTAGGCTTTCAGGGGACATTCCCAGCCCTAGCTGGAGATGCTGCCGGGACTTGAACCTGGGACCTTCTGCATGCCAAGCAGATGTTCTGCCATAAAGCTAAATGCAGCCTTTTCCTATACTGCTTCTGACTGTTGATCCATCTAGCTCAGTATTGTCTACACTGACTGGCAGGGACTCTCTAGGATTTTTGATAGGGAGACTCTCCCCCAGCCCTAGCCAGAGATGCTGCTGGGACTTAAACCTGGGACCTTCTGCATGCCAAGCAGATGTCCTGCCATAAAGCTGAATGCAGCCTTTTACTATACTGCTTCTGTTGGTCCATCTAGCTCAGTATTGTCTACACTGACTGACAGTGGCTCTCTAGGATTTTTGATAGGGAGACTCTCCCCCAGCACTGCCTGGGGGTTGAACCTGGGACATTCTGCATGCAAAGCAGATTCTCTTCCGCTGAGCTATGGCAGAGGGCCTCTTCCTTCACCACCTTAGAGGCAGAGGTCTTGCACTTTCCTCGTGCCCCCCTCCCCACACTTCCAGAAGAGGAACCCAATTATAAATGTAGTGTACAGGCCCCACTGGGCTGGGACTGCGCCTCTTCTGGATTGAACCCTGCTGGCACCAGTGGGTAGGAGAAGCCAGGCTTTCAGATGGCAAATACCTTCCTTCCTTCCTTCCTGGCCAAGAAAGGGTGAAACCTGGACGAGGGATAGGAGGAGACCTCAGGGCCACCCCTGAATCCTGCCCGAAACGCCTCCTGAAATCAGCTCATTTAGAAAAGTGCAGTTTTTGAAGTTGTGGGGTAACTGTACAGAGATGTGGGATTTCTTTGCTGCTTCGGGTAGAGAGGACAGATTTTTTTTTTTAGAGAAACAAACTGTGTTCCCTGTCTGGATGGTGGTAGTGAAGGGCATACTCTGCACCAGCTCAGAGGCTCCCTTGCAAGCACAGGGCATGCCAGTTCCCATCTCTTGGCCACCAGTTTGCTGAAATCAAGTATTGCCCATCCATGTGCCCTATGTGTGTTTTCACCCATGGCTCTGCCAGCCCAGGAGCGATTGTGGTCAACTCTGGGTGCTTAGACATGGCAGGAGAGGGGGGGGAACCATGTGGGTTTCACTCTGGTGTGGCCTCTCTGTATGGAACAGCTCTCCTGCCTGCGCACCATCGACCAATGCCCACTCTGTTCCTGGGAGTTCCCAGCGCATCAGCCTTCAGACCTTTGCACAAGTCTCCTTCCCTTTTGAGCGCCTGATTAATACGGGAAGGTTGGGGCAGATGAGCCAGCTGAGAACGACTGGAGCCTGGAGCGAGGGACGGACAGCGGGATGTGCTCCTCGGACACCGCTCTCAGCACTCAGCCACGCGCCCGATTGTAACGGTTCTTGCACTAGCACAAGGATGTTTATGTAGGCACCAGCAAGACAATAAAAGTTTGGATAGACTGTTTTGACGGCCGTTTCTGCTTCGTACTGTTCTCCAACCTCCAGGGCTCGGTCCTTTTAAGGTTAGCGTACACCTAGCGCAACTTGGCACCTTCCAGCTGTTTGAGAATGCCAGCGGCAGGCTGGTGTGCAGCAGGATCTGGGTACCTCTTGAGCCACTGAGATGTTGCTGGATTCCTGGCTTCCGTCAGCCTTGGCCCAGTGGTCAGGGATTAGGGGAGTTTGTATTCCTGTCATTGCATTTACACCCCACCTTTTCCTCCAAGGACCTCACACGAACCATTTTATCCTCACAACAACCCTGTGAGGCGGGTTAGCAGCAGTGGTGTAGCATGGGTTGCCAGCACCGGGGGCATGGAAATCATTGTGCCCTCTAAGGCAAGGACTGTGCTTCCTAACTGGTGCCTCCATGCGGTGCTGCAGAACAGCAGCTGGGCATGGGTGGGTACACGCCTTGAGCCTGGGCACCGCTACCACCTTGAGTCTTGCTTGCCCTCCACCTGGCTCCCCCGCTGGCAGGGGACAGCGCACAGCTGAGAGATGCAAGGACACATCTTCTCCCAGCAACTCAACATGCTGCTCAGGTGAGGCAGGACAGAGTCTCTAGACAGTGGTTCTCAACCTGCGGGTCCCCAGATATTGGACTACAACGCCCATCATCCCTGAGCTCTGGCCTTGCTAGCTAGGGGTGATGGGAGTTGTAGTTCAACAACATCTGGGGGTCCACAGTTTGAGAAAGGCTGCAACTTCCAACTTCTTCAGCTCCCCGTGCTCTTCAAGGAAGAAAAAGGTCACCTCGCCACCTCATCACTGTGAGCTTCTGAGGGTGGGATGGGGCGAGGACCCAGGGGAACACCTTGACCAGTTCAGTCTGGGACTTTTAATTATCCAGCAACAGAGACACAGATACCAGCACAGTGGATGTAAAAGACTTTACTGTTTCTAGGCACAACTGCAAGAGGGTTGTTGTTGTTTTTTGCAGGGTGGGTGACTGAGCTCGTGTTCCTTAGCGCGCTGTGCTCCGAAGCCTGATGGGACACTGACTATCCACCCTGGGCACCAAGAGCTTTCAGCCGAGGGTATCATCCTGTCTCATGCAGACGGGGCACAGCTGCAGAAAAACACGAAGGCTTGCTTATGGCCTGGAGCAAGGAACAGCGGCTAGGGAGTGTGGTCTGAACCGAAAGCAGGAGGGAAGAACCTGTGGTCCCCTCTGGGTGTTGGTGGTCTCCAGCTCCCTTCAGCCACCAAAACTAAAACTTGGGGGGGGGGGGAGAAGGGCAAGGATTCCAGCAACACCTGGAAGGCCACAGGTTCCCGGTCTCTGAGCTATACAAAGAGGCACGGAGCCAAACTTTCCAACTGGGCTATGCATGATTGAATGAATCTAGACAGAAATGGTGCACAGACCAGGGTGGGACTCAGGGTGATCCGGTCCAAGGTGGGACTCAAGGTGATCCGGTCCAAGGTGATCTGGTTCAGGTCTGGCTCTGTTTCCCCAGGCAGTGGGGGGAGCACAGTTTCTCCCAAATCCACACCCCAGATCCCAGCTTCTTCCACACCACTTTTTACTCCCGTTCCACAGACAGGGCAGTGTGTGCCCTTTACTCTAGAACAAACTAAAGAATGAAATCCAAATTTCTGCAACGAGGGGACGTTGCATTTGGTTGCATATCCTGCAAATGGGGCATATTCATTTTTTGTATATACATATCTTGCTATTTTTGCTGGTGGGGGGGTTGAAGAGCAGACCCCCCCGCACTCAAGACCGCTGCAAATCTTCATAGAATTGTAGATTTGAAAGGGACCTAAAGAGTCATTTAGTGCAGCCCTCTTCTGGCTTCTTAGCAGGCGCTGCCCAGACGCTTTCACGTCCACCTTTCCAACCATGAGGTCTAGAAACTTGTGTTTTCTTTTTTTTTTAAAAAAAGGATCGATTCTGCAGCCCAGGCCACATTCCTTGGCTCTCCTCTGGCAGGTGTGCACACACAACCCTGCGTATACTAACAACATATCCTACCATGCACACCCATCGGTACAGCTATGCTTGTGCATGTATTAAAACATGGGCCACGCTCTCAACCCTTGCACACACTCGCACACAAGACACCCCTGAGGTTTTTAAGAGCACAACAGATCTAGAGTTCTCCACCCGCAGCCCCTTTGCTCTCCGCCGCACGCTCTCCTTTGGCGCCTTCTGAACCAGGGGGCGGCCGGGCAGGAGCAAGCTGGAACTCTTTGGGGACAGGCGAGTCTGGTTTCTCCTTCCGGTAGAAGCCCAGTTTCTGCACCAGCTCGTTGATTTCTTTGCGGGACATATCGCTCAGTGGAATTCTCTGCAAAATAAATGCATAAGGCACTGCCTTAGGCCAAGTCAGGGCATTGGTCAACCTAGCTCAGTGCTGCTTACACAGGCTGGCAGATGCTCTACCCCTGAGCTACACTGATGGGCAGCAGCACTCCAGGACTGCAGACCAAAGACCTTCCCTGCCCTACCTGGAGATGCTAGTGAGAATTGAAACGGGGACCTTCTGCAAGCAAAGCAGATGTCCTAGCATAGAGCCACAGTCGTCCTTCCCTTGGTCAACCAGAGACATGCAGGTGGCAACAACATGCTGAGACCCAGCTGGATTGGCACCAGTGTATCCAAATGCAGATGGCATTGGACCCATGGGCATAGCCAGGGGACAGCTGCCCCCCCCCCATCAAGTAAGCAAATAAAAATGCTTAACTTAAAAGTAGAAATTGCCTATGCTTACTGAGTGCGCGCAGAAAAACTGCATTGGACAAAAAAAGAAATGAGAGAAGGAATAGCTGAAAAGGTTTTCAGCAAAGCCAAGAAAACTTGTTTTAGTTTAGATTTTTAAAAATAAGATTGAAAAGGCAGGCTCTTCGTAATTTTGCAAAATAGGCTCGTTAACCGCATGCAAGCTACTCCCGGATGTTAATTTTTTTATTTAACTTCCTGGTTTTCAAATGTCTGGAGATTTTGGCAGATTTTTCTGAATGCTTGGGGTCAAAGGAAGGTAACTTAAAACAACTCTTGCTGAGACGTTTCATTCCCAATCTGCTAAGACAGAGGATGATGACAGGGGTGTGCCCTGCCCCACCCCCGCCATAAATTCTGGCTACACCCATATTTGACGGACCTTTGCTCCTTTGCTGTGTGAACAGCACATTAATTACCGTATTTTTTGCTCTATAAGACTCACTTTTTCCCTCCTAAAAAGTAAGGGGAAATGTGTGTGCGTCTTATGGAGCGAATGCAGGCTGCGCAGCTATCCCAGAAGCCAGAACAGCAAGAGGGATTGCTGCTTTCACTGCGCAGCGATCCCTCTTGCTGTTCTGGCTTCTGAGATTCAGAATATTTTTTTTCTTGTTTTCCTCCTCCCAAAACTAGGTGCGTCTTATGGTCTGGTGCATCTTATAGAGCGAAAAATACGGTAGCCTGTTAAGCATCACAGAGCAAGATTTGCATCTTACCTGCCCATGGCTGAAATCTGGCAGATGGATTCCAGAAGAGAAGCCTCCAAAGGCCTGCTGCACCCGGTCCCTCTACGTTTGAATATTCCTGGAGCTTTTAAAGTGCTATGCAACTTAATCTTGCTAGTCCAGTGGAGGAGGAATTAAAAGTCCCACTCACTGGCTTGCTGGACAACAATAACCAATCTGGCTGCAATTTACCAACCTGCTGCCCACGTACTTTCAAGCATCCCTTCGATGCCATTGAAACCTCCTTGAAAAATAAGATTTCAAAAGAAACCCCCATGATTCTTAGGGAGATGGATTCTTGCCGCTGCGCTGCAACGTTTTGTTGCGGGCCCTACATGTTCGATTCAGAAACACAAGCAAAACTATTCCTGCAATTGCATATTCCGTGAAGAGCATCACCTCTACCAGTTCTCCCTGAAGCTAAAAATCCTCCGGTGGGTCACACCAGTGTGGGAAGATCAAAACTCCCTCTCACCTCCAGCTCTCTGTAGTGTGAGTTCAACAGGATGAGTTCGGGGTCTGCTCCAGCGAGGTGCTTCATGTCAAGGTTGTGGCTGGGAAAGGCAGTTAAGGGTATGTGCGAAGGAAGCTGCCTAACAGAGCCAGACCACAGGCTCATCTAGCTCAATATTGTCTACACTGACTGGCAGCATCTCTCCAGCGGTTTCAGGCAAGGGTGAGTGAGGACACCCAAGTTCTGCTGCGTTGGCCGGCAGGTTTAGCAAATCAGGTGCCTGGTTAGACTGCCAACCTGGTGCCCTCCAGAGGCAGGGCTGTCTTACCCATAGGCGCTAAGGGTGCGGGGCCCCTTGGCGCCGGGCTCTCAGGGGCGCCAGGCCAAGAGTCCGGGGCCCGAGAGTTGAGTCCAGGGAATCTTAGAATAGCTTTGGAAGTGGATTTAGGCTGTAGGGATGGAAGTAGAAGATAGTGTATTTTAAAATAGTATTATTTGTAAGTGATAAAATGTGAAGGTTTTTTATGGTTAAAGTAAGGGTGATAAAAAAAATGGTTAGAAATTATGATATGTAAAGATGAGGTAAAATGAAAATCAGATAGAGAGGATTTGGGGAAGCCCACCTAACAATGCTTAGGAAAAATAAGGATAAGGCAAAGAATCTGTTTGTATTGTTTGTTTTTCTGTTTGTGTTGTTTATTTGCATTATAAAATGAATAAAAAATTTGTTGGGGGGAAAAAGAGAGTTGAATCCAGGGAAGAGCCCATCCGTCAGTCAGAGCGTCATGGCGTGCTCTTCTGCGCCATGAGTTCGGGGGCGATCGAGCCAGTGAGACGCTGAGGCGGCTGGCTGGCTCCGCTCTCCTGCATTCCTGGGACTGGGCAACCTCGGGGGTGGGTGCCGGGTGGCTCTTTGCACCCCGGTGCCGCATATGCTTAAGACAGCCCTGTCCGGAGGTTTTGGATTATGACCCTTATCAGCCCCAGACAGCATGCTAAAGGGCATCAGGCTTGGCAGTTCAGAATTTCTCAAGTTTGGGCTCCTGGGCCAGAGAGGATAAATAAATAATTTGGGGGCGATGGGCTTGCAGCCAAAGCTGGCTGCCTGGGGACCTTGCTAATGTCCCCCTTTTACCTCCCCTACCTCCAATGCTTAGGCCCTGCACAAACATACAAAAAGGATACTACAGAGGCAAGTCCTCATTGATGAAGGCCTTCACCTGGGGGGGGGGGGAATGAATGAGATGCAAATATTACACATGGAATAAGACGGCTCCCCCTGCCCCACCAGCCCAGTTTATTCTCTGAACCTACAATCAACAGGCGAGGCTTTGTTGGTGACAGGGCCTTTCCTGTGGTGGCTCCCCGGAAACCCCAGACTGCTCCAGTCTGCCCCACCAACCCCAGACTGCTTCCAGCCAGTCCCCACCTTCCCGCCTCCCTACTTTCAGTCAGTCTAGGAGGTGGCTGTGCCTGTCAGCTTCTTTCTCCTCCATCTCCATTCTGGCAGGGGGGAGGATGGGGGGAAACCTAGAATGTGTTGAGTTTTGCCTGTCATTGGCTCTCTGGCGCCGCCTACTGTTGGGCTCCCTGCCTTCTGTCTTATGAGCCGTTGCAGCACTTCTTCACCCAGGGGAGCAGGAACGAAGCGACACTTACCTCTGGCAGGCGGTTCAGCCGTCATCCCCCACAGCTCTTTAAAAGGGAGGAAACAGAATTTGAATACACCATCAAACACAAACACACTTCCCAAGAAATCCAGACTCGTTTCATGCACTGGAAGGACGAGGAGCCTGCAGACCTCCAGATGTTGTCCGACACCCAACTCCCAACAGCTCATCAGCCAGCCAGCAAAAAATTCAATTCTTTATAGAATTGTAGAGTTGGAAGGGACCACAAGAGTCATCTAGTCTGACCCCCTGCAGTGCAGGAATCTTTTACCCAATGTGGGGCTCGAACCCACAGCCCTGAGATTAAGAGTCACATGCTCTACCGACTGAGCTATCCCAGGTCAGGGCAACCAAAATGATAAAGGATGGAGCAATTGCCCTTTGAGGAAAGCCTGCAGCTTTGGGGGCTCTTTAGCTCAGAGAAATGGAAAGACACAATAAAAGTTTATAAAAAAAATTCATGGTGTGGAGCAGGCATAGGCAAACTCGGCCCTCCAGATTTTTGGGACTACAACTCCCATCATCCCTGACCACTGGTCCCATTAGCTAGGGATGATGGGAGTTGTAGTCCCAAAACATCTGGAGGGCCGAGTTTGCCCATGCCTGGTGTGGAGGAAGTGGCTAGAGAAACTGGTGGGTATCGAATGAAGCTGAAAGTTGGAAGAGTCAGGACAGATAAAGCACATATTGATGGAACACATAATTAAATCTCTGGAACAACGGCTACTAGGCATAATGGCTGTGCTCTGCCTCCACAGTTGGAGACAGCAATGGCTGGAAACTGAAGGCTGGGCGAGTGCTCTCTTCTTGTGTTGTCAACTCCCACTGTCCTTGGCCACTGACTGTGATGGTTTCTGGGTCTGATGGGGAGTTGGGGGTCCAGCTCAGTTGGTTAGAGCATGGTGCTGGTAACGCCAGGTTTGCAGGTTCAATCCCCGTATGGGACACCAAGGGGACTAGATGCTCCTCAGGGTCCCTTCCAACTCTACAATTCCACGTTTCTATGATGCTCTTGGAGAAACCTCTGCTAGCCCAGGACACATGTTGTAAAGGTAAAGGGTCCAGTCGTGGCCGACTCTGGGGTTGCGGCGCTCATCTCGCTTTATTGGCCGAGGGAGCCGGCGTACAGCTTCCGGGTCATGTGGCCAGCATGACTAAGCCGCTTCTGGTGAACCAGAGCAGCGCACGGAAATGCCGTTTACCTTCCCGCCGGAGCCTGCTAGGTTGGCAGGAGAAGGGACCAAGCAACGGGAGCTCACTCCATCATGGGGATTCGAACCGCTGACCTTCTGATCGGCAAGTCCTAGGCTCTGTGGTTTAACCCACAGCGCCACCTGCGTCCCAGGACACTTGTTGACAACCCCACAAATACATTCGCCCTCTGCAGCCTTTCCCTTCCACCGTGAAAAAACAGCTGTTCCCTGGCCCCCTGTTCCCTTGACAATCCTTTCCAAGGGCTTGTCAGAACCTGCCGCGGCAGGTGTGCCCAAGGCCACCTGTTAGCAGACTGAAAAACAACCCCCCACCAATGCAACCACGTCATCTTCAGGGATAAATGGGCTTTGTTAGATTCCCCTCCCACTTCTAAAATAACATGGCTACAAGGACAGACTTGGGAATATGTGGGAATAGCCCCAAATTTCTCCTTAGTCCTCTAAGACCATGGTTCTCCAACTGAACCCCCCCTCCGTGCCCCAGACCACCTGAAAATTGCAGAGGGTTTTAGAATATGACATTCCCCTCCTGTTTCAGCAATTCTATTGCACTGTGCTAGATGCAAACTGGTGTTCAGAAGCATTAAGAACGCTAAGAAGAGCCTGCTGCAACAGGCCAGGGGCCTATCTAGACCACCTCCTCAAAGACGTCCTCAAACCTGCAAGCTGGACCTGAGCACAAGAGCAATTCTCCCCTCCTGTGGTTTCCAGCAACTGGGATTCAATAGCATCACTGCTTGTGACTGTGGAAGCAGAGCAGAGCCATCGTGGTTAGTAGCCATCAATAGCCCTCTCTCTCCTCCATGAATTTGTCTAGTCTTCCTTGAAAGCCATCCAAGTTAGTGGTCATCACTGCCTCTTGTGGCAGGGAGTCCCAGAGGTCAACCACAGTACAACAATCTGAATTCCAGCTGTAAGTGTTCTTCAAAGACATGGTAAATTATGGTCCCCAGACTTGCCTGAAACTTCAGTGGCCTGCAGACTGCACTGTGGGAAGCCCTGCTCTAAGCTTCAACTAGGGTAACCCCGTACAGTGGAACCTTGGGTTAAGAACTTAATTTGTTCCAGAAGTCCATTCTTAACCTGAAATGGTTCTTAACCTGAGGCGTGCTTTTGCTAATGGGGGCCTCCTGCTGCTGCTGCGCTGCTGGTGTGTGATTTCCATTCTTACCCTGGGGCAAAGTTCTTAACCTGGAGCAACCACTTCCTGGTTAGTGGAGTTTGTAACCCGAAGCATCTGTAACCTGAAGTGTCTGTAACCCGAGGTACCATGGTATATCCTTCTGAATGATGGTAAAATAGAAAATCCACATGCCAAATCCTCTGAATAGCAAAAGAACAGCCAAGACAAGACAGACATCCTTCTTGGAAGCTCTGCGCAATCTCTGTCTGATGCTAGGCTTAATAGTTGTTTGGCATGATCTGTTGCAAAGCAAATCTCACTTTTCTCTTTTTTTACGAACCCCCCCCCCAAAAAAAAATACTGCCTTTCAACAACAGCAGCAACATTAAAAAACAACACACACGCTACATCCTTAATTCTTTCTAATGTCCCGCCCGCATTTCAAAGGCTTGCGGCGGTGACTGCCGCCTGTTCACAGAGCCTCACTACAGCCTTGCGAGGGAGGCTAAGCTCCGGCTGAGGGCCAGCGCTTCTCTCAAGGCTGCCCAGCGCATTTTACGCTTCATCTGTCTGTCAAGTGGTGGGGAGACCACATTTGTTTGGGGGTGGGGACTTCAATCCAGGGAGCTGGCGGGCCCCGGCGCATCAGGCCCTCTGCACATGCTCTAAGGTACCCAGCTCCCTCCGCCCTCCAGGCTTGGCCTCACCTCCACTTTCCCTCTCGCCAGGCCCTCCAGGCGGCGCCAGTCCGGCTCGTAGCCGCGGAGCAGCCCTGATCCCGAGAGCACCACCAGCGCCACCAGCAGCACGAAGCGCGGACGTGCCATCGGGCACCTTCACTCCAGCAACGCGCTCTGCGCTCTTGGCTGTGCGCTCTGCGCTCTGGACGCGGCGGCCTCCGGCTTGCTGGAGCCGCTGCCACGTCAGATCGGGCGGAGCCCCCGCGAAGGGAAGGCGGAGGAGCCTCGGCCGGCAAGCCTCGCCCCGCCGCCGCCCGGCTCTCCAGGGAGGAGCATCATCTGGGCAGGGCAAGGCGGAGCTCCGGGATTAGCGGCTCTCCAAAGGAAAATGAGGATCGGCGACGGGGGCACCTCGGAGGACCTGTGTGTCCCCTACCCGGGTGCTTGCACAGTGCTACTAGCGCTGCTTACTCTCTGCACATGCTCCGAGGCCCGATGCTTTCTTTACACCTTTGGTCTCATGATGGAGCATCCTGCACATTGAAAGCGCCTGCCACGCGCAACGAAACCACACGCCTTACCCCGAGGTTTCCTGGGAGCTGTAGTTGCCCCTTCGCTGATGACAATTCCTAGGACCCTTAACAAACTACAGCTCCCAAGATTCGTTGCGAGAGAGCCGTGCGCTTTCAATGTATCCTGGACGCGCTTTGAACGGCGTGGTGTGGATTTGGCCTCAAGTCGAGACTTTAAAGTTTAACCGCTACGCCGCTTTGCATCTCTCCGTTAGGAACGCAGAGTGTCCCTATTTTCCAGGGATGTCCCTGATTTAGAGATGCTATCCCGGTTTCTGATTTGATTCCACTTTTCCTTGGCTGTCCCTATTTTCATTAGAGAAATGTTAGAGGGTGTGAAAATGTCCCCATTTTCATTGGAGGGTATGGGGTTATCCGACCCCTGAACCGTCTGAAGGCAATCCTGTATAGGGAATTTTTTTTTTAACTGTTTAATGTTTTGTTATGTTTTTCTATACGTTGGAAGCTGCCTGGAGTGGCTGGGACAACCCAGTAAGATGTGTGGGGTATAAATAGTAAAATTATTATTATTATGGAATGGGACTAACCTATTTTCATTGGAGAAAAGTTGGAGGGTACGCAGCTGCCTTTGACTGAATCAGGCCTTCAGCCATCTAGCTCAGTATTCTCTGCACTGACTGGCAGCGGCTGTCTGGGATTGCAAATTGAACCTGAGATCTTCTACATGCAAAGCACATGCTCTAACACTGAGCTATGTTCGTTTATTACTCCAACTTAAAAAATAATAATCCAGAGCTGAAATTCTTTATAAGCCTTGGGATTTCAGCGGGTGGGAGGGAAATAAACTTTTTATATGCTCAAATGTCTTCTTCCTTCTGTAATAAACAAAATCTGCCCTTATTCCCTTATGGGAGACACAAGAGCCCTTATAGAGTCCTTTGTAGGTTCTCTATCAGTCGGAGAAAATAACAGAGGCCAACCAGAGAATATTGAGAAGCAAAGCAGCTCGTAAACCTGATCTTTATTGAACTGTTGCAACAGGGAGGGAGGAGTAACCCAGAACCAAGGTGTGCCTGCCCTTTTAAACATTTTAAATTCCCTGCCCTGGAGCTCAAGACCACCCCTCCATACATCATACCTACATCACAGAAGGGGTGTAACCCAAGACCACCACCCACAAACATCATACCTACATCACAGAAAAGGCGGTCTACAACAGAAATTTGAATGTTGTTGTTTTTCCCGTCTGCCAGGTTATCTGATAATGCCTTATCTGATTGCCTTTCCTGGTGGTCTGGCCATTCCTTTGAGATGGTGATTACCCAATTCCTGAGATAATGGGAAGGTTCCCTCACCCCCTCCCTCCTTGCAGAGAAAACATTTGGTCAGTTTGGGAGTCAAAATGGTTTCAGGGCGGTCTTCCTGTGGTGCTCCTGACATGTGGTCCACATATCTGTATGTACGTGCTTGGTTGGTACGTTTATGAACACACACACACACATATATATATATATATATATATATATGACCTTATTTTTTAATTACAATTCTTTATGACAGTTTTGTACATCTCTGGCATTCATCCCAGAGCTGCACGATACCTGCTCTTCCCAGCTAATGCTGGGAGCACCGGGGCAGACCCCATTGCTCAGTAAGATATTGGGGTTAGCACTTTTGCTAAAACCTTATTTAATGTCCTTTCACCTCCACACGGCAAACTTTGCACCACACCCCAAAAGGGGCTGCAACTTGGTGGTAGAGAAATGGTGTTTCCCTGCCTCCCCCCCCCCTACAAGAGAGACAGTGTGGTGCAGTAGTTAGAGTATCAGGCTCGGACCAGGAGACCTGGGTTCAAATCCACACTTGGGCATCATGAAGCTTGCTGGGTGTGATCCTAGACCAGGGGTCAGCAAACATTTTCAGCAGGGGGCCGGTCCACTGTCCCTCAGACCTTGTGGGGGGCCAGACTATTTTTTTTGGGGGGGGGGAATGAATGAATTCCTATGCCCCACAAATAACCCAGAGATGCATTTTAAATAAAAGGGCACATTCTACTCATGTAAAAACACACTGATTCCCAGACCGGCTGCTGGCCGGATTTAGAAGGTGATTGGGCTGGATCCGGCCCCCGGGCCGTAGTTTGCCTACCCATGCTTTAGACCAGTCGCTGCTTCTCAGTCTAACCTACCTTGCCGGGTTGTTGTGGGGATTAAATGAGGAAGGGGTCACCTTGAGCTCCATGGAGAAACAAAGCTGGGATATCAACATAATAAACAAATAAATAGCATTTGCTGCAGTTGGGTAGAAAACGCAGAACTGGTGGGGAAAGCTGTTCAGTTGGAAAGCTAATAATGTGCAGCTTGAACAAGGGTTGGTGGTGGGTGTGGTATGCAAATGTGTTTATTAAGTGCTTAATGACTGGCAATGTCAAGAACAGCATGTACACAAATTGCATAAGGACAGAACGTGCTCTGTTTCCATGCTTAAAAGCAACCACATCAAAATGCCTTCTTCTGTGGGGCTGGAATCTCCACCTTCTGCTATACAAGTCAAAGTGCACAATTCAAAGTGTTGGTGCTGACCTTTAAAGCCCTAAACGGCCTCGGTCCTGTATACCTGAAGGAGCATCTCCACCCCCATCGTTCAGCCAGGACACTGAGGTCCAGCGTTGAGGGCCTTCTGGCGGTTCCCTCACTGCGAGAAGCTAAGCTACAGGGAACCAGGCAGAGGGCCTTCTCGGTAGTGGCGCCCACCCTGTGGAACACCCTCCTTTCAGATGTGAAGGAAATAAGCAGCTACCCTATCTTTAAAAGACATCTGAAGGCAGCCCTGCTCAGGTAAGTTTTTAATATTTAACGCTGTACTGTTTTTAACACTTGATTAGGAGCCGCTCAGAGTGGCTGGGGAGACTCAGCCAGATGGGCGGGGTATAAATAATAAATTATTATTATTATTATTATTATTATTATTATTATTCATCTTTGAGCAGGTAACATTTTGTTGCATCCTTGCAAACACCCCGTATTAAAGTCCTCCTTGTTTTTGCTCTGGTTAGTTACAGAAGAAGGCAGATGGAGAAACGAATCATCACTAACCAGTATAGTTAGTAGATAAGAATTACTGACTCCTATGGAGAAGCAGCCAAGAATAAAGGGTGTAAGCAAGAAGCAAAGTAACATTTTGTGATCGTTGAATAAAAAATCATAATAATAAAACCAAGTGTGGGTGTCTGACAGGGAATTTTTGCTACTGGAAAATCTGCTTTAAACAAAACAGCAGTGTCGAGCACCTGCTCTGCGTGCAGAAGGTCCCAGGTCCAATCCCCAGCATCTCTAGGTAAGGCTAGGAGAGACCCTGCCTGAAATCCTGAGAGCTGCTGCCAGTCAGAGTAGACAATACTGAGCTAGATGCACCAGCTGGTCAGACTCCGTGTAAGGTATCTTCCCAAGTTCCTAGTTAGGAAAGGGTTATAGCTCAGTGGCAGAGCATCTGTTTTGCATGCAGAAAGTCCTAAGTGCCATCTCTGGCACATCCAAGTAGGCCTGGAAGGGATTCCCTGTCTGAAATCCTGGCGAGCTGCTGCCACACCGTGTAGACAGTACTGAGCTAGATGGACCACTGGTCTGAATTGGCATCAGGCATCTCCCTCTGATCATCTTATTTGCCGCTGCAAGTCAAGAATCTCCACGTGTTCAAAGTACTTCGGCCTGCTGGGGTTGTGTGTGTGTTCCTGTGGAACTCCCTCCCTCAGGAGGCAGCGATGGCCAACTTTGATGGCTTTAAAAGAGGCCTGGACAAATGGATGGAGGAGAAAACTAACGATGTCTGCTAGTCATGATGGCTCTGCTCTGCCTCCATGGTCAGAGTTTGTAATTTTTCTGAATACCAGTTGCTGAAAACCAGAGGAGGAGAAAGTGCTGCTACACTCAGGTGCCGCTTGCAAGTTTCCCACAGGCATCTGGTTGGCCATTGTGAGACCAGGGTGCTGGACTAGGCGGGTCATTGACCTGAACCATCAGACTCTTCCTCTGTTCTTATTTTAGGAGCAGGGCCCAAGTTCAAAAAAATTTGGGAAGTGCTGTGCTTCACCTTTGCCACACCAGGAGTCTTCTGAAATTTGCATCATTTTATTTTTGATAATAATTCTATGAGTTCTCAATTATAATAATCCAAATATATCAAATATCAAATATATCATTATATCAATGCCAAATTACAATAACAATTCCCAATATCAATCATTCAAATATCCAATTACATAATTTAGGTGCCCCCTACCTGCATGCTAGAATTGATGGTTTGATAATTTACTTTATTTCTGCGTTCCATAATCTTACTGATTTCAGTTCCATTCCATTCATAACAGCAATCCCTTACACAACAGCTGCAAATGATTTATAAGTCTATAATAATAATATAATAATAATTTATTTATACCCCACCCATCTAGCTGGGTTTCCCCAGCCACTCTGGGCAGCTTCCAACAGAACACTAAAATACAATAACCTATTAAAATACAATGACCTATTAAACATTAAAAGCTTCCCTAAACAGGGCTGGCTTCAGATGTCTTCTAAAAGTCTGGTAGTTGTTTTTCTCTTTGACATCTGGTGGGAGGGCGTTTCACAGGGCGGACGCCACTATCGAGAAGGCCCGCTGCCTGGTTCCCTGTAACCTCACTTCTCGCAGGGAGGGAACCACCAGAAGGTCCTCGGCGCTGGACCTCAGTGTCCGGGCTGAACGATGGGGGTGGAGATGCTCCTTCAGGTATACTGGACCGAGGCCATTTAGGGCTTTAAAGGTCAGCACCAACACTTTGAATTGTGCTCGGAAACGTACTGGGAGCCAGTGTAGGTCTTTCAGGACCGGTGTTATATGGTCTTGGTGGCCACTCCCAGTTACCAGTCTAGCTGCCACATTCTGGATTAGTTGTAATTTCCGGGTCACTTTCAAAGGAAGCCCCACATTGAGCGCATTGCAGTAGTCCAAGCGAGAGATAACAAGAGCATGCACCACTCTGGTGAGACAGTCTGCGGGCAGGTAGGGTCTCAGCCTACGTACCAGATGGAGCTGATAAGCAGCTGCCCTGGACACAGAATTGACCTGTGCCTCCATGGAGAGCTGTGAGTCCAGAATGACTCCCAGGCTGCGCACCTGGTCCTTCAGGGGTACAGTTGCCCCATTTGGGACCAGGGAGTGCTCCACATGAAGGACTCCTCTACACGTGAAGATCTATATACCCTTTTTCTTTCTGTGTGTGGAAACTTGAATCATTTTAAAACAGACAGAATGAAACAGACAAAAACAGTACGCACTACCAACTCCCCCCTAACAAATGCTGACAACAGCCAAGCACACACAGCTTTTGATCAGGGAGCGTTGGAGACAAGGCATGCCCTAAATTATTCACCGTTTCTCAGAATAAGAACCCTGCTAGGAATCTTTCCGTGGATGATCAAAGCACTTGAAGAGAAACAAAGCAGGATAATTTTTTTTTAGGCCAAAGAGGAAGGTGCACAGATCAAGGGAAATCAGAGCAGACTTTGCCAACATGGTGCCCTCCAGATTTTCTGGACTACAACTCCCATGAACCCAATCTGGCTCTGGAGAACAGCAGTTTTGTGAAGGTCGCGGCTGTCTTGCGACATTGGGGGGAGGGGGCATTGTGGTGTAAGTTTTTCAAGGATGTGAGAAAAAAAATTCTGACAAGTATCTGAGATGCTCCAAGAGCATCTGCTGATTTGGCTGCAACAGACAAACATGGCTGTCCCTGCAGAAATTTCTACTGGGAAAGCAGAATCACAGCTGTAAAGGTAAAGGTAAAGGGACCCCTGACCATTAGGTCCAGACGCGACTGACTCTGGGGTTGCGGCACTCATCTCGCTTTATTGGCCGAGGGAGCCGGCGTACAGCTCATGTGGCCAGCAGGACTAAGCTGCTTCTGGCGAACCAGAGCAGCGCACAGAAACACCGCTTACCTTCCTGCCAAAGTGGTACCTATTTATCTACTTGCACTTTGACGTGCTTTCGAGCTGCTAGGTTGGCAGGAGCAGGGACCAAGCAATGGGAGCTCACCACGTCGCGGGGATTCGAACCGCTGACCTTCTGATCGGCAAGTCCTAGGCTCTGTGGTTTAACCCACAGTGCCACCCGCATCCCTAAAACAATAGAATGTCCCTATTTTCATGCAAAATGTTGGAGGGTATGTATACAAAGGCAGTTATGATTCTGAATACCAGTTACTGGAAACCACCAGACGGGGAAAATGCTCTTGTTCTCAGGTCCTACTTACAGCTTCCCACTGGGGCTTTGAAAACTGGATTCTGGATGAGATGCATTCTGGCCTGATCCATTAGCAGACTCGCCTTACGTTCTTATTATTCTCCTTTTTGCACCAATGTCCATCACTTCACACTTTCTCACATGGAATTGCATGTGCCGTTTTAATGCCGATTCACCCAGTTTTGGGAGAGACGCTTTTCAGAGCTCCTTGTGGTCCCATTTTGGTTTTAAAAAGGTAAAGGGACCCCTGACCTTTAGGTCCAGTCGTGACCGACTCTGGGCTTGCGGCGCTCATCTCGCTTTGTTGGCCGAGGGAGCCAGCGTTTGTCCACAGACAGCTTCCGGGTCATGTGGCCAGCATGACTAAGCTGCTTCTGGAGAACCAGAGCAGCACATGGAAACGCCATTTACCTTCCCGCCAGAGCGGCACCTATTTATCTACTTGCACTTTGACGTGCCTTCGAGCTGCTAGGTTGGCAGGAGCTGGGACCGAGCAACGGGAGCTCACCCAGTCGCGGGGCTTTGAACCACCCACCTTCTGATCGGCAAGCCCTAGGTTCTGTGGTTTAACCCACAGCGCCACCCGCATCCCATATTTTGGTTTTAACCACCCTGAATAATCGGGCGCTCGCCCCTAGCTGCTGATCATTTGCTCAGTCTCTCCTCCTGATGCGGTTCTCCTCCAGGATTGCTCAGGGGAGCCTGCCAACCGCAGCTGGTTGTGCTAACAAGACCCACCTGTGCCTCTGTTGATTCCAGCTTGGCTCATGCTTGCCATTATCAGGGAGGAACTGCTGAAGAGAAAATAGCCACAGGCAGCTGTTTCTCTGGCTGGCCTGAGGTAGGCCAGCAAGTCCCCTCCCAGGGGTTGATTTCCCAACAATATTGACTTCAGAAACAGAGCTACTACAGACTTGAGTTTCAGGTGCAAAATGCAGGTGCCCTCTTCTCAGCTGAAGAGGAACAGTTATGACATTTGCAGTTCAGAGAAAAGGTGAATAAGAGGGTAGAGGCACAAAGAATTATGCATGAAGGACATAGAGAAAGAAAATGAACAAGATCTACATCCCTTACAATTTGATTCCCTCCCCCCCTTTCTTTTTTCCTTTCTCTTCCTGTGATGAGGCTGCATTTTAATGTTTAATTGTTTTAATGTTGTATTTTAATCTTGTTTTTAAGTTGTATTTCAATCAACTTGTTTTTATTATTGGTTGTTAGCCGCCCTGAGCCTGGTCTTGGCTGGGGAGGGCGGGGTAGTATAAAATGTTGTTGTTGTTGTTGTTGTTACTCACAACTCACACCAACCTGTCACTGCACCTTCATGTTAAGGAAAGCTGCAACTGTTGGATTTCTGCCTGGCAGATAGCTAGTAAAGAGGCCTGTCAGGAAAAAATACCCACCCACCCACAAACAAATCACTGACTGGCTGCAACTTCTCCAGGGTTGCAAACAAGGGACATGGCCAGCTCTACCTGGCGATGGCAGGAATTGAACCCGGGGCATTCTACATCCCAAGTAGATGCTCCAGCCACTGAGCTATGGTCCGCCAGGGCTCTATCCATCCATCCCAATAAGGAATCTTGTGACCCAGGAAGACTCTTGAGAGTCACCAGGCAAGAGTCACAAGGCAGGATTTTGGCCCCATGGGGAATAGTTCCTTGCCCAAGTGGGGGACAGTTCCTCTGACACCCAGAAGCTGGCAGCTTCTTTCCCCTGCCCAGAAAAGCATATTGCTCAGCCTTCATTGAGGAAGAATGCTACGCTTCTAATAATAACGGGGGATAATAATAAACCCTGAAGGTCTCCTGCCTTTGCAAGCGGAGAGTGGATGAGTCACGGCAAATGTGGGTAAATTAAAAAGCCGCCAGGGAGCCTGTGAGTCAGGCAGAATTGCAGGGTTCGGCTGAGCTCTCCCTGCTGAGCAGGGTCACGCGGGGGTCTCTCAACAGGGGGCGCTGTCCTCTGTGAGTCAGACTTTCCCCCTGTGAAGCAAGGAAGGGTGCCGGGGGGGGGGGGGAGAGCTGCAGAAGTGGGTGGGTGGCTGCCTGGCCTGAGTGGCATGTGGGAAGTGTTCCGCAAGCGGAAAGCTAGAGTGTCAGGGAAGAGGCGGCGGCTTCCAAATACCATTTCTCTGGTGCTGTTTTTTTCCCTTGCATGTGGGTGGGGAGCAGGGAGGTGTTTTCAGGCGGAGGGAGCATTCCTTCATGCATGTGACACCCCACTCTCACCCCATTTCCGCAGCTTGGAGTGAAAGAGCCTTGGGGTGGGGAGCCGTAAAGGTAAAGGGACCCCTGACCATTAGGTCCAGTCGTGGCCGACTCTGGGGTTGTGGCGCTCATCTCGCTTTATTGGCCGAGGGAGCCGGCGTACAACTTCCAGGTCATGTGGCCAGCATGACTAAGCCGCTTCTGGCGAACCAGGGCAGCGCACGGAAACGCTGTTTAACTTCCTGCCGGAGTGGTACCTATTTATCTACTTGCACTTTGACCTGCTTTCGAACTGCTAGGTGGGCAGGAGCAGGGGCCGAGCAACAGGAGCTCACCCCGTCGCAGGGATTCGAACCGCCGACCTTCTGATCGGCCAGTCCTAGGATCTGTGTTTTAACCCACAGCGCCACCCGCGTCCTTAGCCCTTGACATTTCTGCTGACAGTGGCTCTGCAACAGATGTGCTTGCAGTGTGACATCCTCTGGTTGGCTACAAGTCCCTGTGGCTCCTTGTAGTGTGTGTGTGGGGGGGGGGGTGTGCATATGGCACTCAGGATGACGTTGGGCTACAATTCTCATCCGCCCCAACCAGCACTGGCTACTGCTGAGGGATAAGAACATAAACCGAGCCTGCTGGATCAGGCCAATGGTCCATCTAGTCCAGACTCCTGCTCTCAAAGTGGCCAACCAGATGCCTATGGCAAACCTGAAATCAGGATTCAAACACAAGACCCCTCTCCCCTCGGAGGGAAGGTTGCAACACTTTTTAGTTTAGAGAAAAGGCAAGTAAGAAGGGAGATGATAGAATATTATGAAATGATGGCATGGCATGGAGAAAGTGGATAGAGAAAAATTTTACTCCCTAAAAGTAAAAAGGTAAAGGGACCCCTGCCAGTTAAGTCCAGTCGCAAACGACTCTGGGGCTGCGGCGCTCATCTCGCTTTATTGGCCGAGGGAGCCGGCGTTTGTCCGCAGACAGTTTTTCCGGGTCATATGGCCAGCATGACTAAGCCGCTTCTGGTCTGCAAGTCCAAGGCTCAGTGGTTTACACCACAGCGCCACCTGCGTCCCTAAAAGTACTTCCCCCAAACAACCAGAGTCCTTTTTGTTCGGAATAATCCAGGCAAAGATTCCCAGGTGTCAAAAAAGGTTGTTTATGTATGCCATTACTGTAGCCCGTGTTTTGCTAGCCCCAAAATGGAAAACGAGCTGGTGGAATATGCACTGCTTGCAGGGCTAACATATAGGACAAGAGAACAAGGAGGACATAGGTTTAATAATGGAATACTGAAAGGTTTCATTTATGTAAAATATGCAGGGATTTATGTTATGCAACATAAACCATGGAAAGGGAAGAAGGGAAGTCACTGATATTTTTAGGTTGTTTAAATAAATATTCTAAAATGTAAAACAGAAAATTTAATAAAAATTATAGAGAAATTTTTTTACTCCCTCTCTCATAACATGGGGCATGCCATTGAATGTTGGCAGAGTCAGGACAGGTGAAAGAAATAACTTCTTCCCGCAGAGCAGAGTTAAATCTGTGGAACTCCCTGCCACAGGAGGCATCGATGGCCCCCGACCCAGATGGCTCAAAAAGAGGTTTAGGCAAATGTTTTGAGGACAAGGCTATCAGTGGCTGCTAACCATGATGGTTATGCTCTGCTTCCATGCTCAAAGGCAGTAATGCTTCTGAACATTGCTAGGAACCACAGGTAGACAGAGTGCTGTTGCACTCATATCATGCTTGAGGGTTTCCTACAGGCCTCTGGTCGGCCTCTGTGAGAACAGGATGCTGGACGAGGTGGGTTGCTGGCCTGATCCAGCGGATTCTGTTTATGTTCTTGTGGCTGAGCTGGGGAGCAATGTCTGTTGGGTTCAGTTCCTGCTTATGGGCTTCCCATCTGGTTGGCCACTGTGAGAATGGAACCCCAGACTCTCCATATGTCCCTGTTTTCCAGGGACGTCCCTGATTTTTAGAGAAGCCATCCCAGTTTTTGACTGGAACCCGGAATGTCCCACTTTTCCTTAGGACATCCCCAGTGCTTTTTTCCTCAAAAAATGTTTAGGGGTATTCCAGTGGCGTAGCGTGGGTTGTCAGCACCCGGGGCAAGGCAAGTAATTTGCGCCCCCCCCCCCGCTGCAGTGTCCCTCCCCCAGATAGTCCCTTGCTCTCTCTCTGCACTGCACCGCACACCTGGCACCCTCCCCTCCACAGTGGGCGGCGACCCGGCGGCTCGGATCGGATTCGCACAGCCAGCACTGCAGTGAGAAAGAGTGAGTGAGCCAGGTAGGGGCAGAGAGCTGTGAGTGCAAGCGCGCCCCCCCAGATGTTGCGCCCGGTGCGGCCGGCCCCCCCTGCACCCCCCACGCTACGCCACTGGGGTATTCTCATTTTGACTCAAGAAAAAAATCACCATTTTATAGTTCAAATCGGGGAACAATAAATACAGTAAATGGAGAAAAGTACAAAGATTCACAAAATGTTTACCCCTGCGCCCCCCCCCCAGAAAAAAAGCACTGGATGCCCCTATTTTCATCAAAATATTGGAGGGTATGGAGTTATGCAAGCCAAGGAGATAAGTAACTGGACAACCTTTAGAACACATCTGAAGGCAGCTCTGTATGGGGAAGCTTTCATTTTTAAAAATGTTTAATGTTTTATTATGTTTTTATCTATGTTGGAAGGTGCCCATAGTGGCTGGGGGGCAACCCAGTCCGATGGGTGGGGTATAAATAGTAACATTATTATTATGGGATAAAAAGGTAGAGGGACCCCTGACCGTTAGGTCCAGTCGTGACCAACTCTGGGGTTGCGGTGCTCATCTCGCTTTATTGGCCGAGGGAGCCGGAGTACAGCTTCTGGGTCATGTGGCCAGCATGACTAAGCCACTTCTGGCGAACCAGAGCAGCGCACAGAAACGCTGTTTACCTTCACACCAGAGCGGTACCTATTTATCTACTTGCACTTTGTGCTTTCAAACTGCTAGGTTGGCAGAAGCAGGGACCGAGCAATGGGAGCTCACCCCGTTGTGGGGATTCGAACTGCCGACCTTCTGATCGGCAAGTCCTAGGCTCTGTGGTTTAACCCACAGCGCCACCTGCGTTCCTATTATTAGATAGGACACCCCTATTTTCATTGGAGAAATGTTGGAGGGTATGGAACCCTCGACCTCTCAGGTTCAATTACAGAGCCTAATAATAACCAATGCAAGCTGTTCTGGAACAGCGATCAAAGCATGGAAGGGGGTGGGAAGGTATTCTGGAATGAATGTCAGAGCAGCAGAGAAACCTCTAATTAGAGAAATATCGCAAGTCTCAGCGGTGTGTGTGTGTGTGGGGAGTAGGATTCCAAAACCAGCAATAGGGCATCACCTTTATATTAGGGGACCTTTCTTTCAGCCTGGGGGGGCCGCATTCCCTTGTGGGCAGCCAGTTGGGGGCCGCACACCAGGGATGGTTGAGGCCAGAGGCAAACATGGGTGGAGTCACGAATGCAAATCCTGCCTTCATACAGTTCGGCTGCATTCCGGCTACGCAAGTCGGAGGTTTGGACAGAAACGTCTTTCCACCTTTCATCCAGCCAGTGTAAAGGATGTGCTCCATGTGGGTGGAAGCACTCGGGGGGGGGGGTCTGGAGCAGGGCTTGTAGGGAGTGTAAGCACAGGCTGGGGAGAGTCCTGGGGGCCAGGTGATGAGGACTGTGAGGGCCACAATCACATGGAGTTCTTAGTCTTTCCAAGGTAGCCTGAACATTCACGCGGAACCACTGTGTGGTGCAACATAAGATGAGCTGGGCAGGATCAGGCCCGTGGCCCACCTCGTCCTGCATCCTGGTGCCTTTGGGAGACGCCACCCCAACAGAGGAGTCCTGGTCTGCAGAAGCAGCTGGATAAGAGGGTGCAAAAGGCTGTGCCCTATTTTTGAAAGCTCCCATACCCTAAAGACACACGCTCCCCCTGCAAGTGGAAAAGTAGCACATCAGGAAGCAGGCTAAACTAGACTTTCCTCCCTTCGCATAATGCTAGTTTAATTTGCAGGGGATGTTGTTTCTGCGTGGGGACTGAGAGCATCCCAAAATGTGATTTCCTCCTATACTTTTTTACGATTCTACTACACAGGCAGACCAGGCCTAAATGTTATCGTGGTGATCTGCTTTTTCCTTGTTGTTGTCTCTGACTACAGTGGTACCTCGGGTTACAGATGCTTCAGGTTACAGACTCTGCTAACCCAGAAATAGTACCTCGGGTTAAGAACTTTGCTTCAGGATGATAACAGATATTGTGCTTCGGCGGCGCGGCAGGGGCGGGAGCCCCCATTAGCTAAAGTGGTGCTTCAGGTTAAGAACAGTTTCAGGTTAAGAACGGACCTCTGGAATGAATTAAGTACTTAACCCGAGGTACCACTGTACTTCCAGACAATCTCCTTATTGGGCACCCATTCTGATTTGTTGTGGGGAGGTGAGATGCCATTGTCTCAAGTTTTTATTGATCCCACGTTTTCTAGTGCATTACTACAGATGCACCAAATGAACTTGGATTGCACAGCCTGGATGGGACTGAATCCCACTGGAAAAGAGCCTCAATCTGGAAGGGTTTTCTGAGATCAGCCATTTGGCTGCAGTCCTGCCATGAACCACAAGGGGGCAGAGATTCCTCCCTGTGCTGAGCGCTCAGCCCCAGAGAGTTTGGCGCATGCTTGAAAGTTTATATATGTGTGTGTGTGTCTGTGTGTGTGATGCTCAGGAAAAAGCCTTGAGGCCAAACAAAGTTCATTGCGGTCTGTGCACCTGTTGTAAAGGAAAAGGACACTGCATGGGAAATAAATACTTCCGGATATGTGAGCTGGTGTGGTGCAATGGCTGAAACATTCATTTCATTTCATTTCATTTCAATACCGCTTTATATTTTTAAGAAAAATCTCAAAGCTGTTTACAGCATATTAAAACGTCAATAATACAATCCAAAACCAAACATTTCTGAAGAAAGTCAAATATAGAGTATACAGTCAAAGCAGCATAATTAACAGAAAACTAAAATATTAGATTTCAAAATAAAACATTAGAAAGGAGGTGAACTAGAGAATATTTAATACAAACAAAGTTAAGAAAAAGAAATCTTAAACATTTAAAAAAAAAATGCTAACTGAAGTCAAATATAAAATGCACATTGAAAACAGCATAATTAACAAGAGAAAAAAAATATTATCATATTCAGTATATTCAAAGACAGGAACAAAAGCACACAGGAAGGCTGCCTTATACTGAGTGAGACCAGTGGTCCATCTAGCTCAGTAATGTCAACACTGACTGGCAGCAGCTGCCCAGGGTCCAGGCAGGGAGCCTTCCCCCTCCCCCCAAACTGGATATACCAAGGACTTAACCGGGGACCTTCTGCATGCAAAGCAGATGCTCTACCGCTGAGCTGCAGCCCCTTGCTACACTACATTAGACCACTGGGTCCACCGAGCCCAGTAATGTCTGCACTGACAGGCAGCAGCTTTCCAGATTTTCAGGCAGGGTTCGCTTTCCCATCCCTAAGCTGGAGATGGTGCTGAGGTCTGAACCTGGGACGTTCTGCATGCAGAGCAGATGCTCTACCACTGAGCTATTGCCCTTCTGAAACAGAAACAGGCCTTGCACTGAGTCACACCACTGGTCCATCTAGTTCAGTGTTGTCTGCATTGACTGGCAGCAGCTCTCTGAGGTTCCAGGCAAGGAAGAGCTGATATCAAGGCCGGTCTATGCATACATTTAAAGCACATTCAACACACCTTCCTCTCCAACGAGGATCCTGGGAAATGTAGTTTCTGCCCCTAAAGAACCCTAAACAAATGACAGCTCCCAGGGGACATTTTGGGCGGATGTCATGTGCTTTAAATGAGTGTTGAATGTGCTTGGAATGTATGGATTCAACCTGCTCATTTTTGCAGCTGAAGGACTCATCCCAGCCAGACCAAAAGCACCGAGCAGGGAGGATCCCAGGGGATCTACAGAAAAAAGCTTGGCAGTGGGTGGGGTGGGGGCACAGGCAGCCCTCAAAACTTCCCCCCCACCCTTCCTTCCATTTTCTGTGAACCGCCCTGAGACCTCCGGGTATAGGGCGGTATATAAATTCAACAAATAAAGAAAAATAAAATAAATAATTTTTAAAAATTGTGAATCTAATAGAAAAGTAAAAAGAAAGAAAACAAATGATAAAATAGTAATGTTAACTTAAAAACAAAACAAAACACAACAACAGACAACAAAAATCCATTGCAAGATGACCTTAACAATAAGAATACTGATGTAGCTTTGTAAATTAATGCAGGCAGCCCAAATATCCAAACCGGTGTCTGAATGAAATCGACTCTGATAAGCCATGCATTCAAACCCAGGAGGGGCAGGGAGACCTGGAGGAAGATTGTGGTCCTTCCATCCTTGCAATGGAAGCCTCTCAGCCATCACGAGGGCTTTAGCTGTCCATCAACGTGAGATTTCCCTGCTCTGTCCAGGTCTGGGGGGAGCTTGAGTCTCACAGGAGCAACCGAGTCCAGAAGAGCACAGCTAGGACCAGGACCTTGGACAGCTCCAAGGGACCCTGCACTGTTCATGCGGCTTCACCTCAAAAAGCCTATTGCAGAGTTGGGAAAGGTTCATGAGAGGCAAGCAAAGTGATCCAGGGGGTGGGAGGAGGAGGAGAGGCTGCAGCCTGGATAGTTCAGTTGGTTAGAGCGTGGTGCTGATAACGCCAAGGCTGCAGGTTCAATCCCTGTATGGGACAGCTGCATATTCCTGGATGATCCTCAAGGTCCCTTCCAATTCTACCATTTTGGGCTTTTTTAGTTTAGAGAAATGACAGCTAGGCAATGCCATGATAGAAGTTTATGAAATCATGCATTCCATGGAGAAAGAGGACTGAAAAAAAGTTTTCCCTTCCCCTGTTGTAGTCCTAGAATTCATGGACATCCAACGAAGGTGGATGTTGGAAGTTGGAAATAAAGCCCATCTTCACACAGTGCATAAACTGTGGAACTCACTGCCACAGGAGGCAGCGATGGCCACCAACTTAGAGCGTTTTAAATAATATATTGTTTTTCTGAGATCTGTGCATGAAGGGCGGCATACAAGTTTGATAAATAATCATAATTTAAAAGAGGACTGGACAAATCCATGGAGGAGAAGGCTATCCGTGGCTACTAGCCATGGTGGCTTTCCTCTGACTACATGGTTGGAGGGAGCAATGTTTCTGAATACCAGTTCCTGGAAGCCACAAGAGGGGGAAGTGCTTCTGTGCTCAATTCCTGCTTGTAGTTTCTTATAGGGGTATCTGGTTGGCCATGGGATGTGGGTGGCGCTGTGGTCTAAACCACTGAGCCTCTTGGGCTTGCCGATCAGAAGGTCGGCAGTTTGAATCCCCATGATGGAGTGAGTTCCCGTTGCTCTGTCCCAGCTCCTGCCAAATGAGCAGTTCAAAAGCACACCAGTGCAAGTAGATAAATAGGTATTGCTGCGTCGGGAAGGCAAATGGTGTTTCCGTGCGCTCTGGCTTCCATCGCAGTCACTGGCAGAGGAGGAGGCATGCGGGGGGAGTGCACCGCCCCCGGCAGCGCAGTCCCAGTGGGGTGCCATTTTACTGCTCCCCTGCCCATGCTGGGAGCCATGCCCCTACGGGCAGCACACCATGCCCCCAGGACATGCGCCAGCCCCACCCCAGCCTGCTCTCCGCCCCCCAGTGCCAGAGCATGAAGCTCCGCCACTGATCATAGTGTCCCGTTGTGCCAGAAGCAGTTTAGTCCTGCTGGCCACATGACCCAGAAAGCTGTCTGTGGACAAACGCCGGCTCCCTCCGCCTGAAAGCGAGATGAGCGCCGCAACCCCACAGTCACCTTTGACTGGACTTAACCATCCAGGAGTCCTTTACCTTTTATCTATCTGGTTGACCACTGTGAGAACAAGGGTGCTGGATTAGATGGGCCATTGGCCTGATCCAGCAGCCGGGTTCTTATGCTTACGCCCAAGACATGTTGCCTCTGCAGGGAGCTCCAGCCAACTGAAGCCTTGTGTGGAGTGACCAGGGAAGACATCCCATCCCTGAGTCTGCAGGTGAGAGAGGAGCTGCTTCAGGTAAGTCAACCTCTTTGCCCTCAGCTCTCTTCAGGTCCTCTGCTGTGGGCAGCCCAGGCATTGCTTCCCCAGAGATTCTGGAGGCATCTTCTCCAGTCTTCATGGCATTGGGATCTCCTTGACACACCTGCTTGTAACAGAGGCAAGCAAGCGACAATGATAAGAACATAGAAGATTGGGAAATGTTTGTTGAATGTATGGGGGCAAACTGTGTACATGTGAAAACATTGGCAGCATTAAGATAAATTCAACAGTGTAAACAAGTTGTGTTGGATGTAATAATGGAATACTGAATGGTTTAGTTTATGTAAAATATGCAGGGATTTATGATATAATGCAAAATGAACCATGGAAAGAGAGGAAGGGAAGTCATTGACATTTTAAGGTTGTTTAAATGAATATTCTAGGGACGCGGGTGGCGCTGTGGGTAAAAGCCTCAGCGCCTAGGGCTTGCCGATTGAAAGGTCGGTGGTTCGAATCCCCGTGGCGGGGTGCGCTCCCGTCGTTCAGTCCCAGCCCCTGCCAACCTAGCAGTTCGAAAGCACTCTCGGGTGCAAGTAGATAAATAGGGACCGCTTACTAGCGGGAAGGTAAACGGCATTTCCGTGTGCGGCTCTGGCTCGCCAGAGCAGCGATGTCACGCTGGCCACGTGACCCGGAAGTGTCTCCGGACAGCGCTGGCCCCCGGCCTCTTGAGTGAGATGGGCGCACAACCCTAGAGTCTGTCAAGACTGGCCCATACGGGCAGGGGTACCTTTACCTTAAATGAATATTCTAGAGTGTAAAACAGAAAAATTAATAAAAAAAATTATGTATATAAAAAAAGAAGATAGCCCTGCTGCAACGGGCCATCTAGTGCAGCATCCTGTTCTCACAGTGGCCGATCAGATGCCCATTATGGGAAGCCCACCAAGCAAAGAATCATAGAGTTGGAAGGGACCACAAGGGTCATCTAGCCCAACCCCCCTGCAATGCAGGAATCTTTTGCCCCAATGTGAGGCTCGAACTCACAACCCTGATATTAAGAGCTTCACGCTCTACCAAATGAGCTATCCCAAATGGCAGTACCTGAGTGCAGCAGTACTCTCTGATTGTCGCTCTCCCTACCTCTACAGAGGTAGACTGTGCCTGAGCATGGAGGTTCTATCGGAATTGCCGTCCATAAGAAGGGTCTTGCCAGACCGGGCCATCTAGTGTAGCACCCTGTTCTCACAGTGGCCAAATGTTGGAGGGGGCATCCGTGCAGTCAGAGCCCCCTGGAATTCAAACAGGACATCTGTTGATCAATTTTGGGGAAGAAGGAACCGAACTGGATTCCACACCTGCCGATCCATAGCCGAACTGAATCAAGCAAGGAAGGGCACGTGAATCCGTGACCTTGGGAAGGTCGGCGAACGAGATGGGCTATTCATTTTCCTGCCTGAAACGTTTTTCACCCTGCCCTGCAGCCGAGAGCCAGTGTGCCTTACATATAATCAATAGAAACAAGACGATGGGGTGGGTGAGTGGATATGTGCACTTTAGCGCTGAAGGGCTGTAAAAGGACAAAAAAACAGCAGCACCGCCCCTCTCTTTGGGACAGTGACCTAGTTTGAAGTGCAACCAAGAAAAAGGAGAGGGAAACAGGAGGAAACAGCAACCTTGCAGGGGTCAAAGCAGCCTCCCCTGACCTGGACCCCACCCCCAGCTGGCCCCCAGCAAGCATGGCCATTTGGGGCGATCGCTTCCATCACCCCCAGCCAGCATGTGCGCACGAAACTGCAGCAATATATCATCAGCTGTTGCCACAGGAAAAAATAAAGCTCTTCCTCGCATTCACTGGATCCTGCCTCCACTCAGTTACCTCTGACCAATAACAAACTTAGGGGGACACTGAATGCCTGATGGAGAGTTGGGCTGTAAAAGCCAACACCATTTTTTTCTATAAGAGTTATGTTAGCGTTATTATTATTATTATCATTAGTAGTTGGGACACGGGTGGCACTGTGGGTTAAACCACAGAGCCTAGGACTTGCTGATCAGAAGGTCGGTGGTTCGAATCCCCGTGACGGGGTGAGCTCCTGTTGCTCGGTCCCTGCTCCTGCCAACCTAGCAGTTCAAAAGCATGTCAAAGTGCAAGTAGATAAATAGGTATACCTCCAGAGGGAAGGTAAACGGTGTTTCCGTGCGCTGCCCTGGTTCACCAGAAGTGGCTTAGTCATGCTGGCCACATGCTGTACGCCGGCTCCCTCGGACAATAAAGCGAGATGAGCACCGCAACCCCAGAGTCGGCCACGACTGGACCTAATGGTCAGGGGTCCCTTTACCTTTACCTTTAGTAGTAGTATCTCTCCTCTTCCTCCCAAGATGGGGTACTTCTTGTGAGATTCAGGTGCCACAGTAAGTTGACCTGCTTGGGTACACCCTGACTTAGAAAAATAGGTGCCAACTCCTAGGGACCGAGGTCCCTTCTGCCACCCTCTCCCCCCAATTGAGGGGGCCAAGCCCCTTCCAAGTTGATGGACATTGCCATTCAAATGCTGTTCCTGTGCCATGTCTTGTGATGAATTATGTGGGGCGGGGCTCATGGATGTAGCCAGGATTTTTGTTAGCGGGCAGCTTTTTGTTGGGGGGGGGGACAGAATCTCAGATTTGTATTGATTGGATTGATTTAGGGGGGCAGCTGCCCACCTGCCTCCCCCTTGGCTAACCCCATAGTGGGGCTTACATGGACCCCCCCAATATTTCACAGTGGTACCTTGGTTCTCAAATGCCTTGGTATTCAAACAACTTGGAACCCAAACACTGCAAACCTGGAAGTGCTCTGGTTTGTGAACTTTTTTTTTGGAAGCCAAACATGCTCCATTTTAAGCTTTATGCTTCCAATTTGAGTGCCACACTTCTGTTTTGAGTGTTACGCTGAGGTCTGTCTGGTTTTGCTACTTATTTTTGTAGTTCTTTTTTGTTTTGTTTTTTTGACTGTGTGGAACCCAGTTCAGCTACTGATTGATTGATTGTGCGACTGCAGTACATTGATTATTGCTTTCATTTTATGGATCAATGGTGTCGTTAGATAGTAAAATTCATGTTAAATTGCTGTTTTAGGGGCTGTTTTTAAAAGTCAGGGGTCCCTTAATCTGGAACAGATTAATCCGTTTTGCATTACTTTCTATGGGAAAGCGCACCTTGGTTTTGGAACGCTTTGGTTTTGGAATGACTACCAGAACGGATTAAGTTTGAGAACCAAGGTACCACTGTATTCAAGCTGGCACTCCTGCTTGGAAAGATCAAGGAACAGTAGCCCTGCCAACCCAGCCAGATGAGTGGGATATAATTAATAAATGTTGTGTTGTGTTGTGTTGTGTTGTGTTGTGTTGTGTTGTATTATCGGACTCCGTTGGGAATCTCCTCCGGCGCCGCTTTCCGGCGCCTGCTGCTCACGAGGACTAGCAGCTTGTACGGTATTTTTAGCAATCAAAGTCTCGCCTCTTCTCCGCAGCGCCCCCACGCGGCTGTCCGCAGCGCTCTCCTGCGCCTTTAAATCCTCCGGCAGGTTGCCGGCTCCGGTGACGTCACGGGCTGCCCGGGCTGCGGGAGGGAGCTCAGCATCGCCGGGGAAGGAGCTGCGCACGCGATGGAGCAGCAGCAGCCGCCGCCGCCGCCGCTCAGCAGCGCCAACAGCAGCCGGAGGAAGCAGGCGCTGGCCAGGGGCCGAGCCGCCTCGGGGGCGTCCGAGCGGCGCCAGGTGAGCGCGGACGGGGCCGGCCCTCCTTCCCCCTCCTGGCCGCAGGTGGACGGAGGCCATTGGCGGAGCCGGCGGGCCCCGGAGCCAATGGCCGGGCAGGTGAAGGAGAAGGCGAAGGTGGCCCTGGCTGGGGAGGCGAAGGGGCGACGGTGGGGAGGGAGCCAGGAATCCGGAATCCCAGCATGGGGGCTCAGGTGTGTAAGTTAGGCACGCTCCGGGTGCGTGGGAGGGGGAGCCTCCCGGGAGTTAGCGAGCGGCTGTCTGGCTCGCTCATCCCCCCACCTCCTCTGGGAAATGGGTACACGCAGAGTCTGGGCAGAAAGGAGGGGGCTGGCTTCTGATTGTGGGGTGGTGGGTGGAGGGGGCTGGTTCTTAAGCATTGCGGGGGGGGGGCGTTCAGAGGAGCTTATCTGTCCATTGTGTGCGCGCACGTGTGAGTGCTCGCAGCACCGGGGAGGTGGGACGGGGAAGACCACCGAGCACCGCATCTCAGAAGCGCCAGCCAGGTTTTGAGAAGGGACCCCCCTCCTGCCACCCCCCCCCTTTTTAGCGTGCGTGTGGTGGTCCATTCGGTGCAAGGGTGAGCTTCCGAATCTGACAGGTGTGCATTCTGGGGCTGCCTATTTTCTGGATCGGTCTGGGATGGATTTCCCCCTCCCCGCACGAAGACTCTGAGGTGCCCATTGTACGGAGCTGGGCTCTGCCGCTGTTTCCAAGAGGCGCTCTGTTTTCTCCTCCCCCTGCCCCAGATTCCAGGTTGCTTGCTTGCTTGTTTGTTTATTATCTGCTCATAACATTTATATCCTACCTTATTTTCCTCCGATGAGCTCAAGGTGGTATATGCAGTGGCGTAGCGTGGGGGGTGCAGGGGGTGCCGGCCGCACCGGGCGCAACATGGGGTGGGGGGCGCACTCGCACTCGCAGCTCTCTGCCCCTACCTGGCTCCATGGGTTAGGAGGCGCAAATTACTTGCCTTGCCCCGGGTGCTGACAACCCACGCTATGCCACTGGGTATATGTGGTTCTCCCCTCAGTTAACCCCCGCAACAACAACCCTGTGAGGTAGGCTAGGCTGAGAGGCAGTGATTGGCACCCAAGATCACCCAATGAATTCTGTGGCTGAACAAGGGATTCAGATCTCCTCCCTCCCTTATGGATTCCTCAGGACAACCCTGTGAACTTGGTTTGGCACTCAAGATCACCCAATAAGTTTCATGTGGCTGAGTGGAGGATTCGAACCCTGGTCTCAGCCAGACATTCTAACCACGACAACCTGCTGGCTCTCAGCCTTTGCTTATGGGGAAGAGGGTGACATAGTGGTGATGGACAGCCAGACCCCCCCACCCCACACAACCCCCCTACTCTGCTAAGGCCATCTCCCTTGCTATTACTGTTATTACTATCATCATCATCAACAACATTGGCACAATATTATACTCAATTAGTGATAGGGGGCTCTGTAGAGCAAAATATGCAAAGGGTGGTTCCCTGCCCCAAACGGCTTACAATCTAATTTTAGACACGTGGGGGGGGGGGTTGGGGTGAAGTAAGGATAACGGCAGATGGAGGAATCTTGAAAGTCAGCTTTAAACGCCTACATGGCCTTTGTTTCAGATGGTGTGTGTGTGTGTAGATTGGGTGTGTGGGGTTGAACTAGGGGCTTTGGAGAAGTGGTGGGTTTACATGGACACCCCCTGTCTGATGCCACCAGATGTCCCATGTCACCTTTCCAGGAAAATGTGCCTTTTAAATCTTTCCTGGATGCCCCTTCGTTACACCCCCTTGCCAGCTGCCATCCTGGTGTCTAAGCTACACCTTTCCCCCACCCCTTTTCTCCAGCTCTTGCTGGGGCCAAACTCCTTTGGTGCCCTTGCCCATTCTAGTGCCAGCTGGTCTGCGGGCAAATCCTTTTTTTTAAGTCTGCAGCTGGCACTGTCGAGCAAACACCCCCTTTTCCTCTCTCCTCCTGCTGGTGGCAAAAGCGCCCGGGGTCTGCCTGCCGCAGGCACTCTGTGCCCGCTTCCTGCTTTCGGGAGATGCAAAAGCATGGATGCCAAGGTGAACGAATATGCCCACCTGGCAGCAGCAGCAGCAAGGCGGGCATTGGGCAGGCCTAGGCAGAGAGGGAGGGGAGGCGGGGAGAGGACGCTCTCTTCTGGGGAAAGGGAGCTGGGGAGAGAGGACGTCCTCTACCTTTCTCGCTGTCAGCAGGACTGGGAGCTCTGCATCCAGCCGGGCAGAGCAGGAGAGAGAGGGGAAGGGAAATGAAGGGCACGTAAGCTGCGAGAGATGGGCACTGTGGAGGGCAGAAGGTGCCCACCAATCCTCTATGGCAGGTGGTGCTAGTTGGGGCTGCTGGGGTGGAAAGCGGGGGCTGCCCTCCCCGCAATAGACAGCACCATCTCATTCTAGTTTTGTGTTGTCCCCATCCTCCTCTGCGCTGAGTTTGCCAAGGGCAACACTGACAGAGGAGGAGGAGGAAGCGGTTTTGGCAGTGCCACCCCCTGGACCGGATGTCTCTAAGAAGGCTGGCAGGTGGGGGCTGGCTGAGGTTGGTGGGGCCGTTTTCCACAATGGCACTAATAAACCAGCCTCCACTGATTTTGATTGTGAGCCCTAGCGGACTCCCTTTTTGCAGTCGGGCAAACCAGTGTGGCATAGAGGTAAAAGTGTCTGATGAGACCCAGGTTCAAATCCCCACTTGACCTTGGGCTGGTGGTCGCTGTCTCTCAGCCGATACCCACCCCAGAGGGTGGTTGTGTGGCTTAAAGAGAAGGAGCCCTCTCCATCCCACCTTGAGCTCCGTGGAAAAAAATGCAATAAATATATTAAGTGCACAGATGGGGAAACTGAGGCAGGAGGGACTTTTCCTCAGAAAGCTAAAAAAGCTGCTTTCCCCCCCATTTGTGGGGTGCAAGGGAAGGAGGGGTCAGCCCAAGGAAGCTTGGAGAAAGGTTAATCTTTCCTTTCTTTGAGGATTTAGCATGTAATGAATACTGTGTTGAAATTACTTCCTGTAAGATTTCCCGAGGGCAAGAAAAGTGTGTGTGTGGGAGGGGGGGCGGGTTTAACCCTGTACTGGTTTAGAGTCGGTGGTCCAGCTCTTTCAAAAACTCCATGTAGTTCTTTGCTCACACGCAGGATCCGAGCCTCAGAGCTCATTTTACTACCAGGTTTTGAGCCCCAGAGACGAGCGATGTCATTGCCAACAAGGGAGCGCTCAAGAGCATGTGCAGAGTGCATTTCTCTTGCACAGTGCTGTCAGCACCCTGTTTGTCTTCTAGTGCAGGTGTTGGCGGTGGGTCTTTCTGGCAGGCTGAAGGCCTCAGGCCTCTCCGACAGGAGCAGGCTGCAACTCACTGGTGAAGCCCGCACAGACGCTCCAGCCTCCAGTCCCTGCCTTCCACACTTTGAAAAGGTTTCTGGAGTGAGAAGCCATGTTAGGTCACATTTGCCCCATCCATTTAAAACACTGCAATACCTCTTTGAGCGACCATGACTCCCCTCCCCCCAAATAATAATTTTGGGAGCTGTAGTTTGTTGGAGGTGCTGAGAGCTGTTAGGAGACTTCCCTATTCCCATCACAGAGCTACAGTTCCCACAGCTCCCTGCGAAGAGGGATTGTTAAACCACAGTGCAAAAAGCACAGTCTGTATGATCATGATGTTAAAAGCTCAGCCTATGTATTTATCTTTAAACTTATTCCACTTTTCCTCCAAGGAGCTCCCTCGTCCCCTCCCCAATTTTATAATCACAACAGCCCTGTGAGCCAAGAGGCAGCGACTGGCCCAAGGTAATGAGCTTCATGACTGAAGCGGGGATTCGAACCTTGGTCTCCCAGGTCCTAGTCTGACACTCTAACTGCTGTGCCACACCAGCTCTCTGTTGGGCAAAGAGTCTAACCCTGGCATAAGTCCTATGTAATAAGAATACAAGAAGTTGCCTTACACCGAGGCTCAGTATCTAGCTCAATATAGTTTGCATTGGCAGCAGTTTTCGAACACAGGACATCTGGAGAGGCCAGGGATTGAACCCAATACCTTCTGTATGCAATTATATAGGAGCTTTTCCACTGAGCTATGGCCCTAGCCCCTGTGGCTGGCTAGTTTCTCTGCTCTGAAACTGGGGTGGGGACTGTTGATTCTTGTTTACAGAATGCTGTCTGCATATGTTGGGGGCATTGCAGGGAAGACCCTCTCGCTGTGTATGGGGAGATTGTTGAATATTGATTTGCTGTTAGCCTGACTCAGTCGGTTTCTTTGTCCGAGCTATCAAGGCAATTAGAGTCTGGTTTAAAAAAAAAAAAAGGAGGCAGGCAAGGGCTCTTTCCCCGATATGGTGATATTGAATGTATTATTACAGTGCTTCTTATAATAATAACTAATTACTGATTATACATAATTTAAAAAATGAGTTAATATAATAATAGAGCTGTAAGAGGGTGGAATAGACTGCTTTGGAAGGTAGTTGAATCTCTTTTGTTTTTAAGGCAGAGTTTGGGTGGTGGTCTTTAGTTGTTATTCTTGCATTGCCAGGGTTGGTCTAGAGAGGACCGTTGGGATGATGATGATGATGATTATCATTTCTATACTGCGGGTTAAACCACAGAGCCTAGGACTTGCTGATCAGAAGGTCGGTGGTTCGAATCCCTGCGACGGGGTGAGCTCCCGTTGCTCGGTCCCTACTCCTGCCAACCTAGCAGTTCGAAAGCACATAGTGCAAGTAGATAAATAGGTACCACTCCGGCAGGAAGGTAAACGGCGTTTCCGTGCACTGCTCTGGTTTGCCAGAAGCGGTTTAGTCATGCTGGCCACATGACCTGGAAGCTGTACGCCGGCTCCCTCGGCCAATAAAGCGAGATGAGCGCCGCAACCCCAGAGTCGTCAGTTACTGGACCTAACGATCAGGGGTCCCTTTACCTTTACATTTAATGAGAACTAACTAGTTAAAAATAGTTATTAAACCACATCAGAACATATTTGGAGCCAGCAGTTCAAACCCAGTTTGCCCTGACAGCCACCCGACCTTCAGCATCACCTGTGTGACAATTTTCAGAGGCCTGCCTTTGAAACAGGAAGGTCTCAGCTTGCTGGCAGAAGGAGCCAGCTTGTCCTCTCTGGGGAGGGAATCCCACAATCTGGGTGCAGTCTCTGAAAAGGCTCTCCCTCGTGTCACCAAAAGCTGTGCCTCTGATGTTGTTGGAACCTAGAGGAGATGCTTACCTGAGGGTTGTGCCACCTGGGCAGGTTCATAGAGGGAGATACGGTCTTTCTGGTAGCCTAGGTCCCAACCATATAGGGCTTCACCAGTCATAACCTTGAACCCTAACCTTCCCCCTTCAGACCCTGGCTGGCCGCTGGCCACTTGCCCAGGCTTCTTTCCCAGGAGAGAGAACCCTCAGCCCCAACATTCCACGGCTGTTGGCACAGGAAAGCGATGCCAACCTCCTGCCACCCGGAGAATCTAGGCATGGTGGCATGGAAAGTGATTCGTCAGAGGAAGGCCATGAATTCTCCCTGTTTGGATGGGTTTGGGTACTGTGCCAGGAAGCGTCAGGGAAATGAAGTCTCTCGATGTGTTTCAGATCTGACCTGAAATTCACGATAATCACTCCTTTGCTATGGGGTGGAGGGGGGGGGCATGGGAACTTCAGGAATTGGACAGTTCCCTTGGGCCCGTCCATTCATTGTTGAAACTCCAGCTCCTGTTAACCCCTTAGTCAAGGGTCAGGGATGATGGGAGTCCAGTAACATCTGGAGGGTGACCGGCTAACCACCCATGTTGTAGGCGCCTGTGTGTGTGGTAGTTATGTCAATCTGGAATAAGAGCTGTCAAAGGCTGTTGGGAACCACAGAAACTGGTATGTCACTGAAAACAACTTGGAGAAAGGGCTGGCGTTCAGTGGCAGAGTATTGATTTATTTTTTCCATGTGGAAGGTCCCGGGTTCAGTCCCTGGCATCTCCAGGCAAGGCTAGGAGAGACTGAAACTCTGGAGAGCCAGTCAGTGGAGGCAACACCAAGCTGGCTGGACCAATGGTCTGATTCAGTAGAAGGTAGTAGTTTCCTGTGTTCCCAGTTTCTATTGAATTTGGGCTGGGAGCAAACTGCCTGGTATCTGAAGGAATTCACGCTGTGTCACAATTGCCGCCTGGAGTTCATTGCCCCAGGGTGCTGCAAGGGCTTCTTCAGAAGGTCTGGTGAACATGAAGAAGAGGGCAGGGTTAGGAGCAGATGCTGAGAGCCCAGGTCATCTCAAAGGGCAGCCTTTGTATACAGAGACATGGTGTACCCTCTGTCTGTCCATTCCTGAGGTTAAGAGTCAGGGAGGTTCTCTTGCATGGGCCATGTGGTCCTAGCCAGCCTTGGAAGAGAAGACGAGAAGGAAGGAGGTTGCATTGACCTCACAGGGACATGCCAGATATATTGCAAAAACCTCCTTGCAGAGAATTCCCATCAGAGCCTGGCTCTAGCCATGACCTTCCTTGGCTCTGCTCTGCGGACGCCGCTGCAGAATTTGTGGGCAAAACTGAGACGGGTTCCTCGCGCCTGCCAGGGTCATTGTGGGCATCTTTGCATGAAGATAGGCTGGCAGGCAGGGCCTCACATGCCACGCGGCTGTCTAATGTGCTCTGCCCTTTTCTCCCCTCTTCTTCAAGATGGAGTCCAGTCACCGTGGCAGCAGGGACCAAGGCCCGCCCTCCCCCATCGGGTCCCAGCCGGTGTCTCCACGCAACAGCATCACAGGATTGGCGTCGCCAGGGCTGTTCTCTCCTGCCAGCAACCAGTACGCCTCAGATGGGACAGTCCGGTACCAGCCTGAGGGATCCAACAATGCTGTGTATACTGGAGGAAACCTGCCAAGTGGGACTAGGCCTGACTCGCTCTTTGACTCTTTCCACACCCGGTTGCAGCCCGACGGGTCTCGCCGTTCGGCATCTGAGAGACAGAACCAGCCTCTCTCCTTGGATCTCAACAGAGCCCAGCCGGAGGGCTCTGGGGGCGGCCATGCATTCAACACCCCAAACCTGCGTTCTCCGGTAGAGTTACGGCCATTGTCTCCAGCTTCCGGCAGCTCGTCAACCCAATCCAACGTCTCTCCCTCCATGAAACTCAGCCAGTCGCCCAGCCGGGGTGTGCTCCCAGAACTTTGTGGCCTGGACCCAGTGACCTCTGGCATCCTTGCCACGGTGGAACTCAAGGACACTCTCCCAAAGGCCGAATCCAGTGACCACATCTACCTGGGTCGCTCCGGCTCCTCGCACCGGCCCATGTCCCTCCCGAAAGCCATCTCGAGCGAGTACATCTCGGGCGGAGGAAGGGTGGGCCCCTCTAAGTCCGCCATGCTCTCCAAGGCTGAGTCGGAGGACATCGTCTCGTATGGCAGGCTCCGGCAGCCCCCCAAATCCCAGGACCTGGGCAGCAGCAACATGAATCTCAAGGAAAGCTTTCTGATGCGACTCGGCCAGCCTCACACCAAGCAGGACAATGAGTTTCGGTGAGGCAGACTGGGTGTGATGGGGGGGGGGAGCGATGGCTCAGGTGATGGGGTGAGGGACCAAGAGCAGATGGGACAGGGGTCAGCAACCTTTTTCAGCCATGGGCTGGTCCACCGTCCCTCAGACCAAGTGGTGGGCCGGACTATATTTTGAAAAATATATATGAAGGAATTCCTATGCCCCACAAATAATCCAGAGATGCATTTTAAATAAAAGCACACATTCTGCTCATGTAAAAACACCAGGCAAGCCCCACAAATAACCCAGAGGTGCATTTTAAATAAAAAGACACATTCTACTCATGTAAAAACACACTCATTCCTGGACCGTCCACAGGCTGGATTTAGAAGGCAATTGGGTTGGGTCTGGCTCCCAGGCCTTAGCTTGCCTACCTACGGGTTAGGAGGAAGGTTGCTTTTTTGAAGCAGGGGAGGGTCAGTGAGATGCAAATTGCATCGCGTTGGGGTTGGGGAGCTTGTGTCCAGATAGATAGATAGATAGATAGATAGATAGATAGATAGATATACAGTGGTATCTTGGGTTAAGAACTTAATTCATTTTGGAGGTCCGTTCTTAACCTGAAACTGTTCTTAACCTGAGGTACCACTTTAGCTAATGAAGCAAAGTTCTTAACCCAAGGTACTATTTCTGGGTTAGCGGAGTCTGTAACCTGAAGCTTATGTAACTTGAGGTACCACTGTAGTTTTTATTGAAAGACTTTCATGTATTGTCCCTCTAGATACAGTTGGTACCTCAGGTTACATACGCTTCAGGTTACAGACTCCACTAACCCAGAAATAGTACCTCGGGTACCTTGCTTCAGGATGAGAACAGAAATTGCGCGGCGGCGGCATGGCAGCAGTGGGAGGCCCCATTAGCTAAAGTGGTGCTTCAGGTTAAGAGCAGTTTCAGGTTAAGAACAGACCTCCAGAATGAAATAAGTACGTAACCAGAGGTACCACATTGATGAATCCCGATGCCCATCATTCAGTCATAGAATCGTAGAGTTCGAAGCTGTCCCCAAGCACCATCTAGTCCACCCCCAGCAATTCCAGAATCACAGCTAAAGAACCCTTAACAGATGAGCATTCAACCTCTGTTTAGGAAACTCCAGTGAAGAAGAGTTTGGCTACCTTCTCAGGCAGTCCATTCCACTGTTGAGCAGCTTTGGACCCTACCCTCTGGAGCAGCAAATAACAAGCTTGCTCCATTTCCCATATCCAATATCCTCCTTCAGATATTTGAAGACAGCTTTCATATCACCTCTCGGTCTCCTCCTTCAGGCTAAACATACTCAGAATGCATCAGCTAGACTGGTGACTGGGAGTGGCCACTGAGACCATATACGTTTCCAAGCACAATTCAAAGTGTTGGTGCTGATCTTTAAAGCCCTAAAGAGCTTCAGCCCGATATACCTGAAGGAGCGTCTCCACCCCCATCGTCCAGCACAGACACTGAGATCCAGCTCCGAGGGCCTTCTGGCGGTTCCCTCCCTGCAAGAAGTGAGGTTACAGGGAACCAGGCAGAGGGCCTTCTCGGTAGTGGCACCCTCCCTGTGGAATACCCTCCCATCAGATGTCAAGGAAATAAACAACAATCTGACTTTTAGAAGACACCTGAAGGCAGCCCTGTTTAGGGAACTTTCTAATGTTTGATGTTTTATTGTGCTTCTAATTCTGTTGGGAGCCACCCAGGGTGGCTGGGAAAGCCCAGCCAGATGGGCGGGGTATAAATAATAAATAATAAAATATAACAACAACAACTTATTATAATATTGATATTATAACTCCCTCAACCGTTTCTCTTAAGGTTTGAGTCCCAGACTCTTAATTATCTTGGCTGCCCTCCTCTGCGGACCTTCTGGCTTGTCATTAGCCTTCTTACTCTGGGGTGCCCAGAACTGGACACAGAACCCCAGATGAGGTCTGAATAGAGTGGGACTATCACTTCCCTTGATCTGGACTCTGGACTTCTATTGATGCAGCCTAGAATTGCATTAGCCTATTTTATTTTTTGCCGCTGCTGCCGCTTCACACTATGAATGAGAGAGTAGACCACCTTTTTACAGCAAACCTCATTATAATTATTGCAACATTAAACGGGCCAAACCGGTCTTATCTTTAAGCCTTTGCCATAAGACCTTTGTACTGAGGCTTGTTTTTATGGTTCGTAACTATTGTCCCTTTCGGCATAGTGCCAGTGAGCTGGTAAGAAAAACTGGGCTTCACTCCTTTAGGAGCAACCCTGTAGGTGTGTCTCTGTGTGTGTCCTTCTCTGTGGCTTCCTAAATTGTGCCCTCGTTTCACAACCCAACTTCCCAGCGATGCCGGCTAGGGTTGGGTCCAATTTGGACATTGCATCCTGCTGGCTGGAGCTGACGGGAACTGAGAATCCAACAACTAGAGAGCCACCAGTCATTCCCTCTGCCCCCCCCCAATGGGGCTATCAGGATGCCTGGCATAAGCAACTTGGAACCAGCTCCCTCCTGCTGGAGGGCCAAGCAAGCCCTTCTCCCATGGAGCAGCGGCCCCCCCTTGCACCTGCAGCGAGTCCTTTTTGCTGACGCTAACTGGCTCCTTTCCGCATATGCGGTTTAATTGTGTTAATGCCCTGGGATTTATTGCCAGGGAGCCTGCCGTGGCCAGTGGCCCTCTGGGGGCTTCTGCCAGGCACTGAGCATTCCAGCTGGCCATGCCAATCATATTAGCACAGCGGCGTCTGAAAATGGCACGTGCCAAACGGTCAGAGTGCTTAAATTCTATTAGTGCCCGTTGGTTGACGACAGCTCCCGCTATTCCTGACTGCTCGCTGTGCTGGCTGCCGGGAGTCTTGGAGAACATCATGAGGACATCAGCTCCATCCCTGGCTAATGACAGCCCTGCAGGCAAGGCCGAAAGAATCATAGATCGTAGGAATGCAGGAATATGCAACTGTCTCATGCAAGGATTGAACCTGCAACCTTGGCATTATCAGCGCCCTGCCCTAAGCATCTGAGCCAGAGAGTGTCTCTGCAGAGATCCCTTCGTGCATTTGTGGCCAAAGCGAGGTTTTAACTGGGGGTTAGTTGGCTACAGTGTTGTTGTGTTTTATTTATTGAATTTGAATCTCACGACTTTGCTGTTGCAGGACTCCAGTTCCGTGATCATTGGCCATGCTGGCTGCATCCAAAGGGTTTTGTAGTCCAACAAAAGTTTTGTAGTCCACCCGAAGGCAGCCCTTTATAGGGATTTTTAAAAATGTTTGATGTTTTATTGCATTTTTATATTTTGCTGGAAGCCGCTCAGAGTGGCTGGGGCAACCCAGTCAGATGAGTGGGGCATAAATAATAAAATTATTACATACCCTCCAACATTTATCCAATGAAAATAGGGACATCTTATTCAATTGTTGTTGTTTTATATATACCCTGCCCAGTGCTTCTTTTCCTTAAAAAATGTTTAGGGGTACTCTCATTTTGACTCAAGGAAAACCACCATTTTATAGTTCAAATCAGGGAAAATAAATACAGTAAACGGACAAAAGTACAAATATTCACAAAATGTTTAGGGGTATGCATCCCTTTGCGTCCCCACCAGAAAAAAGCACTGACACCATCCATCTGACAGGGTTGCCCCAGCCGCTCTGGGCACCTTCCAAGATATATAGGTAAAGGGACCCCTGACAGCTAAGTCCAGTCGCGAACGACTCTGGGGTTGCAGCGCTCATCTCGCTTTACTGGCCGAGGGAGCCAACATTTGTCTGCAGACAGTTTTTCCAGGTCATGTGGCCAGCATGACTAAGCCACTTCTGGTGAACCAGAGCAGCACACGGAAACGCCGTTTACCTTCCCGCCAGAGCGGTACCTATTTATCTACTTGCACTTTGATGTGCTTTTGAACTGCTAGGTTGGCAGGAGCAGGGACCGAGCAACAGGAGCTCACCCCGTCACGGGGATTCGAACTGCCGACCTTCCGATTAGAAAGCCCAAGGCTCAGTGGTTTACACCACAGTGCCACTCACGTCCCATAATAAAACCATAATAAAATATTAAACATTTAAAAACTTCCCTATACAGGGCTGCTTTCAGATGTCTTCTAAAGGTTGTATAGTTAGTTATCTCCTTGGCTCAGCGGGGTCACATAACTCCATACTCTCCAACATTTCTCTGATGAAAATAGGGATGTCCTAAGGAAAAACAAATTAGAAACTGGGACAGCTTCTGTAAATCTGTAAAGCAGAGACACTTGGAGGGTGTCCAACATCTGAATGTCTGGTGGATGTCAGCATCCAAGGGGGTCAGTCTGATGCCTCCAGGTATTGTTGGACCCCACTAAGGAGAGGGACTTTTTTGGTGGTGGCCCCTTGGTAATGGAACAGATTTTCCAGGGAGGCTCAAGTGGTGTTATCTTGGAGGTCATTTTTGCACCAGACAGAGACTTTTCTGTTCATCCAAGCTTTATAAATAACAAGTAATGCAGGATTCTCCCTCCCCTAAACGGTTTTCTATTTTGCTTTTGCTTTTAGCTGTTTTTTCAAACCTTATTTATTCTGAACTGCCCCAAAGAAGTTTATATTGTAGTGTGGCAGGCAGAGGTAATAAATAAAAGAAGTTAGCATCTTCTGTATAAATATGTATTCATTTATGCATAAATTTCTATACCGCTATATGTTTGGAGTTAGAGCACTCCTGTACATAATCAACATAATGAAGTCTGAGGTAAAAAAAACAGCAAGGCAAAAAATGCAAAACTAGGTCACTCACGTGGCAAAGAAAGCTTGTCTAAATAACCTTTTTAAGATGTCTAAAACTACACCTAGTAGATGCCTGTGTGATGTATGAATTAATGAGGAGGTGGTTGAGGCATAAAATACTGGGGTGTTCAAAGGCTGTCACTGTCTTGATCTGCAAAATTCTTGGAAGCTGCTTGTCTCAGATGAAGCACCACGTCTCAAAAGCCTGCAGCTGAATGATGGTGTCTGGGGTGAGGCAAACTCTGTCTGTGGTTTGTTGATGGGGGGGGGGCAACTTCATCTGCACAGCCTCTTCCTGCATGCCTGGTGTGCAGGTGTGAATGTGAAATAAGTGTTTCTGGCTAGCTGAATCTCAGTCTAGCAAACCTCAGTCCAGCTTACTTTAAGGTTGCCACTCTGGCTTTCGACAGTTTTAGGGTTGCCATGTGTCCTTTTTTCCAGCACATGTCCTCTTTCTTCATAGTGATCCATAGTTAAAAGTATACCGTATTTTTCCATGTATAAGATGATTTTTTTATTATTATTTTAAAAATGGGAAAAAATGGGGGTCATCTTATACAGTCATACCTCGGGTTACAGACGCTTCGGGTTGTGCGATTTCAGGTTGTGCACCGCGCCAAACCCGGAAGTACTGGAACAGGTTAATTCTGGGTTTGGGCGCATGCGCAGAAGCGCTAAATTGTGCTTTGTGCATGCGCAGAAGTGCCAAATCGCAAACCATGTGTGCGCAGACATGGTGCTGCAGGTTGTGAACGCTGCGGATTGCGAACAGGCTTCCTGCAAGGATCACGTGCGCAACCTGAACGGCCACTGTACATGGATAGTGCAGAGTGAGGCTGGGCGATTGGTGGCAGCTGCAAGCAGGAGATGTCAGCGGCAATTGGGCGGGTGATTGGTGGTTGTGGCAAGGGGATTGGCTGCTGCTGCGGCAATTGGGTGGGCGATTGGCAGGCAGGTGATTGGCGGGTTCGTCGAGGCGTGTGATTGGCAGTGGTGGCCAGGCGGGTGAGTGATTGTCGGCAACTCCTCACCCCAAACTTCAACAACTCTGTGCAATCTTTCCCCATTTCCTTAATCTGGAGTCCCCAAAAATAGGGGTCGTCTTATACACGGGGACGTGTTATACACGGAAAAATACGGTAAGTTGGCAAATGTGTCCTCTTTTTTGCTCTTCAAAATATGGCAACCCTATCAGGGACCTACCTTATTTTGTGATTGTAAGTTGTTTAAACTGTTTTTAATAGTGCAAATTAATGTAACCTTCCTTGGGACTTTAGGGTGAAGGGCACAAAGACGATACTAATAACAACAACCCATAATTATTATTGTATTTTACTTACAAAAATACAGTGGAACCTCAGTTGTCGAACGTAATCCATTCTGGTTCGACTTCTGAAACATTTGACAACCTAGGCATAATGGGGCTGTCTGCAAAATCCATTGAAAAAATGGAGAAATGCACCTTGAAAGCCGTTCGACCTCCAAAAATCGTTCAAAAACGGAAGCATTCACTTCTGGGTTGTTGGCGTTTGAAAGCCAAAACGTCCGACATCTGGAGCGTACAACAACCAAGGTTAACTGTACTTATATTCTGCTATGTCAAAAAAAATAATCAAAGTGGTTTATAGCAATAAAACATAAAAAATAGTAAAATAAAAACTGTGAAAAGGTTAGAGAGTTAAAAACAGACATCAATTAACCAATGTGGAAGTGTGTGTTTGTCAGAATCAGGGGGTCGAAAGACCAGCTGGAACGTCTCCCTCTCAGCCTTGTTGCTGCGGAGATTCCTCGACCTCTGCTCCGACGTACATCAGCGACCCAAGCTTACAGACTTGAGCACACTTTACTCAGCAGTGTATACTGCGCAACAGAAGAGGCTTGAGGCTGTAGATACATACTAAGCTATGCCTTTATTAAACATAAATCAGGACAAAGAAACATGTCGTCTCTCCTTGCCGTCTTCTCGGAGAGAGAGCTAAAAACAACAACTATACAGAGCGGAAGTTCCGCTCACACCAGCAATCTGTGCTGGAGTGTAAACAGACGTGTGACACGCAACAATCCCATGTCTGCAGCAAAAGGTGGAATAGAATCCCAACAGTGCTCTTAATCGCCTGCATAGGCCTGACTAGAGAGTAGAAATGTTTTCGGCAGGTGTTTAAGAGTTGGCACAGAAGGCACCTGCTGACTCTCTAGTGGCCGAGAGTTCCACAGGACTGGGCCAATGATACTAAAGGCTTGGTTTCTTGTTGTCAATGAGCTTCACCAACTTGGGGAATAACCAATGATGCTCCTACAGGTGATTTCCGTGCTCAAGGTAGGACATATAATAATAATAATACCCTGCCCCTCTGGCTGGCTCTGAACAGAATGTTAAAAACACGATAAAACATCAAACATTAAATACTTCCCTAAACAGGGCTGCCTGCAGATGTCTTCTAAAAGTCAGATAGTTGTTTATTTCCTTGACATCTGATGGGAGGGCATTCCACAGGGTGGGTGCCACCACCGAGAAGGCCCTCTGCCTAGTTCCCTGTAACCTCACTTCTCGCAGTGATGGAACCACCAGAAGGCCCTCAGAGCTGGACCTCAGTGTCCAGGCTGAACGATGGGGTTGGAGACGCACCTTCAGGTATACTGGGCCAAGGCCGTTTAGGGCTTTAAAGGTCAGCACCAACACTTTGAATTGTGCTCAGAAACATACCGGGTTCAAGTGTTCCCTGTGGTACCTTAGACCTAAGTTGTTCAGATGGGCAAGCCAGTGGAGTTGTTCTAACAAGGGGGCTGCATGTTCTTGACCAGAAGCTCCCGTCAGCAGTCTGGCCTCAGCATTCTGCCCCAGCTGGAGCTTCCGAACCAGGCCCAAGGGCAGCCCCAAATAGAGTGTGTGACAGTCATACAGCCTTGAGTTTAATGCTAATGACCCTTGACACCAGGCTCCCTGTTTCCTCTTAGCATCACTATCGTGACCTGGAACGTTGGCACAGCCATGCCTCCCACTGACGTGACCTCGCTCCTGCACCTCAACACGGGGGACTCCAACGACACAGACATGATCACCATTGGGTAAGGAAAAGGATCCGCCATGGACTGCCCTTTTGGCAGAGCATGTCAGTAGAGTGTGTGTTTAAGTGTGTGTGAACTCCCATCCAGCACAACTCTGCAGAGTGAAGGAATGGTGCTCAGGGCAGTGATTCCCAGATGTGAACATCTGGGACTAGAGATGGCCAAATCTGCCCGATTTAGTTTCTCTCCCTTTCTCATCCTCCCCCCACAACCTTGAAGTTTCATTCTCCCCACTTAGAATTGTGGAGTTGGAAGCGACCTTGGGGGACATCTAGTCCAGCCCCCTGAAATGCAGGAATCTCAACTAAAGCATCCCTCCAACCTCTGCTTTAAAAACCTCCAAAGAAGATGAAGACGAAGAAAAATAAATACCCCGCCCATCTGGCTGGGTTTCCCCAGCTACTCTGGGTGGCTCCCAACATAATTAAAAGCACAATCAAACATTAAAAACTTCCCTAAACAGAGCTGCTTTCAGATGTCTTCTAAAAGTCAGATAGTTGTTTATTTCCTTGACATCTGGTGGGAGTGCGTTCCACAGGGCGGGTGCCACCACGGAGAAGGCCCTCTGCCTGGTTCCCTGTAGCCTCTCTTCTCGCAGTGAGGGAACCACCAGAAGGTCCTCGGAGCTGGATCTCAGTGTCCGGGCTGAATGATGGGGGTGGAGACGCTCCTTCATGTATACTGGGTTGAGGCCATTTAGGTCTTGAAAGGTCAGCACCAACACTTTGAATTGTGCTTGGAAATGTACTGGGAGCCAATGTAGGGGACTGGTGTTATGTGGTCTCGGCGGCTGCTCCCAGTCACCAGTCTAGCGGCCGCATTCTGGAGTAGTTGCAGTTTCCAGGTTACTTTCAAAGGTAGCCCCACATAGGAGAATCCACGACCTCTACTTTCGAACAGCTCTTATTCTTAGACATTTCTTCCTGATGCTTAGTTGTAATCTCTTTCCTTGTAACTTGAATCTATTAGTTCGGGTCCTACCCTCCGGAGCAGGAGAAAACAACCTTTCTCCATCTTCCACGTGACAGCCCTTCAGATATTTGAAAATGGCTATTATATCTCCTCAGCCTCCTCTTTTCCAGGCTAAACATACCCAGCTCCTTCAACTTCTACATCTGTTTGTAAATTTTTCTTTTTTAAAATTTACTGCCGACCTTTATTTTAATAATATATACATTTTTGCACAGTGTTGCAGGGTTTGTTTGTTTTTTTGCAGCCAGGTTTCCCTAATGCAATCTTCACAAATCTAGGCACCCCACCCCAAATTCTCCCTCCCCTTTTGTAATTTTCAGATGCGATTTCTTTTCTCCTAAATTGACAGAGAATGGTTGAAAAAGGACAATGCCCGAGAAATTTTTTTGACAAAGCAACAACTCAGCCCAAACCTCAGAACAAACTCTACAGTTCTATGATCCCATTATCTGGCAATTATGTGGTTTCCCCCTCTCATATCTTCAATCAGAAGAACAGGTTCTCCTTTTGATTTTGAATTGGTACAGGGTGAGGTTTTGTAGAGCCACTGAGTCTTTTGTACTGTGTTGGTGGGGGAAGTGATTTCAGCCCTGTGGGTGGGGTGAGCTCAGCCCCCTCTGATCCTTGGCTTGAAAAATCCTCGGCTGCTTTGAACTACGGAATTGGTGCTGTTCTAGGTCCCACATAATACCCATTATGCATTTGTAAGAAATCAATCTTTTTTTTTTGTCTAGAGTGGGACTTAATCTCTGGAACTCACTGCCTCTTGACACCAGGCAGGTGCCTTCCCTGCCCTCTATTTGGCTTTGCTAAAAAACCATTTTTGTTTAGAAAAGCCTTTTAAAAAATTGCTGTAAGTTTTAATCTGTTTTTAGTTCATTGCTGATTTTATCTTTTGAAGAATTGTTTTCATAGTTAGTTTTACAGTTTTATTCTCTCTGAGACTTTTTGCTTTACAATCAATTGGTATATAAATTTTATGGAAAAAAGAGGGGTTATTTATAAGAACATGAGATTTCCTCCATTTTCTTTATCCCATGAAAGTGCTTGGAGAGCAGAGTGTTCTTTCCAAAGTGTTTGCCTGCCAGCTGGTGACAATTTTGAATTATTTTCAGGCTCCAGGAAGTGAACTCCATGATCAACAAACGGCTCAAAGATGCTCTTTTTACAGACCAGTGGAGCGAACTCTTCATGGAGGTGTTGAGTCCATTTAATTTTGTACTGGTAAGCACTGAGGGGAACTCAGTGACAAGCTGAGGACAGGTTAAGAATGTTGGGGGGGGGGCTTTCTTTCTTGGTTACGAATGCAAATGCTTTTAATATCTGCAAATAATCAGAGGGCTGATAAAATTAATTTTTACACAAAATAACAACAGTGAATCAGAATGTTGTATGTACTAACAGATTTTTTTTTAAGCCAGGATCAATGCAAACTTAATTAAGGGACTGTGTTATTATTCCCACAGTTGTTATTCTTTTTTTATTTTTATCAATAGAAATTTACAATCAAACAATTTCTATAATCATTTTGTGAGATTCTCTGACTCTCGTGATTTCCCCCTGCCCATCTCCTACATGGGTCCTTATTACAGTAATTAAGACTGCATATCAATATGTTCTCCACTATTTCCATTTCCCCAAATTATCCATAAAGTTCGTTGCTTTACAAGTGATTCTTATAGTCCAGCTAAAGTTTTGCTTCGCTTACAGTGCTCTCCTAAGTAAATTGTAAATTTCCCCCATTCCTTTTTAAAGTCCTTGTCTTCTTGGTTCCTGAGTCTCCCAGTTAGTTTTGCCATTTTGGCATAGTCCAGCAGTTTAGATTACCATTGTGTGTGTGTGTGTGTGTGTGTGTGTGAGAAACTACATGGGCCAGATCCGTATTGGGATTAGATGCATGAGCCGCATTGGACAGGAGGCCCACCTGTCAATCACCTGACATCACAATGATGCAAGGTGCCTTGAAGTTCCAAAGTCAGGGCTTAGAATTGTAGAGTTGGAAGGGACACCAACAGTTATCTACCCAACCTGTCCCATGCAAAGCTTGAACCTGTGATCTTGGTGTTATCAGCAACTTAGCTATCCAGGCATTGGAGAAAAGGTGAGGTGTAAAAAAAATTAAATAAAGGCTGTAATAATAAAAATAAAGGAGCACGTCAAAGTACCTTTCAGGGTACTGCTAAAAGGAGGTTTTCCCTGACTGTTTCTTTTTAAAACTGCTTTATTGGTTTTAAAAGAAAAAACATAGCAAGGCAAAGAAAAAATATATCAAAAATGTAGTACACAACAAAAAGCAATCCGAAAAAGAGTTTGCACTTCTTACATCCAAAATTGAGTTTAAAAGGTAAAGGGACCCCTGACCATTAGGTCCAGTCACAGATGACTCTGGGGTTGCGGCGCTCATTTCACTTTTTTGGCCGAGGGGGGTGGTGTACAGCTTCCGGGTCATGTGGCCGGCATGCCTAAGCCATTTCTGGCGAACCATGGAAACATCGTTTACCTTCCCACTGGAGCAGTACCTATATATCTACTTGCACTTTGAGGTGCTTTCGAACTGTTAGGTTGGCAGGAGCAGGGACCGAGCAACGGGAGCTCACCCCATCGCGGGGAGTCGAACCACCGACCTTCTGATCGGCAAGCCCTAGGCTCTGTGGTTTAACCCACAGCGCCACCCGCGTTAATTCTTCACTAATTCTAGTATGATTTCTGATCTCCCTGCTGTGGTTCCTGGGTTTCCTCTCGCTATGTTTCCTTTCCTTGACTGTTTCAGCAAGGGGTTCTGAATTAGGAAATTTGCTGAAACGAGCAGGATTTAACCCCTCCACTCACCAGCTGATGAGCAGGATGTGTGTGTAAAATCCTGCTGCTTTGGCTATGTGCCCCTGTTCCTTGCTCGAAACCGGTACACACTGCCAGTGCAGGATTTAACCTTGTCCTCCCACTCATCAGATGATGTCACAAGTGACATCAGCTGGTGGGCAGGTGTTGGGGGAGTTAGCCTTGCAGATCTCAAGTGACTGTTGGCAATGCGCTGGTCCCTGGCCCCTGGCCATGGTAGTGGTGGGCAATAAGCCAGGGGTGGGGCAGCTGTGATTGATTGATTGATTGATTGATTGATTGCATTTCTATGCCACTGTTCATTCAAATGAATCTGAAAGCGATTTAACAACCTATAAATAACCATAACATAATAAAACATGATAGCACATCGCGAATACATCATACGTCATATAAAAGAATTAACAAATTATCCAAAAAAAATTGCAATCTATAAAAAACAGCAACTGAAAAATAAGCTAAACCTCACAGTTGTGACAACTGGTGCGTTTAACAAATCGATGCAGCATTTAGAATCCATAAAACAATATTAGAAACATTAACAAAATAGTAACTAAAGATATAAGCTAAGCACTAAGTTCATTCATACCCCCATTCACACACCCCATCTCTGCACCCCCATGACTCATAACCTTTCACTCTGTTCAGTTCATTAGAATACAATCATACCTCGGGTTACAGATGCTTCAGGTTGCGCGTTTTCGGGTTACGGGTGCGCTGAAACCTGGAAGCACCAGAATGGGTTACTTCGGGGTTTTGGCGCTCGCACATGCACAGAAGCGCTGAATCACACTTTGCACATGCACAGAAGCTCTGAATCACAACCAGCACATGTGCAGGCACGGTGCTGCAGGTTGCGGATGCTGTGGGTTGCGAATGTGCCTCCTGCACGGATCATGTTCACAACCCGAGCGTCCACTGTACACAAATGCACATAATGTCTGTCACTGCCCATGGGTCCACTCTTCTGACCCATAGCCTCTGCCCTCTCGATGTGGCAGCCTCCCAGTTGATCCAGACAGATTTCCTGCCCACTCCTGTCCTAAAGCGCATTATGGGATGCAGCTTGATATGGTGTCCCAATCCAGTTTGCCAGGATGGCAGCCCAGTGGATCGGCATCATCTGATCCTTAGCTTTCAAAGGCCTCTCTTAGCCTACCAGTGGGAGGATAATACAGTGGTATCTCAGGTTACAGACGCTTCAGGTTACAGACACTTCAGGTTACAGACTCCGCTAACCCAGAAATAGTGCTTCAGGTTAAGAACTTTGCTTCAGGATGAGAACAGAAATCGTGCTCCGGTGGCACGGCAGCAGCAGGAGGCCCCATTAGCTTCAGGTTAAGAACAGTTTCAGGTTAAGTATGGACCTCCGGAATGAATTAAGTACTTAACCCGAGGGATCACTGTATGGAGAGAGCCAGTCTGACCTCTCTTGGGAGAGAACTTCACAACCTGGGAGCGGGCACAGAAAAGGCTATGTCTGGTTCATTCCTCTGATGTTGAGGGCACTGAGAGAAGGTGCTCGCACAGGGAGGCAGGTTCGCATAGATAGATGCGTCCCCAAGACGCACACGAAACCTCAGACGACAGCCCAGATTGCAAAGATCTGCAAGCCCCAGCCCATTCTGGCCCAGTGACGGCGGCGCTGGTGGGATTCAGGGATGCAAAGGCTGGCTGAGGCGATGCCCCTCGTGAGTGTCGCAGGTGCCAACCTCCCTCCCTCCACAGCCCCGCTTTTGAGGATAGGAGGGTGCGAGGCTCCAGTAGCCTTGGCAAAGCCAGGGTGCTCCAGGCGTGCTGCTTTGGGTGCTTGCCTGCCTGAGTTCCTCGGATGACCTCAGAACCCTGCCCTGCTCCCGACGATAACATCACAGCGGTCTCCATGGCGATGCCATGGCGACGAGGAGCATCAGAGCGTTTGGGAGGCTGTTGTGACGGCGAAGGGGAGAGGAGCGGCTGCTGGTTTCTCAAGGGCTGAGGATCCTGCTGTGCTGTCTCCCTATTTAGGACAGCCTCTGTGTGACTTGGGGCGATGGGATGGGCTTGTTCTGCCAGCCTGACTCTACTCCTCTCTCTCTCGCCCTGCCCACCCCACACACAGCCGGAGCTTTCCAGGACACATTCATAACGCGCCAGATCACCTTGGGACAACTCCATCTCCCTTGCATGTTTTACTTTTGTGCTCTCGAACTGGATATGCTATTCTCGCTGTGGCATACGATGTAATAGAATACAGAAAGGAAACGCACTTTGAAAATGGAGCGCTGTGCATAACTCATAAGAACATGAGAAGAGGCCAGCTGAATGAGGCCAATGGCCCATCTAGTCCAGCATCATGTTCTCACCATGACTGACCAGATCCCTGTTGGAAACCTGCAAGCAGGACCTGGGCACAAGAGCCCACTTTCCCCTCCTGTGGTTTCCAGCAACTGGAATTCAGAAGCATTGCTGCCTCCATGGGTGGTAGCCATCAATAAGCTGACTTTCCATGAATACACATATTTTGCATTTATTTCTCCAGACAGCAGCTCACCTCTAGGCCCTAGCCTGGACTCTCCCTCCTTGGAGGTTTTTAAGCAGAGCTTGGGTGTCCTTCTGTTATGGACGCTTTAGTTGACATTCCTGCAGTACAGAGGTACCTCAGGTTACAGACGTTTCAGGTTACAGGCGCTTCAGGTTACAGACTCTGCTAACCCAGAAAGAGTACCTCGGGTTAAGAACTTTGCTTCAGGATGAGAACAGAAATTGCGTGGTGGCAGTGGGAGGCCCCATTAGCTAAAGTGGTGCCTCAGGTTAAGAACAGTTTCAGGTTAAGAACAGACCTCCAGAACAAATTAAGTTCTTAACCCGAGGTACCACTGTACATTTCAGTTCACTTTTAATTTGTAACACCGCCTTTCTATGTTACTATCCATACACAAGGTGATTCACGAGCTGAAGAAACAAGAAATATGACTATTTTTTTGGTACTGGATCAGATTGTTATTACATGTGTGACCTTTGCTGTCTAAGGTCACACACATAATAACAATCTGATCCAGTACCAAAAAAATAGTCACAATAACTTTGAAAGAAACAACTTAGATCAAATAAAGCAATACAGTCGTACCTTGGTTTTCAAACAGCTTAGTTCTCAAATGTTTTGGCTCCCAAATGCCGCAAAAAAAAAAAAAAGGTGAGTGTTCTGGTTTGCAAACTATTTTTAGAAGCCAAACATCGGACGGGACTTCCTCAGCTTCCGATTGGCTGCAGGAGTTTCCTGCAGCCAATCAGAAAACACGATTTGGTTTCTGAACGTTTTGGAAGTCGAAGGTAAAACTGTATTCAGCAATTCGTTGTAATAGAATAGTGAACAATAAAATTAAAGGTCAACAAATAATAATTAAACAGTTTACGCTTGTCAGTTACAATAAATAATTACTAAACAATGATTGATAAAAATAACGGCAAGTCACAATGCATAAAATACCACAAACATACAAAACCATGTAAAAGGGTCAAATTGAGAAACAAGGTTGGACTAGATGACCTCAGTGGTGCCCTCCAACTTTGTGATTCTATACTTCTGTACTTCTATACTTCTTCTTAATTAGACTTTGCTGTTGCAGATCAGCCTGCAAGCCTCCCATCCTGAGTCTGGGGTGTGTGTTCAGGATTCGAACTGAGTGCCGTGCCTTCTGCGAGGGTGGAGAGATATATTTATTCATTATTGCATTTCTATCCCACTTTTCCTCCCAAGGAGCTCAAGGGTGGTGTACGTAGTTCTCCCCACACCTCCCCGCTTTAAACCCTCACAACAACCCTGTGAGGTAGGTCACGCTGAGGGACGATGGCTGGCCCAAGATCACCCGGCGACCTTCATTGTGGCCAAGTGGGAAAATGAACACCGGTCTCCCAGGCCCTCTAGCCAGGTGCTCTAACCGTTGCACCATGCTGCCTGGCTCCCTCACTGCCTTTCGCTCTTCCAGGTGAGCACGGTGCGGATGCAAGGTGTCATCCTGATGGTCTTTGCCAAGTACTACCACCTGCCGTTTCTACAGGACATCCAGACGGACTGCACCAGGACGGGACTGGGAGGATACTGGGTAAGTGTCAGGGGTTGTGCTGAGGAGGGCTGCACTGAAAAAAAAGGTAGGAGCTACCCCCTCCCCCTGATCCTGAATCTTCCCAGGAGCAGGAGGACAGTATAGATTTGGAACAACGGTTTGCAGAGGGGCATAGTTCAGAAGGCAGAAGCTGGGAAATACTGGATGGGGAACAGCTAGGAGAAGAAACACTGGGGGGGGGGGAGGGTTAACAGATTCACTCTCTCTGGAAAGCAATCCTCTGCTCTCCCTGAGGTCAAGAAGAGCTCAAAAAGTGGCAGAACAGGAGAGACCTGTCAGGAGTAAGCATGGACCAATGGTACCAAAGAGTATGGGAAACAGCCCTACTAGAAAAATTAACTAATAAACTGAAACTGACACGGGGACAAATAGAAGAAGACACCTTCATGGCTCCCCTTTATCACATACACAACTCAACAAGACCACGACAAAAATCCACCAACAGCATACAAATCAGTAGGGCTAACCTAATCCAAAACACCCACCCACCCCACTCACACATGAAAATACAGCCAACCACAAATGAACAACCCCACCCTAGGCCAACCCCAACCTTTCTCACCACCAAAGGAACACAAGCGAACAGCAGAGAACCTGCACAAGCGACACTGACACAAAACCCCACATATAGTAAGTAAAATAGAAACATTGCCACCCAACCCCACCCATCTCCACCCCACACCTCTTTCCCCTTTTTCTTCCTAATGTCTCAACAAATGAAACTGATTTGTAAAAATGTTACATGGGGGGGAAAATATGAGAGACATTGCAAACACTTTTGTAAATCAAGAAAAGCATATATATATATATATATATATATATAGTGGCAGAACAGAAAACATAGCGGCTCCAAGCTCAGATTACAAGACGTAGGAGTGACGTAGTTTAATAGGGATGGAGGGAGGAGGGAACGTAATTGGGAACACTGCAGATTGGAGGAGTGGTCTTTGTTCTCTCGCTGTGATTATTAAAGTTTCTAACTGTTAAGAAGACTCCTTATCTGCTGCCACAAGGGAGGAACTCGAGTCCCTGAAGCCTAACAGAAAGTGTGCATGGGTCCAAGGGCGCAGAGCGAAGGCATAGCCCCTGGTGGCAGCTGATCCATACCTTTCTCCCCCCCCCCTCCCCAATGCAGGGCAATAAAGGCGGGGTGAGCATCCGCCTCTCCATCTTTGGCAACATGGTCTGCTTCCTAAACTGCCACCTACCGGCACACATGGAGAAGGCAGAACAGCGCAAGGAGGACTTCACCACCATCCTCCACATGCAGCAGTTCGAAGGGCCGTCAGCCAGCGGGATCCTTGACCACGAGTAAGTCTCGGTCCCATTTGCATTGCATCTCAATTGCCCCGCCCATTTTTCCTTTGCCCTGCCCACCCCTGGCATGTCCCCCTCCCCCACAAACATTGCCCGGAAGGGAATGTGGCCCTGTGGCTGAAAAGCTCTCCTGTATGATAGAGAGTCTGATCTTTTCTCCTGGATAATTGAATTGGAAAGGGCCCCCCAGCGCTCATCTAGTCCAACCCCCTGTAATGCAGGAATCACAACTAAATAAACCTGGACAGATGGCCATCCAACCTCTGCTTAAAAACCTCCAGTGAAAGAGAGACCCCACTGTCTTCTGAGAGAGACCGTTCCACTGTCGAACAGATCTTACCATCAAAAAGTTCTTCCTGATGTTTAGTCGGAAGGCGATTTTGGGCAGAGAGAAGCAAGAAGGAAGATGGGCAGGACTCCCAATCCACCCCAGCCTCCGTTCCACTGCCTCGGTTATTTCCCCTCTTCCCAGTTATGCTGGTCTCTGAGACTCCTTTTCAATGTGTATGAATGCATATCTTCCTATATAAATAGAAATGTAAGGTGTTGTCACGCTCTGTAGTTCACACGTCTGCCAGCAGGTGGCCACGCCAGCTGCACCACAAGGAACGGCAGGCAGGCTCACGGAAGCTGTTGGGGAGGTCAGCTATGGAGAGGATAGGTGGGTGAGATTTAAAGGGTGGGGGGAAGGTGCGGGGGAAGGGCAAAGGGGTAGGCGGGCTTGACAAACCGAGTGAGCAGGGGAACCAGCCCCTAATGCACACATACTTATTTATAGGCTGTTTTTTCCTAGGGCAGAACACTTATAAGAAAGCTTACATCTGCCTTTCTAAATCAGGTGCCCTCCAGCTGTTCTGGACTTCCATCAACCTCAGCCAGAATAGCCTGGAAAGTGCCGGACTGAGAAAGCTGGGATTATGTAATCATGAAATTACTTTGGAAACCAGGCACTTTAAGACTTTTGAAGGACAGCGGCATTTTTGGGTGTGTTTAAAACAGCAATGACACATAGGCCAGTTAATCTGAATGTTAATAAAACAGCAACCCAGATTCAAAGTGATATATATCTTCCTATACACATAAAAACGCGAGGCTGTCGTCGCGCAGTCCACCCGTTGGAGGATCTGTGGTACTGCATCCCATTCTTGGATTTGCATGAAGTCGGGGTGGGGGGAAGAGAACAAAATAAGAAGGGCTGGTTTTTAAACAGAGGTTTTACATAATGGCAGAGGTTGCAATGAAGCAGGGATAGAGGGACACAGAGGAGCTGAGTAGGGATGAGGTGGGGCAGTTGAAGGAGCTGTGAGGGAATGTGGAGGCTAAAACTGCAGAGTTGGAAGGGACCCCTGCGGGTCATCTAGACCAACCCCCTGCAGCGCAGGAATCGTGGCTAAAAGTCCCTGACAGATGGCCATCCAACCTCTGTTTAAAAGTCTCCAATGAAGCAGAACCCATCACTTTGAGTGAGTCCATTCCACTGTAGATCAGCTTTTGTTCAAGTCCTCCCCTCTGGAGCAGCAGAAAACAAGCTTGCAACAGCCCTTTAGGTATTTGAAGAAGGCGATCACGTCATTCTTCTCTTCTCCGGGCTAAGCTAACTTCCTCCCCTCCCTCCCCCTGTCTCTCTCACACATCTAGGGGGTGGGGAGAGAGGGTGGGGAGAAATCGATGGACGGAAAGCATTTGTGCAGAAATCGTGCCCAACCCAAACCAGATTCCCAGAACTCACAGGCGAATTTCCATCATCAAAGTGATTGCTTTCTGACACTTTTTTTTTTAAAGAAAAAAAATATGGGAGGGTATCAGTGCTAAGTGCAATCTGTCTCCCTGCCCCCCCCACCATCTGCCCACATCACTTCTGCCATCTGATTCCGACTGGTTCCCGCTGGTGGAAATGTGTCTTCGTGGGCTGCCCAGGTGGGCAGGCTGGCACACGCAGGGCTTGCTGTGACATTTGACCGTTTGAAGCCTGAGACACTCTTTATCGGGAGGCTCCGACTAACCAGGCGGCGCTCGAAGCTGATGCCGATGGTCCAGGCCACCTGATCCATTCGGTGGCAGAGCAGTTTGGAAGTCAGCCAGGAGGGCTTCCGGCTGACGTTGACCTACATCCCGGCTCAGAATCTCGGCTTAGCCACTGCTATTTGTTCCCTGCAAAAGCCTCCTTCCTCTGCTGCTTGGGAGGGAGGGCTCCTTCTCCCCTCCATCGTGTCCCAGTTGTTTGTTTGCCTTTGTGTGAGAAATGGCTGGCTGGTTTTTTTAAAAAAAGAAGTATTTTATTTATTAGATTTATATACAGTGGTACCTCGGGTTACATACGCTTTAGCTTACATACTCTTCAGGTTACAGACTCCACTAACCCAGAAATAGTGCTTCAGGTTAAGAACTTTGCTTCAGGATGAGAACAGAAATTGTGCTCCAGCAGCGCGGCAGTAGCAGGAGGCCCCATTAGCTAAAGTGGTGCTTCAGGTTAAGAACAGTTTCAGGTTAAGTACGGACCTACGGAATGAATTAAGTACTTAACCCGAGGTACCACTGTACTGCCTTTCATCAAAAGATCTCAGGGCCGTTCCCAATATGAAAACACACAATAAAAGCACAAACAGATACCGTATTTTTCGCTCTATAAGACGCAGCAGACCATAAGACACACCTAGTTTTTGGAGGGGGAAAACAAGAAAAAAATATATTCTGAATCCCAGAAGCCAGAACAGCAAGAGGGATCTGGCTTCTGGGATAGCCTCTTGCTGTTCTGGCTTCTGGGATAGCTGGGCGAAGCCTCTCCTGGGCAGCGGGAGGAAGGCTCCCCCAAGAGCCGTGCTCCCTTTAAAGAGGGAGCCCTTCTCCCTCCTTGGGGAAAAGCCCCCAAGAGCTGCACACACGATCCACACGGCCCTTTAAAGGGAGCGCTGAGCAGAGCCTCCCGCCTGCATTCACTCCATAAGACGCACACACATTTCCCCTTACTTTTTAAGAGGGGAAAATTGTGTCTTATAGAGCGAAAAATCCGGTAGTTAAGCCGGCCATTGAGCTACCGCAAGGAATTTGCACAACCAAGGAACAGCTTTTCCCTGGCTGCCTTGCTCTCCAACATCTGATAGCCCTGCTATTTTACATGGAGGTTCTCTAGTTAGGTGAACAGCCACACTGCTAGACATCCTCTGTGAATGTGTCTTATTTTCTGCCTTCCCTTCTGACTTGGCCGTGCTGTGGACGCAAACAGCCGAGGGTCCCAGTCTCACCTGTGTCTCCTTTCCCTCCCCCCCCCCCCAGCATCGTCTTTTGGTTTGGGGACCTCAACTTCCGCATCGAGAGCCTAGACATCCGCTTTGTGAAATACGCCATTGACAACAACATCCTCCACCAGCTCTGGGAGAAGGACCAGGTGAGGGCTCACTTTCTCTCTCTCTCTCTGTGTGTAATAAGGTGTCAGTAGGTTCCTCCCTGGGACACGGGTGACACTGTGGAGCCTAGGACTTGCCAATCAGAAGGCCGGCGGTTCGAATCCCCGCGACGGGGTGAGCTCCCGTTGCTCGGTCCCTGCTCCTGTCAACCTAGCAGTTCGAAAGCACACCAGTGCAAGTAGATAAATAGGTACCACTAGGACGGAAAGGTAAACTGCATTTCCATGCGCTGCTCTGGTTCGCCAGAAGCGGCTTAGTCATGCTGGCCACAAGACCCAGAAGCTGTACGCCGGCTCCCTCGGCCAATAAAGCGAGATGAGTACCGCAACCTCAGAGTCTGTCACAACTGGACCTAATGGTCAGGGGTCCCTTTACCTTTTTGAAGAGGGCTGCCTTCAGATGTCTTCTAAAAATCTGGTAGTTGTTCTTCTCTTTGACATCTGGTGGGAGGGCATTTCACAAGGCGGGTGCCACTACTGAGAAGGCCCTCTGCCTGGTTCCCTGTAACTTGGTTTCTCGCAGTGAGGGAACCGCCAGAAGGCCCTCGGCGCTGGACCTCAGTGTCCGGGCAGAACGATGGGTTGGATACGCTCCTTCAGGTGCTCTCATCCTTTCTCTCTCTTTGCCTCGGGCTCTTGTTCTACGCAGCTGAACATCGCTAAGAACACCTGGCCTATCTTGAAAGGCTTCCAAGAGGGACCCCTCAATTTCCCCCCAACCTTCAAGTTTGACGTGGGCACCGACATGTATGACACCAGGTAATGGGGCGTGTCTGGCTGGACTGGATGGGGGCATTCGTATCCTAAGTGGAGGGATAGGGGAGAACCGCTGTGCCCTTTAGTGCCCGCTCATTCTGCTCTCTCGCGTGCCTCACAGTGCCAAGAAAAGGAAGCCGGCTTGGACCGACCGGATCCTGTGGAAGATCAAAGGCTCTGGTGCACCGACGCATCCCGGGAGATCCATCTGTGGCCTCCTGTCTGTGAACCAGCTATGCTATTGCAGCCACATGGAGTACACCGTCAGTGACCACAAGCCGGTGGTCTCCATCTTTGCCGTGAAGGTGAGTCTGCAGCCCTGGTGGGAAGTGACGCAGCCGAGAATCTCTGGGCTGTGCGCCAAGTCAGGTCTGTGCTGTTATGAGTGGTGAAGATCAAGGCTTCTCTTCAACCAATAAACTGGGACAGAGAATTTTGCTCTGTCTAATGAATTCTCCTAAACCTGTGGTTTCCAAACTTTGGGGGGCCTCTGCTGCCCCCTTGGTTCCATCCCCAGTGACCCCTACCCTGTCCTATGCAAAGCATTAATCGTTGTAGTGGTTTGCACGATCCACTAAGGACAACAATAATAAAATTAGAAACAGTGGAAAATGCATATTTATTCAAAATCCAATTGAAATTACAAGCAATGACCATTCTGCACGCATTCAAGGCAGGCTCAGCTGTGCTTGCACACATCCTGTTCGGACCTGGAAGAGGGTGTAACAGGGTCATGATGACAGGTTTACATGTGCTACACAGTCATGTGTGAGGACCTGTAACACAATCCCCATGCAAATTGGGGGTTGCCTGTATTTAGTTTAACCCCATAAAACCAATGAACTCGTGATACCAGCTGTTAAAGCCTGATAGTCATTTACGACTCCAGTGTGGGAATGTTAAGGACAGTGGGAGAGGATATATTGATTAAATATTATCCTTCCTTCACAGTGAGTCATGTAGCAGAGCAGATTCCCCTCAGGAAGCTAGTTTGCAGATTCGTTTGATTCTCTTTAGTTAAGCAATCCAGTCTGGTTTGAACAGGTTGGATTATTCCTGGTGTCCCCTTTGATCCCTCTTAAAAGACAAGAGTCTTTCCTTAAAAGTAACAAGAAGTTTACTCACATTCACATTCAGTTCACAGTATGATCCCTGAAGGCAGATTTTAGCTTGTAGTTACAGAACATAGTGTGAATTCATCCCCTTATGGGGACTGAGCCCATGTGCTGCTGGCTGAGAGCCAGCAGACAGCAAAGAGAGAACCTCCCCCTCCTTGGGAAAAAGCCCCCAAGAGCCGCATACACGCTCCACACGGCTCTTTAAAGGGAGCGCTGAGCAGAGCCTCCCGCCTGCATTCGCTCCATAAGATGCACACACATTTCCCCTTACTTTTTAGGGAGGGGAAAGCACGTCTTATAAGAGCGAAAAATAAGGTAATTGATGCAACAAAAAACAGAATAAAAGACAGTATAAAACATGAATAACAATAAATTCAGAATTCAAAAATCCAATGAGCATTAGATGATCACCAGGGCTAGCTGGCTAAAGTAGTCCTATTTGGGCCAGTGAGGAGACCAGGGGAAATTAGCTGTGGGATCCAGAGTGGGTAATCTTCATATAAACCACCTGCTCCCCTTTCTCTCTCTCTCTCTCTGGCAGTTTGCTTCCAGGGCTGACGTGCCGCTGGTGGAGCTTCAGGTAGCTGATGAGTGGACGAAACCGGAACAAGCCGTCACCTGGTACAAGGTGTCTTCGAGCTATCACCGCAGCTCCTGGGACTGGGTCGCCCTTTACCGGGTAAGAGGCAGTTGCTGCACACAGTGGTTTTCCAGTAACACCTGACCAAGGGCTGCAGCGACACGAGGGCAGAGCATATAAAATAAAAGAAGCTTTGGGTGTGCCAGCTTCTGCACACAGGGGAATGGGCTGTGATGCGCACCATGAGATTTTGCAAAGCTTATCTCCCTGCCTCCTGCAGCAGCAGCTGACCTCTTGCAAAGCTCACCTTCCCTGCATGCAATATCCCAATTCCGTTTCCTTTTTTCTGCCGTCACTGTTAAGACAAAACAGAGAATGAGAATAAAAGAAAACAACTTTTTGTGTGTGCATGGGCTAGACTATCTCTCAGTGCTTTTCAGAGGACAACAGGAAGGGATGTTAAGAAATTCAAGGGTGGGGTGGGAAACCCCCCCCCCATCTTTGTATTTTGCACATACATTTTAGAAAGGCAGCCAGATGATATTATATTTAACCTGACAGTTCTGTCTGCTGTGTTTTATCTTTGACAACCTGATCTAATAACACCAAAAGGTAAAGGTAAAGGTAAAGGTACCCCTGCCCGTACGGGCCAGTCTTGACAGACTCTAGGGTTGTGCGCTCATCTCACTCTAGAGGCCGGGAGCCAGCGCTGTCCGCAGACACTTCCGGGTCACGTGGCCAGCGTGACGAAGCTGCTCCGGCGAACCAGCACCAGAGCAGCACACGGAAACGCCGTTTACCTTCCCGCTATAAAGCGGTCCCTATTTATCTACTTGCACTTAGGGGTGCTTTCGAACTGCTAGGTGGGCAGGAGCTGGGACCGAATGACAGGAGCTCACCCCGCCGCGGGGATTCAAACCGCCGACCATGTGATCGGCAAGTCCTAGGCGCTGAGATTTTACCCACAGCTCCACCCGCGTCCCTTAATAACACCAAAACCCATTACTATTTTTGGTGTGGTTTTAGCAATTAATGAAGCTTTTTGTTACTTACTTAGTTTCTTTCCACTGAAAGTGTCAGGAAGCTGATAAATATTTTACAATCCCTGACTGCAAAAGGCAGCCTGGATGAACCGTAATTATTACAAATGCAATGTTTTTAAGTCTTCCAAGCATAATCCTGCTACCATTCTTATAAAAGCCCTATTGGGTAGGACTGTGTTATTATTCCCCCTACTGCAGGTAGCAAGGCTGAGGCTAAGATAAAGCAAATTAATTTGGGTCACCTGGTCTGCACAGGCTCTCCCAAGATCATTTTCAGCTCTGCTCTGTTCCGCCACCTCTCGGGGGGGGGGGGGGGAGCTAGGATTAAAACAATTTCAGGATGATTTCCAGAATGCGATGATTTCCAGGGCCAGACCTCCAAGGCATCTGATTGAAATTATTCATGCTGCAAAGGTGGAGGGAGCAACAAACAGCCACATGACAATGATGATCAGCAGCGATGCTTGCTCTGTGCTGTGGGAGGTTCAGAAACAGCACAAATGAAGGCTGGCAAAATCCTTGCAGGAACCCAAAGGTTTTGGTGTGCACAGGAAAGCCATTTTTTACAGATCTTTAGGTCACCTAGCCAAGGGTCATTGCTTCTGACAAATCAGACCCCCGGTCTAACTAGCTCGGTATTGTCCCCACCGGGGAGTCAGGCAGGGGTCTTTCCCAGGCCTACCTGGAGATGCTGGAGTTTGAAGCAGATACCTTCTACATGCCAAGCATGTGCTCTGTCCCTTCCCAAAACCCTCTGGCTAAGCAGAGGAAGGGACCGCTGAGGATCATCTAGTCCAACCCCCTGCAATGCAGGAATGTGCAGCTGCCCCATACGGGGATCGAACCTGCAACCTTGGCCTTATCAGCACCATGCTCTAACCTGCTGAGCGATCCTGTGGTTGGAAGATACAATAATAGGAGGGCTGTCAAGGGTTTCTTTTGGTGGGGGAGAGGATGTACAACCCCGCTGGGAAAAAGCCCTGGTGATGTTTTTCTGCACCCCTCCCCGTCTCCCCTCTCCCAGGTGGGCTTCCGGCACTTGAAGGACTATGTTGCCTATGTCTGGGCAAAGCAGGAAGATGCCGAAAGCAATGTTTACCAGGTATGGGAATATGAATTTTTTTTGGGGGGGGGGTAAACAGTAAACAATTTTGCATTATGATATCATGGGAATATGTATTTAAAGTGCTACATAATAGGATGTGTTGGATTATAGTGGTACCTTGGTTCTCAAACTTAATCCATTCCGGAATTCTGTTCCAAAACCAAAGCGTTCCAAAACCAAGGCGCTCTTTCCCATAGAAAGAAATGCAAAATGGATGAATCTGTTCCAGACTTTTTAAAACAACCCCTAAAACAGCAATTGAACATCAATTTTACTATAATTGATCCATAAAATGGAAGGAATAATGGAAATGATCAATGCACTGTGTACTATAAAATAAATAAGACAGTGTTGTAGAGGATAAAAAAATTACTTTTTTTCTTACCTGCACTGATGATACTCTTTGTTTGGATGGGGGGCTTTTATCCATTTCCGCAGTCACACAATCAATCAGTAGCTGAACTGCCATTTACTTTCCCGCTAGTAAGCGGTCCCTATTTATCTACTTGCACCCGGGGGTGCTTTCGAATTGCTAGGTTGGCAGGCGCTGGGACCGAGCAGCGGGAGCGCACCCCACCGCGGGTTTTCGAACCGCCGACAGCTGAACTGGGTTCCACACAGTCACAAAAACAAATAAACCGAAAAAGCCTCAGAAACAAAAATGCAAAATAAATAGCAAAAACAAAAGCGCCAAACTTAATCGATTCAGGAAGTCAGTTTGACCTCCAAAATGTTTGAAAACCAAGGCATGGCTTCTGATTGGTGCAAGTGCCCCAGAAACAATAGCCGCCAGTCGCATTGGACAGTCGGCTTCCGAAAATCGTTTGAAAACCGGAACACCTACTTCTGGGTTTTTGCCTTTTGAGAACCAAGGTACCACTGTATGATATTCTTACTGATACCTACGGTATGTTATCATTTAGAGTAGGGTTTCTGAAACTTAGGTCTCCAGCTTCTTTTTGGACCACAATTCCCATCATCCCTGACCACTGGTCCTGCTAGCTAGGGATGATGGGAGTTGTAGTCAATAAAAGATCTGGAGACCCAAGTTTGGGAAACCGTGATTTAGAGTTTATATGGCACATGCAAGGTGTATATTTATTATTGCATTAGACACCACCACCACTGGCTCTCTGCTGTTTAGGTTGGCATTTTGTTGCTCTTGACCACCCTTATAGCTGTCCCGTTTTCTCTTCCCAAATATTTAGTTACTGTTTCCAGAGGAGTCTCTACCCAAAGGGAAGGGAGACTATATCCTGGGTTACTACAGCAACAGCTACAGCTGTTTGGTGGGTGTGACAGAGCCCTTCCAGGTAAGCACAGAGACAGATGTGCAAGAGGGATGCTTATTTGACATTAAGCAGCAGTGCGAGTTGGGGGGAAAGTGCTCTAAGCTCAGTAGGTAGAACATCTGCTTTGCATGCAGAAGGTCACAGGTTCGATCCCTGACATCTCCAGGTAGGACTGGGAGAGACCCCTGTCAGAAATCCTGGAGAGCGACTGAGAGTCATTGTGGACAATACCAAGCTGCAGGGGTGCCTACTTGAATAAAATATTGGTGGGCTCAGGTAACCCCCTCCCATATAAAGGTAAAGGACCCCTGGATGGTTAAAAGGTAAAGGTAAAGGGATCCCTGCCTATTAGGTCCAGTCGTGACCGACTCTGGGGTTGCGGCGCTCATCTCGCTTTACTGGCCGAGGAAGCCGGCGTACAGCTTCCGGGTCATGTGCCCAGCATGACTAAGCCGCTTCTGGTGAACCAGCGCAGCACACGGAAACACTGTTTACCTTCCCACCAGAGCGGTACCTATTTATCTACTTGCACTTTGACGTGCTTTTGAACTGCTAGGTTGACAGGAGCAGGGACCAAGGAACGGGAGCTCACCTTGTTGTGGGGTTTCGAACCGCCGACCTTCTGATCGGCAAGTCCTAGGCTCTGTGGTTTAACCCACAGCGCCACCTGCATCCAGTCAAAGGCGACTATGAAGTTGCGGTGCTCTTCTAGTTTTTAGGCCGAGGGACCTGGCGTTTGTCCACAGACAGCTTTCTGGGTCATGTGGCCAGCATAACTAAACTGCTTCTGGTGCAATGGAACACCAGGAGTGCATGGAAACACTGTTTACTTTCCCGCTGCCGCGGTATCTATTTACCTACTTGCACTGGCGTGCTTTCGAACTGCTAGGTTGGCAGGAGCTGGGACAGAGCAACAGGAGCTCACCCCGGTGCGGGGATTCGAACCGCTGACCTTCTGAACGGCAAGCCCAAGAGGCTCAGTGGTTTAGACCACTGTGCCACCTTTTACCCCTTATAATCAATAACAAGACGTGCCCCCCCCCCAACCATTTGAATAGCAATGCTCATCAACTTGAGAAGCGGGCCTGGCAGTTGAGATATTTTATTTGGGGGGTAGGGCAGCTGAAGGGACCTTGGCCCCTAGAAATTGGCTCCTGTGCAGAGCTGACTGGGCCCGGCGTCTAGGAAATTATGAACTGGAAACTTCTTGGGATAACTTGCACAGGGTCATTTGCATTTCTTGCCCTGTGGAGTGACCTAATTCAGTATGTGTGCTTTCACTGGTGTTTAGTAAACCAAGCTTAAAAACTTTGAGATGGCTTGCTTCATTTTGCAAATTTCATAATGCATTTTTCTATGCACACTTTACACTATTAAATGCCTTTTTTTCCTGTACACCTTACATTGCAAAATCTGGAGAAGAGCAGATTGTGAAGGTTGGCTGTGTTTTGATTTGCTTCTTGCTTCGTTAGGCGCAAATTAGATAGACTTGAAATTCTTCCCCTATCCTTCCTCTCAACCCGTCCAGCCCCAAATTTATCAGGTAGTGGGGAGCAGCTGGGCCCTGCCTTCCCAAGTCAATATTGACTCTCCTCTCTCCGTCTCGCTTCAATTAGATTTCACTGCCCACCTTGGAGCAAGCCACCAGCCCCACCGACAGCTCCAGCAGCACCTCGGAAGAGGAGGACGACAGCACCCTGGTCCTGCTGGGCCCCAAATCCCGCAGCCCCAGCCCCGGGAAGATGAAGGGTCACCGCAGCCGCAGCCCCAGTTTGGCCAAGTTCCATGGACTCATCCTGCGCTCATCGAGCCGGGACCATGCGGCCAGCCGCAGCCCCTCACCCCAGGGCCGCCGGGGCAGCAGCATCCTCAAGAGCGACATCCCCAGCATCCAGTTCTCCAAGGACAGCCCCCGCCAACGCTCCAAGTCGCGAGAGCCTGCCCAGAATGCTGAGAGCCTCGCTGGGCCTCGCCTCCAGAACCCCTGGCGCTTTGACGAGAACCCCCTGGCCCGCACAGACCCCCGCAACCTGGGGCTGCTGCCAGCTGTGCGCCTGGAAACCATTGATCAAGTCATGGGCCCCCGGCGAGAGAGTGCAGACCAGGGCCTGCCTCCCCGCAGGATGAGTCCCACTAGTCCGACCGTGGCCCTGGCCAACCTCTTCAGCACCTCCCCAAAGGAGGGGTTATCCCCAGACCACCAGGGTCCAAACCACCACAGCCGTGAGGCGGGACACTGAGGGGGACGCAGCCGGCCGCCATGAGCCCACTGTCCAACCATCCCGTGTAGTGAGCTTGCAGTGTTATCTCTCTGTGTCCTTTACCTGCCAGTTTTCTGCTCCATGTGTGTCTTTCTTTCTCCCGGTGTGTGACACGAAGACCCGGGGAAGGGGGCTGCCACTTGTGAGGCCCCGTCTCCCGACTCGAGTATGCTTGACAATCAACTTCCTCCCTCCCTTTGTGTAGGGGGCTGAACATCGCGAGCGAAAAGCCCTCAGCCACCTCGGTCTTTTCAGCCATAGAAACTCCCCACTCCTTGTTGGGGGGGGGGACCCATCCTTGGATGAGAACTCCCTTCCCCATTGAACATCCAGTTTGGTGTCGAGATGGAGCTCCACCCGCCTCTTCTAGCGCCATCTCTGTTCTTGTCCTGAGGCATGATGGTGGTGGAGGAAGAAGAGGAAAGCCTGCTACTTGCAATCCGACAGGAGGACAATTGATCAGCACAGCGGGATGGGCAGCTGCAGAAAGAGGAGCGCATGCCAGAAGCTTGGCTGGGTACGGGATGAAGACACACTTTTGCTATCGGATGCAAAAGCTCTGCTTGGCTGGACTCAATGGCTGCTGCAAGACCAGGCCCAGCCTACTTGCAGCAAGTTGCCGAGACCGTAAGAGGTGAAATACGGAACGTGCAATATGATGGGGATGGGGAATCAGAGTTCTTGGAGACAGGTGTGGGCCCCAGGTAGGAAGGAGGAAGCTGGTGCTTCAGGTCCGGTTAGGGCCCAGCTGGTATCCCCCCCCCCCCCGCAAGGCTTGGGGGGCCCCTGAGGAACTGGGGGAGAACTGCAAATGGCAGAAAGTTCTTGCTGGAGGGAAGGAGGTGGATGCAACCCAGTTGAGATCGTGGAGTTACAGTGGGGAGAGTTTGGGTTCCATTGCCTTACGAGGCGGGGGGGGGGGGGGAGAGAACTCTGACCCAGGAAGCCGAAAACGGAACGGGTGTGTGTGTGTGCGAGGGGGCAGTATGTGTGGCTAGGTTGTCGGGGCAACGTGACCAAGGTGCCTTGGAACCAGAAATGACGAATGCTGCCTGGGGGGGTTGGGGAAAGGGGAGGGTGGGGGGGCTGGCCTCCCCCGAGACAGATCCATGACCTTCGCTGGGACGAGTTCAGAGTTGATGCAATCTGTCCTACCTCACTTTTCCCTTCCGCCTCCTTTCCAATAATAATAATAAAAATCATCTACAAACCAACTTACGGGTGACCGCATTTGTGTCTCTCTCTCTCCCTGGCAGTGGCAAAGAACCCCGCCAACGTGGGACAGGATTTGTGTTCACACCTCTCCCCCTCAGCATTCGGGCATCTTTCCCCATGCTAAGCAGAACCCAGGCATACAGAAAAAGCACTTTTATTCATTAGTGCACTATTTACAGTAGCTGCAGCAAGAACCAACCCCCCTCCCAATAAATTATAAGCAAGGGTGCAGAGTTTGGGGTACGTCCAGCTGCGAGTCAACAATGTCCTACAAAACACACCGAAAGAGCTTTCTTAATAAATACACCATTAAGGGAAAAGGAGCAGGAAGGGCTCATTTCTCCTTGGTGGGGGGAACCAGAGGTCCTTTCCCCTCCCACTTCCATTCCATGCCACGTAATCCAATGTGTCCCCCCCCCCCCGGTGGGTCCTCAAAGGGGTTGGAAGCGATTTGTTTGCTGAAGATGAGCAGAGTCTGTTCTCAGGTCAAGACAGACCCACCCTCCGCAAAGAGAGCCCTTTTACGCCACCCCCCCACAAGGCCATTTCTTGGCCTCTTCTGCTCCAAGATGTGCTGGTGGTGAGCACTGGTAAGCACTGATTTCTCAGCCTCTGGAGGGAAGCCCTTTCCCCTGCTGCGCTCAGCACGGCTGGGGGGCATCATATCCTCAGTGACATCAGTGACGGTCAAGCCAGGGCAGTCCAGTTCATGGGGGCCGAGCTTGGCTGCAACCCCCCACCCCATCAGTGTCCAAAGGAAAAAGACTGCCTGCGGCTGAACGGGGCCGGGTCTGGTGGGCACCTTCACAGCAGCTGCATGCATTTATCGAACAGTCGGAGAGGCTGGCTGGGGGGCGCCCACTCTTGCCGCTTCACCTTGAGGCGGGAGCCCCCGTGCGTCCGCGCCAGCCGATTGGTGAGGTGCCGTGCCGGGGCCAGGATGGCTCTGCCCACATCAATGCAACTGCAAGAGGGCAAAGAAATAGGAACAGGTTAGCCCTCCCTGCCTCTAGGGAAACAGGGTGGGGAATTCTATTCTGGGTTTTTTTGCCAAGGGTTTTGGATAGAAATGCTCAAGAACGGATCCACCCCTAGGAATGGGAACGGGAAGGACCCTGGTTCGAATCTCACCTCTGCCACACAGACTTGCTAGGCCGTTTCAGCAAAGTCATAATTTCCTCAATTACTGTATTTTTCGCTCTATAAGATGCACTTTCCCCCTCCTAAAAAGTAAGGGGAAATGTGTGTGCGTCTTATGGAGCGAATGCAGGCTCTATGGCTTCAGTGAAAGCAACGCAAAGCCTCCGGAGCGCAGTGGGAGCTCCTGTTGTGCTCCGGAGGCTTCGCGTTGCTGTCGCTGAAGCCAAGACAGCCAGCAGGATCACAGCACTGCGATCCCACTGGCTGTCCTGGCTTCTGGGATTCAGAATATAATTTTTCTTGTTTTCCTCTTCCCAAAACTAGGTGCGTCTTATAGAGCGAAAAATACTGTACATCAACGACTACCTTGGTTCTCAAATGCCTTGGTACTCAAACAACTTGGAACCCAAACACTGCAAACCTGCAGCCAGTTGGAAGCCATGCCTTGGTTTCTGAACGTTTTGGAAGTTGAATGGACTTCCGGAACGGATTCTGTTCGACTTCCAAGGTACGACTGTACAACCATAAGGGCTGGTCAGGGACACCCATCCCTTCTAGCTGCTGTAGCCTCTTAGGGAAGCAACATGCCTCGCGTTGGCCCCGCCTCCAGCCTCCCTTCCAGAAGCCCAAGCCCACCTTTTACCCAACCGCCACCCAACGAACAGGCCACTCACTTGGATTGCTTGTCCTCTCCTTCCATGCAACCTGGAGGCCTCTGCAGGACGAAACATGAGGAGGAGACGTAGCCAGAGAGAACCTCCTCTTCCACTTCGTTGGGACCCTTCGTCCTCCGGAGGAACCGGGCCAGCCTGCAAGGAGAAAGAGGCTTAGAAACCAGAGACCTCCAGCCCACACCACCCCTCCGGTCAGGAAGCCAAGGGAAAGGATTTAGCCCCGTGGCAGTCTGCCTTCCTTGCATGCAGGTTGTCCGGGGTTCAAGGGCCAGCGTCTCCAGGTATGTCTGCCTGAAACCCTAGACAGCTGCTGCTGCTGGTGGTGGTCAGTGTAGACCAGCCTTTCTCAACCTGTGGGTCCCCAGATGTTGTTGAACTACAACTCCCATCACCCTTAGCTAGCAAGGCCAGAGCTCAGGGATGATGGGAGTTGTAGTCCAATAACATCTGGAGACCCACAGGTTGAGAACGGCTGGTGTAGACTATACTGAACTAGCTTGGACCAATAGTCTGGCTTGGAATAGGGCAGCTTCCTATTTAATCTAGCTCTTCGTTTCCAGAACCATCTACTTTATTTTCAGGGGAAGGACTTCAGCTCAGTGGCAGAACATCTGTGTCAGGGACTGGGCAGAAGGGGAATGGTGGAGACCTCCTGCCCAGCCTGACCCTTCCAGAGAAGATGAAGACAGTTCAGAATTACAACAGGGCTTTGAGGGAGATCACAGCTCAGAGGAAGACGAAGGGGAAAGCTGGGGAATAATGGGAGAGGAGGAGGAAGAAGAAGCACCAGAAGGGAGACAGCTGACGGACACAGTGTCTTTAGAAAGCATTCAAGAGCCCCCTCTCCCAGAACCCGGCGAGCCTTGAAAGTAGGAGAGCAGAGGGCTCAGAGGCAGAGGGCCCTCAGTGCCACCCGTAGAAGAGATGACGAATGAAGAAGTGGGAGAAAAAGGGGGTGGAGAGTCACTCAGGCTAACACCATTACAGTTGTACCTCAGGTTAAGAACTTAATTCGTTCCGGAGGTCCGTTCTTAACCTGAAACTGTTCTTAACCTGAGGTACCACTTTAGCTAATGGGGCCTCCCGCTGCCGGATCACGATTTCTGTTCTCATCCTGAAGCAAAGTTCTTAACCTGAGGTACTATTTCCGGGTTAGTGGAGTCTAACCTGAATAGTCTGTAACCCGAGGTACCACTATATTCCAAGAGGCTGCATTCCCAAGCCTCTCTCTGTTAATATTGAATTAAAAAGCAGATGGTAAGGACTTTTCCTTGTCTTATCCAGGGCCGGGATTAGGTTTGATGAGGCCCTAAACTACTGAAGGTAATGGGGCCCTTTATATGTCCAGCTGTGCTTTGTCAACAACAAAATGTCTCTATTTTTTGTGTTAAATATATGCTATATGGTAATTTATGGACCTAATAGGTATCTGAAGCCATTTGCACATAACAAAATTTTATCAAAGTAACTGTTGAACTGAAATACAATTAAGAAGTATATTAATAGTGAAATAATTATTATATATAGAAAAGAGCAAACCAGTGATATTTTGGGGAGCAGGCTAGCAGGTGGGGCCCATTACTTACATCACAGAAGCCTACATAACACAAAACACTGTTGCTGTTGTAGGTTTTATTTGATTTGTTTTTTTATCTTCTATTTTGGAAATGTACATCCAGGGTTTTTTTCCCTTTAATTTTTTGGGGCGCCCCCAAGAGAGTGGGGCCCTAAGCTATAGCTTGTTTAGCTTATATGTAAATCCAGCACTGGTCTTATTCGTTCCTGGCAACCTGCCATGGGGTTTGGTTCCTCTGCCACCTGATAGAGTCTCCCTCGCTGGAAGTCTTCCAAGGAAGGTTGGACCACCATCAGATGAAAGCGCCCCAAGAAGCAGGTTGAAATGGGTTTGGCCCACAAGACCCCGTCTCCTCCAAGTCTACAGGCTGTGGGGCCTCCTTCCCAGCGGTTTCCTCCCCATCAGTTCAGCTGCTGGGCCCCAGGGATGGTGCAATTTGGATGGGGTGGGGGGGAGGAAAACACCTGCACTTACCTGCGGGTGCAGTTGCAGTGGAAGAGGGTGCGGGAGTCCACATTATGCAGCTGGTATTTGACCTCGTTGGGCCCGATCCTGTACGGGCACTGGTCCAGGCGTCGGTAGCAGCTGCAGCTCCGCGACCGGGCTGGTGAGGCAGGCGGGAAACAGTTAAAACCAGGAGGAACCCACAATCCCAGAGGTAGTAGTCAAGCCCCTGCAGACTCTCCAAGTGTCCTCTATTTTCCAGGGACAGTCCCGGATTTACAGAAGCCGTCCCGGTTTCTGATTTGATCCCAGAATGTCCCGCATTTCCTTAAAGGTAAAGGTACCCCTGCCCATACGGGCCAGTCGTGTCCGACTCTAGGGTTGTGCACCCATCTCACTTAAGAGTCCGGGGGCCAGCGCTGTCCAGAGACACTTCCAGGTCACGTGGCCAGCGTGACGAAGCTGCTCTGGCGAGCCAGCACCAGTGCAGCACACGGAAACGCCGTTTACCTTCCCGCTATAAAGTGGTACCTATTTATCTACTTGCACTTAGGGGTGCTTTCGAACTGCTAGGTGGGTAGGAGCTGGGACCGAAAGATGGGAGCTAACCCCGCCGCGGGGATTCGAACCGCCGACCATGCGATCGGCAAGTCCTAGGCACTGACGTTTTACCCACAGCACCACCCGCGTCCCTAATTTCCTTAGGATGTCCCTATTTTCATCGGAGAAATACTGGAGGGTATGGAGTTACACAAGTAACTAAACAACCTTTAGAAGACTTCTGAATCTCTTGCAGCACTGAGGTTAAATTCAACAGTGTAAATAAGTTTTGATAGATGTAATAATGGAATACTGAATGGTTTGGTTTATAGAAAATATGCAAGGATTTATGTTATGCAAAATGAACCATGGAAACAGAAGAAAGGAAGCCATTGATATTTTAAGGTTGTTTAAATGAATGCTCCAAAATGTAAAAGAGAAAATTTAATAAAAATGGGGGGGGGGTAGAAGACCATTCATATTATAACACAGCTGGGTGAGGGGGAGAACTCTCTCTCTCACAATCTGCTCTCTTGCTCCCTACCCCATTCCCAAATACGTCTACATTAGGGGACCTCCTAAAAACCACCCCCCGCCAGAAAGCACAGACACAACCCCCCCCCCAACCATTTACTCACCTAGTTTACCCGGTTTACGAGTGCGGTTGTGTTTGCTGGCGTTAGACGGCGACACTGCTTCTTGCCCTGCCTCGTTGGGTAGCCTTGTGGCGATCGCACCAGTTTGCTGCACATCTGAACGTGCCGTCGTGTGAGCGCCTCCTGACCTGAACAAGTCTGGTTTTGACTTAGTCCTGAGGGTGGGTGGCAAAGGCACTCTCCCCTTGTTCACGGAGACCACTCCTGGACTGGTGCGTACTGGTAAGTGTGCGATCCTATCTGGCTTGGAGGTCAGGATTGGCCGAGTCACAGAACCCGAGGCGCCTGGGCGTACCGGGTGCGGCCGCAGGCTTTCTGAGGCATCCTGTTCTGGATGTTTCCGGTGTTTCTGGTTCTTCTTCCCGCCGTGCTTCCTGCCCCTGCCCCAATGCCTTCTGGGTGGGGGTGGGGGCGTGGCAGGGCTGGAGCTCTCGACGTATGGCAAGGCGGCATGGTAGTGGCTCTGCTCCACTAAGCGAGCCAATGGCTTCAGGCCATACTCCTTGCACCTGGAAAGGCAAGGTGGTGGAGGAGGAGTTAAGACCAGGAGAGACGTCTCGACTTTTAATCCCACTTCTAACACCAATGATGCGTGTGAATCCAAGCCAGCAACAGGCCTTTTAAATAATATACTGCTTCAGGCATTTTTGAAAATATATCCGTTATTGAAAACTAAAAAGAAGATAAAGTCCCTACCAGAGAAGAATGGCAGATCAGGTTGATGGATTATGCTGAAATAGCTAAAATGACCGGAAGAATCAGAAATCAGGAAGACCAAATTGTATTAAGGAATGGGGAAAATTTTTAACGTATCTTAAAGACCATTGTAAAGAGTTAAAATTGTTATTAGGATTGGAATATCACTTGTAGTTTAATGGTGAATTTTGGACACAATGTAGAGGTAAAAGATTTGGATTATCATCAAAGATGCAGGAGGAAATGATTAACAACAGGACCCGCAAAGGGGAGGAGGGAAGTCCAAGAGATGCCTTGGAATTTTTTTTTATGTTGGATATGAGACTGTGAAATTTTAATCTGAAAAACCAGATACAGTGGCACCTTTGTTCTCAAATGCCTTGGTTCTCAAACGCTGAAAACCCAGAAGAAAGTGTTCCTGTTCTCGAACGCATGATGTGGCTGTCAGCTATTGTTTCCAGGGCACCTGCACCAATCAGAAGCTGCACCTTGGTTTTCGAACATTTTGGAAGTCAAATGGACTTCCAGAACGGATTAAGTTTGGTGCTTTTGTTTTTGCTATTTGGCGTTTTTGTTTTTGAGGCTTTTTTGGTTAATTGGTTTTGTGACTGTGTGGAACCCAGTTCAGCTACTGATTGATTGTGTGACTGCGTGGATAAAAGCTCCCCATCCAAATGATGACTATCATCAGTGCAAGTAAGAAAAAAAATTAAGTATTTTAGTATAGTACATTGATTATTGCTTTCATTTTATGTATCAGTGGTCTCGTTAGACAGTAAAATCCATGTTAAATTGCTGTTTTAGGGGTTGCTTTAAAAAGTCTGGAACGGATTAATTTATTTTGCATTACTTTCTATGGGAAAGCGCGCCTTGGTTTTGGAATGCTTTGGTTTTGGAATGGACTTCCGGAACAGATTGAGTTTGAGAACCAAGGTACCACTGTAAATAGATAGACAGATGATAGATAGATAGATAGATAGATAGATAGATAGATAGATAGATGATAGATAGATAGATAGATAGATAGATAGATAAAAAGTAAAAAGGATATAAATATAAAGTTATAGATATATATAATTGTTCAGTGCACAGGGTAAAATAAGATGAGCGCCACCTAGAGGGAAAGCAAGCCCCCTACAGCCAGGGAAGACCAGAGAGAGCCAAACACTCACCCTCCCCACCAATGCCATTCCAGGCATTGCTCAGAGTTCTCCAGGACAAAGCAGGGAATCTCCAGTAGGTTGAAGAAGCTGATGCCCACGAGGTTGGAGATGGTGTCGTTTTGATCCAACAGGCACTGCTTGAACCTGTCAATGGAAGCGGAGCGACCATCAGTGCTGGTTTATACAGGGCAATTGGCATGGGAGAGAGACAGGGATGTGGTTCTCTCCTTAGCCCTCCCCAAGTCCCTTCTTGGCAGGCTAGCCTGTCACACAGGACAACTTCAAAGCTTCCACTTTGTTATTATTACTGATATTTTATTGATCACATTCCACATATGGCTTTTAAAAAAAAATTATTTACAGAATATGTGTTTAAAAATAATATGAAGCGGGCCACCCTTGGAGGCTTATGCCCATTGGGCAGAAGGCAGGGAGTCCAGCAGTAGGGGGCGCCAGAGCCAAAGAGAGGCAGAGCCAATTCATACTAGTTTTGCCCTGTCCTCCTCCATACAGAGTCTGGGCAGTGCTGAAGAGATGCAGGAGGAGGCTGATAGGCAAAACCGCCCCCTGGATTGGTTTGAGGTCAGAAGGGGGGTAGCACCCCCTTCAGCCTAATGGACCAGCTATTCACCCAGCTGGGAAAGTCTGCTGGAGCAGAATATGTATCAAACCATTTACAATCATTCTGTGCGCTTCCTCCTCATTCAGAGGCAGTAAGGCTTCTGAATGCTAGAAACCGCAGGAGGGAAGGGAGCTCATGTGCAGAAGTCTTGCTTGAGGGTTTTCCAACATGCATCTGGCTGGCCACTGCAAGAAAGGGATGATGAATACACCATATTTTTCGTGTATACGATACCCCCATGTATAAAACGCCCCCTATTTTTGGGGAACTCAAAATTAAGAAAATGCACTATCCGTGTATAAGACGCCCCCTTATTTTAAACTTCAAAAATTTAGGAAAAAATATACTCTTATACATGGAAAAGTATGGGTGTGTGTGTGTGTGTGTGTGTGTGTGTGTATTCTATTTTACAATTTAAAATACTCATCCATAAAATATCAGTGACTTCCCTTCTTCTCTTTCCATGGTTCATTTTGCATAACATAAACCCCTGCATACTTTACAAAAGCTATACCATTCAGTATTCCATTATTGCATCCATCAAAACGTATTCACACCGTTGAATTTATCTTAATGCTGCCAGCATTTTCAGGTGTACAGAGTTTTCTCCCATATATTCAATAAACATTTTCCAATCTTCTCTAAATGTATGTTCTTCTTGTTCTCTCATTCTATATATTACGTCTGCAAGCTGCGCATATTCTGTCAGCTTAAGCTGCCATTTTTCATTAGTTGGGACCTCGCTCCTTTCCCATTTTGGGGCTAACAAAACACAGGCCACAGTAGTGGCATACATAACCTTTTTTGACACCTGGGAATTTCAGTCTGAATTATCCCCAACAAAAAGGACTCTGGGTTTTTTTGTTTGGAAATGTACTTTTAAAGGTTTTTTCCAATTCATTATGGATTATTTCCCATTACTCTTCTCTTTTTACAGGTCCACCACATATGAAAGAACGTACCCTTGACCTCTTTGCATCTCCAGCAATTACCTGATTCAGTCTTATACATCTTAGCAAGCCTACTCAGAGTTACCGTATTTTTCGCTCCATAAGACGCACTTTTTCCCTACTAAAAAGTAAGGGGAAATGTGTGTGCGTCTTATGGAGCGAATGCAGGGGGAGGCAGGCAGGAAAAGCCCCCAAGAGGCTCTTGTGGGCTTTTCCCCAGGAGGGGGAAGGGACTGGCGCGGCCAGTCTGATCGGCAAGTCCTAGGCTCTGTGGTTCAACCCACAGTGCCACCCGTGTCCCATGCAGAATGTAGGCACCCTATATATAGAAATGAGCAAACCAGTGATATTTTAGGGAGCAGGCTAGCAGGTGGGGCCCATTACAGTGGTGCCCCACAAGACGAATGCCTCGCAAGACGGAAAACCCGCTAGACAAAAGGGTTTTCCGTTTTGGAGGTGCTTCGCAGGATGAATTTCTCTATGGGCTTGCTTCGCAAGACGAAAATGTCTTGTGATTCTTTTTACGCTCCCCACCCCCTTTTTCTAAGGCACTAAGCTGCTAATAGCCTTTTAGCAGCTAATCCGCTAATCCCTTAAGCCTTTAATAGCCGCTAATAGCCGCTAAACCGCTAATAGCGCTAATCCGCTAATAGGGTTGCTTCGCAAGACGAAAAAACCGCTAGACGAAGAGACTCGCGGAACGGATTCTTTTCGTCTTGCGAGGCACCACTGTACTTACATCATAGGAGCCTACGCAACACAAAACACTCTTGCTGTATGTAGGTTTTATTTTATTTGTTGTTTATCTTATATTTTGGAAATGTACACTGGTACCTCGGGTTAAGTACTTAATTTGTTCCGGAGGTCCGTATGTAACCTGAAGCTGTTCTTAACCTGAAGCACCACTTTAGCTAATGGGGCCTCCTGCTGCCGCCGCGCCGCTGGAGCACAATTTCTGTTCTCATCCTGAAGCAAAGTTCTTAACCTGAAGCACTATTTCTGGGTTAGTGGAGTCTGTAACCTGAAGCGTGTGTAACCCGAGGTACCACTGCACATCCAGGTTTTTTTCCCTTTAAATTTTTTTGGGGCCCCCAAGAGAGTGGGGCCTTAAGCTATAGCTTGTTCAGCTTATACGTAAATCCAGCACTGAGTGAGAGCCAAGCTCTAGACCAGCGCCACCCAATACTCACCGCTCATCACACTCGCAGTGAGATATTGTGTGCAGGCGGAAGTTGCGCATCCCGAATTTGTAGTCCAGTGCAGAGATCTGAGCTTCGCACATGTCGTGCTCCCGACAACACACGTCTGGGCCTTGGAAGACGCCTGCAAGAGAAAATGCTGAGATCAGGCTAAGGAAGGGTGCGAGAGCTCCAGAGCTTGTGGCCGAGTAAGAGCTGGGTGTAGTGACCACAGGAGCAAGGGGACGCCCGGGGGAAGAAGATGCTCGCAACATTTATTCCTGATCGTGCCACCCCTAGCCGTATGATAGCAGGGCTACCATTGGCTGCAGCTCATGGGAGTTGTAGTCCACCCAAAGGCACCCGATTATCCAAGGCTGCTCTAGTGATTTGGGGGGGGGTGTGCATCCACAGCACAAATGCAGAGATCTTGTCTACTCAGAGTAGGTGCCACAGTGCTTGAAGCAACAGTGACTCCTACAGCAGCTACATGGCTAGGGCTGGGCAAAATATCCAAAACCGGTTTGAAGTCCATACTGTGATACTGGGTTCATATTTTTTGACCTGGCAATATATTACAAATCATGATTATGTGTGTGTGCCATACAAAAATCACAATGTGCGGAAAAACCGCAAAGCCAGTCAATCATGATGTGGTGATACATCACGATGTTGTAAACCATATATTGCCCATGGCGGCAGAGTAGAAGAGGAAAATAAGGAGTTAATCTGGACAGGAAACAACCCTTGTCTGTAGACACTGAATGAGCAAAGAGTCCATTGTACTTGTGCGCATCAAGGATTTTTACACCTTAATTGGCAACTATTGGAAACTGACAAAGCTACCACAGAAGCCCTATACACTACTACCGCCAGAGGGTTTGCTCCCAGCTGATTGAACCTTCTTTCCCATCTGGTTTTGTCTGTGCTGCCCACTTGCAAAATGACATCATACCGGTTTGCTTAATAAGATGCTGCAATACTATGCAGAGAACTGTGTTCCTAAACTGATTGTCCCCGCTCCCAAATGCTGGAGGCAATCTTTAATCTTACTGGAGCACCAAGAATCTCAAATACAAACACGTTTCTAGTCTTCATGGCTGCAAAAATCACTCTGGAGATGGAAGGGTGAAAAGGACAGCACACAAATTCCTTGGACGCTAAGCCCGGAATCACAGTATTGCAGCTCACAAATACTGCATTTGGGGTGCATTATTGCTGCATTTAGGGACGCGGGTGGTGCTGTGGGTTAAACCACAGAGCCTAGGGCTTGCCAATCAGAAGGTCGGCGGTTCAAATCCCCGCGACGGGGTGAGCTCCCGTTGCTCGGTCCCTGCTCCTGCCAACCTAGCAGTTCGAAAGCACCTCAAAGTGCAAGTAGATAAATAGGTACCGCTCTGGTGGGAAGGTTAACGGCGTTTCCGTGGGCTGCTCTGGTTTGCCAGAAGCGGCTTAGTCATGCTGGCCACATGACCCGGAAGCTGTACGTCGGCTCCCTCGGCCAATAAAGTGAGATGAGTGCCACAACCCCAGAGTCGGTCACGACTGGACCTAATGGTCAGGGGTCCCTTTACCTTTACTTTATTGCTGCATTTGGGGCTGAACGAACTACAGTGCCATCTAACAGGATTTTTGAATTTGGTGGGAGGGACCATTCTTCATTTGATGAACCCAAGGGCATTTGAACTGTCCTCCCTCCTTGTACCCGCTGCTCAGCCCACCACCAACAAGACTTGCAATGCCTCCCCCCGCCCCAGCAAATCATGGCTCTGGAGTAGCAGCAATTAAAAAAAACGGAGAAACGGCGATACCACCACTGCCCCCTTGTGGTCTCGGATGTGCGCACTGCAGCACATGAGAAGCAACAGTTCTGCTCTTTCGACAGTGGAAAGAGCTTTTGCCAAAGGATCCTTATGAAATGTATTTGATTTACTGTATACCCAGCCCTTCTTCCCAAACAAGTCCCAGATGGCAAACATCAAAAGTGATGAAGCAATAAAGGCATTGTCAACTGAACCGGGTGTTAGGCAACATAGTTGTTATCTGCTCCAAACTAACATTAACTTTTGGTACCCAAAAATCTGAAAGACATGATGGTGCAATTAAATCCAGGTCCTGGATGAACTCAGATGTGCATCAGAGGCAGTGGCTCAAGAGAAGATCTGTGGTGGCTCAGTGGCAGAGTCCCTGCTTTGCATGCTGAAGGTCACAGGTTCAATCCCCAGTATCTCCAGATAGGAGTGGGAGAAGACAGACCTGGAAGAGCTACTGCTAGTCTAGTCTAGTATAATCTGACTCCAGATAAGGCAGCTTCCTAGATTCCATTTTTGGCTTCTCCCCACACTGGATGAATAGCAGGTGCATTAGGGCAAATGGGGCACTGCCCCATCAGTCTGGCCCCTATCACCCCCCTCACCTGCCTGCCTTTGGACTATCAGCTGTTCCAGGGGGTGGCCCTGCCTCCCAGCTTCCTCCTCTCAATATTGCCCTCCTAGAGCTCAGCAAGGAGGAGGAGGGCAGGAAGAAAGCTAGAATTAAGTTGGCCCTGCAGGTCATTAACTCTGGCTCCCCCTACTATTGGCCTCCTGCGCCATCACAAACAGGGGGGAGTCAGAGTTAATGACCTGCAGGGACCTGCCCTAAAACTAATTTTGCAGCCCATCCTTTCCGAAGCCATCTAAACTTATGCGACACCAGCCACATCTAGTGGCAGTGAGTTCCGCAAGTCAGTCGTGCGTTGTATGAAAGTTGCCTAGTGCCTGAATAATTGCTCATATGCCCCCAATCCCGCATGAGCTGCACAGAATAGTTTCATATTATAGAAGAATAGACTTTTAAAAGAAGAAGAGGAAGAAGCTATAAGCACAATAACTGATCAGCCTCCAGAATCAGCCTTCCAGCTTCAAAGCTACAGTTGTTTTGTCTGGAGGCAGCGCCTGTTCCTTCTTCCAAAGAAATCTCCCGGTTGGCGGCACTGACTCAGCAGGATAGGAGCAACGCTCTGCACATGCTCAGAAACTCTTTCTTAGTTCTCCACGTTCCAGGACCGTTTTGAAATCAGCTGCTCTTGCGGTCAAAGGAGCCAACTCCTATGATTGTAGGAGCTTTGACCCCCACAATAAAATATTTGAGGGGGCCGGACCCCGATAAAGTTGATGGGCATTCCCATTCAAATTGTGCGTGTGCGCACTGCGTCATGTGATCGATTATGCGGGGTGGGGCTTACCCCACAATATTTTTTTTTCAAGTTGGCACCCCTCCATCCGACGCCAGCCAAAACTGAATCCATCCCATTTCCATCACACGAACACCACCGCCGCCCTCGCCCCGCTTCCAACTATCCTTACCCAGTTCGGTGATGTTCCCTGCCGAGTTGCCAGCTCCGCACCAAAGCGTCCCGGGCATCGTCCAACCCCTCCGGACTCGCTTGTGCCCCCGATCCTCCAATACCCCCCGACGGCCAGCTCTGGTCTCCCCCGGAGGCGCCCTGCAGGAGTCTTTCTGCGCGTCCAAGGCGGCGAGCCGTCGATGCAGCTCCGGCCCCCAGTAGAAGCGCATCAAAGGGCTGCCGTGGGGGGTCCCTGGGACGCCGCTCCTTCGACGGCTCCCGGGCCCCGTCGGTGGAGGAGGCACGCACAGCTCCGCGTAGCGGCTGATAAGGGACGGCTCCGCCCTCCAAGCGCAGCCCTGAAGGCGCCCCCGGGAGTCCCACGCGCTTTGGACTAGCGCGGGCGGGAGCCCGTCAGGGCGCCGCCACAAGAAGCTCAGGAACCGGGAGCGGCCGTCGCCGTCGGGGGCGACGGTGTGGCAGAAGGTGTTGGCTTTGTTCCAGGAGCCCAGGGCGCCCGGAGGCAGCGTGAAGGCGAGGGCTAGCAGGGAGGCCAAGAGGGGCCGCAGGGACGTCATGGGAGCCTACAAACACCTTCCTTCCCCGACGGCTGACTGGTTAGTTAGTTCGTATTGCCGGCGCACGCTCTCCTCGCCTCCTTCGAAAGCCGGCCGCTGAATGAATGAACCGCTCCCTCCCACCGCCGCGGGTTTTCACAAGAAGAGAACTCGGCCGCTCATTGGACGGCTCTGGGCAACCCCCCCTCCTCCCGCAGCCGCGCCTCTCCGCTGTGACTCATTCAAATTCGTGGATTAGGTTCGAATAGAGCGCTCTGACGCAGGGGGAGGGATGGGCGTGGGAAAACCACCTGCGGAGGGCACGCCCACTTAGAGTAGGCGCACCCCCCCCCCAGAAGACAGCCCGCCGGATCAGTTGTTGTTGTTTAGTCGTTTAGTCGTGTCCGACTCTTCGTGACCCAATGGACCAGAGCACGCCAGGCACTCCTGTCTTCATCCAGCCCAGCCTTTCGCATGATGAATTCTGCATATAAGTTAAACAAGCAGGGAGACAATATACAGCCTTGTCGTACTCCTTTCCCAATTTTGAACCAATCAGTTGTTCCATATGCAGTTCTAACTGTACCTTCTTGTCCCACATAGAGATTTCTCAGGAGTCAGATGAGGTGATCAGGCACTCCCATTTCTTTAAGAACTTGCTGTGGTCGACACAGTCAAAGGCTTTTGCATAGTCAATGAAGCAGAAGTAGATGTCTTTCTGGAACTCTCTAGCTTTCTCCATAATCCAGCGCATGTTTGCAATTTGGTCTGGTTCCTCTGGCTCTTTTAAATCCAGCTTGCACTTGTGTGGCCCAAATAGCAGGGGATGAAACTAGGTTTTATCTCACCCGGATCAAAGACTCACTTTGGCACATCCCCACACTCATTTGCGCGCGCACGCACGCACGCACGCACACTCACACAGAGGGAGAGGGAGGGGCTGGGAGCCTCAATGGTGTCCCTTGAGATAAAACCATTGCCAGATCAGACCCTCTGGACCGCTCTAGCCCACAGTCAGATAGTGTGGAGATGCTTCCAGGTAGGCCTTGGGGACCACAACGCTCTGTCTCCTGCATCTGGTACTCAGAGGTAGACTGCTCTTTAGCAGAGAGGCTCCATTCCACCAACTTTTATTGGATATTGGAACTGTCTTGCTGGGTGACACTGGTTGTAAGTAAGGAGGCAGCAGCGGCAACTGAGGTTTCTGGTAGTGTCCCGCTTTTTCCAGTAAATTTTCTTCCATTTGGGCTCAATATATGATTGCCGTGATCCTGCAATGCAGATCTTATGAGCCATGATGGTTTGGGGCAGAACCAGTGGCGTAGCGTGGGGGGTGCAGGGGGTCCGGCTGCACCGGGTGCAACATCTGGGGGGGGGGGCACTCTCACACTCGCAGCTTTCTGCCCCTACCTGGCTCACTCTCTCTCTCTCACTGCAGTGCTGGCTGTGTGAATCCGATCCAAGCCGCCGGGTCGCCGCCCACTGTGGAGGGGAGGGTGCCAGGCGTGCGGTGCGGTGCGGTGCGGTGCGGTGCGGAGAGAGAGCGAGGGACTATGTGGGGGAGGGACAGTGCAGCGGGGGGGGGGCGCAAATTACTTGCCTTGCCGCGGGTGCTGACAACCCACGCTACGCCACTGGGCAGAACCTCCATGTTCAGGAGGCATCTACCTCTGAGTACCAAGTGGATGGGCAACTGTGCATGTCCCATTAGCAAGCGTCCCAGAAGCACCTGAGAGGCTGGAAGCAGTTTGTGCTATAAAGCACTCTGGGGTTTTAGCAGATGAAGTGTGTGTGTGTTGGGGGGAATAAGTAATGGGGCAGTGTGGTGCACTGGTTAAAGTGGTCAGACTAGGACCTGGGTTCAAATCTCCACGCAGCCATTTGAAGCTCACTGGGTAACAATGGAGCAGCCTCTCAGCCCAGCCTGCCTCACAGGGTTGTTGTGGGGTTTAAATGACAAGAGGGCAGAACTGTGTGGGAAAAAGTGGAATACAAATGCAATCAGTCAATAGTAGCTAAACAGCTAGTGTGAATTATCACAAAAGTATTCCCTTTAAACAAATATAGTAAAATAAACATCCTGGTTTCCATCAATGGGCTCCTTAATTCAATCAATGGGCAGGGTATAAATAATAAAATTATTGTTATAACTCCCCCTCCAACATTTTTTGATGGAAAAAGGGATGTTCTAAATAATAATAATAATAATAATAATAATAATAATAATATTCTGCCCATCAGACTAGGTTGCCCAGCCACTCTAGGTGGCTTCCAACATATAAAAAAACCAACACAACAAAACATTAAACATTTAAAACCTTCCCTATACAGGGCTGCCTTCCAATGTCTTCTAAAAGTTGTATCTCCTTGGCTCAGGGGCCACATAACTCCATACTCTCCAATTAAAACAGGGACATCCTACCACACCCTCCAACATTTCTCTGATGAAATTAGGGACAGCCCAAGGAAAAGTGACGCAGGTGGCACTGTGGGTTAAACCACAGAGCCTAGGGCTTCCCAATCAGAAGGTCGGTGATTCGAATCCCCGTGACAGGGTGAGCTACTGTTCCTCTGTCCCTGCTCCTGCCAACCTAGCAGTTCGAAAGCACGTCAAAGTGCAAGTAGATAAATAGGTACCGCTCTGGCGGGAAGGTAAACGGTGTTTCCGTGCGCTGCTCTGGTTTGCCAGAAGCAGCTTAGTCATGCTGGCCGAATGGCCCGGAAGCTGTACACCGGCTCCCTCGACATATAAAGCGAGCACCGCAACCCCAGAGTCGGTCACGACTGGATCTAATGGTCAGGGGTCCCTTTACCTTTCCTTTAAGGAAAAGTGGGATCCAATTAAAAACTGGGATGGCTTCTGCAAATCCAGGACTGTCCCCAGAAAATAGGGACACTTGGAGGGTCTGTTTTTTTTTTTATTTGCTAGCCCGAAACCTCATCCAGGGCCTATTTGTCATAGCAAACTTCTCTCACAAAAAAACAGCAGCAATAAAACTTCCCCTTCCATCAGTGCTACGAAGGAGTGGTGGTGGATTATTTCTTCAAAAATTAACATTAAAAATTGCTTCGAAGTTTGCTAAGAAGTCAAGAGGCATCATCTGAAGTCTCTAGGGAAGTGAAACGATCTCTCTTTCCCAAGGCAGCTGCTACCTCCATCTGCCACCCAGCCCAGAGCTCCAGATTTGGTTGCCTTCCACCTTTCCTCTGGCACAGAACACGCCACCTGTGACTCATCCTCATCATCCAATGGTGATGCTTGGGAAAGAACACACCCTCCTCACCGCATGGAGGCAGGCAGAGCAGCAGGTCCAAAACGAAGGGGGAAATCCTGGGAAATCCTGTTTGGCAGAGGAACATAGAAAGTTGCCTTATGCTGACTGCTATACCAGCCAGCTCAGTGCTACCTGCACTGACTGGCAGCAGATCCCCAGGATTTCAGGCATGGTTCTCTCTTGGTCCTCCCGGGAGATGCTGGGCATTGTGCGAGACATTCTGCTGAACCACTAAGCCACAGCCCTTTCCCAAAGCTTTCTCATGCTCCAGGGGAGAGCATCAGCATAACAAGCAGAAAAACCGCAGAAGCCTTTCCAAACGAACACCATGGACATATGTTCTGGGAGGAACAGGGATCTGTGCCTATCTGATGGGAAAGGATCACCGCTACTCAGCTAAGCCAAGATTGGGGCAGAGAGGTCATAGGAGGACACGTTTCATGCAGAAGGTCTTAAGTTTGATGCCCATCATTCTTATGTTCCAGCAGCGCTGGTAATATGTCAGGCACGTGGGCATAGCCAGGGGGCAGGGGCAGCTGCCCTCCTCATAAATCAAGTAAATAAATGGCAATACTTAAAGTTATAGGCAGGTAGCCATGTTGGTCTGCTGTAGTCGAAACAAAATAAAAAAATTCCTTCCAGTAGCACCTTAGAGACCAACTAAGTTGGTTATTGGTATGAGCGTTCGTGTGCATGCACACTTCTTCAGTTACATAGTGTGTGCATGCACACGGAAGCTCATACCAATAACCAACTTAGTTGGTCTCTAAGGTGCTACTGGAAGGAATTTTTTTATTTTGTTTTGGCAATACTTAAGTAAAAGTAGAAATAACCAGAAATCGAAATGCTCTCTGGGCTCATGTGGGTGATGTTGTGGAGCATTCTAAGTGACACAGTTGGCAACGTGGCTGAACGATAGCAAAAAGCAGTTAAAAGAGCTGAACATAAGCAGATCTGGTTATAGAGGTGGAGGTGTGTTTTTTTACCTACCACAAAAAAGGCTCTCCTCATCTCTCTTGCTCAGCCATGTGCCACTTGTACCTTGCAGAGAATAAAGATCTAGCTAAGGTCAGCGATGAGAAGGGAGCATCTCAAGGGGCTATTCTTACTGAGTGCGTACAGAAAAACTGCATTGGGGGAAAAGAAGGAGGGAGTTGAGAAGGAACTGCTGGAAAGGTTTCCAGCAAATCCCAAGAAAACTTGCTTTAGTTTAGATTTTTTTTTTAAAAAAAAAAACATGATGAAAAAAGGCGTGTTCTTTGTAATTTTGCAAAATATATGCATGAAAGGGACTCCCTGATTTTTTGATGTATTATTATTATTATTATTATTATTATTATTATCTTCCTTCCCAATTTTAAAATGACTGAAGATTTGGTCAGATTCCCCCCCCCCCCAAAAAAAAAACACCACTTGGGGCCAAAAGAAAGTAATTTAAAGCAATTGTTGTTGAAACATTTTATTCCAAATCTGCTGGACATAGCCAGGCAGAGGATAGAATATGATATGATAATCTTTATTGTCATTGTCCCATACAGATGATAACAGATGGGTGTCCGGTGCCCTACCCCCAACATAAAGCCCGGCTACGCCCATGGTCAGGCATGAGGTGACACCAGGGATTGAACTCGGGACCTTCTGCGTGCAAAGCAGATGCTCTAACCGCTGACCCACACAGCCCTCCCCCTAAACAGGGGTAAATTGAGGTGGACACAGCAGGGCAAATGTGCTGCAGACCAATCTCCGGGCACCAACCTCATGGGAAGAGGGTTTATTTATTTACTTGCATCTTCCTTTGTTTTTATGGCACCCAAGTCGATTCCTTCCATCTCAGGGAAAGTTGCTAGTTCAATCTTTGGTTGACGTGGAGCTTTGGGAGATAAGCTGCTGATAATCATATCAGCCTCCGAGTGACTTCTGTTGGCTGGCTGGAGCTGATAGCCTCAGGTGAGTCTCGGATGTTAACCTGCGTGGAGATTATAGCGCTCTCTCTGTACCTTTCAGTCGGTACCTGGAGGAGAAGATGGACTGGCCACGACCTGACATCTCCTAGGACAGGGGTCGGCAAACTTTTTCAGCCGGTCCGGGAATCAGCATGTTTTTACATGAGTAGAATGTGTCCTTTTATTTAAAACGCATCTCTGGCTTATTTGTGGGGCACACGAATTCGTTCATTTCCCCCCAAAAAATATAGTCCGGCCCCCCACATGATCTGAGGGATGAGGAGGCAGCTATTGACGGCTACCGGCCGTGATGGCTATGCTCTGCCTTCATGTCTGGGGGCGATGATGCTTCTGAATACAGTGGTACCTCGGGTTAAGAACTTAATTCATTCCGGAGGTCCGTTCTTAACCTGAAACTGTTCTTAACCTGAAGCGCCAGTTTAGCTAATGGGGCCTCCCGCTGCTGCCACGCCGCCATTGTGCGATTTCCATTCTCAACCTGAAGCAAAGTTCTTAACCCGAGGTACTATTTCTGGGTTAGCGGAGTCTGTAACCTGAAGCGTCTGTAACCTGAATCGTCTTTAACCTGAGGTACCACTGTACCAGATGGCGGGAACCACAAGAGGGGAGAGTGCTCTTGTGCTCAGGTCCTACTCAAGTGTTTCCTCAGGCATCTGGTTAGCGAGAACTTGATGTGGGTCTAGATGAACCACTGGTAGAAGAAGAAGAAGAAGAGTTTGGATTTGATATCCCGCTTTATCACTACCCTAAGGAGTCTCAAAGCAGCTAACATTCTCCTTTCCCTTCCTCCCCCACAACAAACACTCTGTGAGGTGAGTGGGACTGAGAGACTTCAAAGAAGTGTGACTGGCCCAAGGTCACCCAGCAGCTGCATGTGGAGGAGCGGAGACACGAACTCGGTTCCCCAGATTACAAGACTACTGCTCTTAACCACTACACCACACTGGCTCTGCTGACACTGGTCTGATCCTGCATGCCCTCTGGATATGAATCTGCCTGGTTCTCCAGCAAAGGGCACCCAGATCTGAGCATGGAGACACCTTGTCTTTGTGTGGGAAAAGGCAAGCCGCGGATTCATTAATTCTGGAGCAGATTCATTCGGAGAGTTGGCTTCCCCACCCCCCTCTCATCCTACAGAGAAGCTGCCCAACTTCCTTGGCAGCGAAGGAGAAACTTTGCCAAATCCATCGCTAGGCACTAGGAAGCAACCACATGAAGTGTGGGTGGGGATGCTTTTATAACGAAATCGCAGGCAGACTCTGTTTTAATCGCCCTTCAGGCTGAGGCGGGGCGGCACCTCTCTCTTTCACCCCAGAGTGGCACCACACGGCCCCGTCCTATGGGGCTGCAGGTCTACAAAGAGGGGGGTGGCAGGCAGCCCCATTCCCTCCTCCTAGCTCTCTCCTCCCCCCCCCCCCCGCAACGAGCCAAGAACCATGCAAAGCATCGCCTGGACCAGGCATCCCTCTTCAGTTGGAGTGGCCACCTGACTGCCCACACCTCTCCCTGGCATGATTGTGATGGCACTTGAGGAGCCCAGCTGGGAAAGAAATGCAACTTCCTCCCTCCAGAGTTATTTCTTATGCCCCCCTGCCGCAGTGTGGGGCCTCAGCACCTCCCTGACCGTCCTGACCCTTGACGCCAGCCCTGAATGTTGTGCTTGGTGGAGATACAGGCCTGCTGCCCTCTTGCACAGTGGATTTTGTTGCTGGTGGATTTTGCTCATTGTTATGCCTTAAACAGCTCAGGATGGCAAGACCTCACTTTACATAAGTTAAATGATAAACAGAACAAACATTTTTGTTAGCTACTGTTTACACTTCGTGGCACACCAGTTATCTGGGTGCACATTTATAGTCTGTGATTTAAAAAATCAAATGATTACGCAATGGATAACCTTCAGTCTCCATTTGGGTGTGATCTGGTTATCTGCAAATATCTGCTATGGACACCTTTCATTCTGCTATACATCATTTGAAAAGAGGAAGCTTCTACTTCCCATAGGAACTGACCCGGACCCTGAGATCATCTTCTGAGGCCCTTCTTTGTGAGCCTCTTCCGCGAGATGTCCAGAGGGTGGCAACACGAGAAAGGGCCTTTTCTGCAGTGGCTCCCCATTCCAGGAATGCTCTCCCCAGGGAGGCCTGCTGGGCATCTTCTCTACAAATCTTTAGGCACCAGGAGAAAGCATTCCTTTTCTCTCGGGCCTTTAGCTATTAAGCAATCTATGGCCTTTTAAACTGGGGTGTGGATAAAAGGTAAAGGTACCCCTGACCATTAGGTCCAGTTGTGGACGACTCTGGGATTGCGGCGCTCATCTCGCTCTATAGGCCGAGGGAGCTGGCATTTGTCCGCAGACAGCTTCTGGGTCATGTGGCCAGCGTGACTAAACCGCTTCTGGCAAACCAGAGTAGCGCACGGAAACGCCGTTTACCTTCCCGCCGGATTGGTACCTATTTATCTACTTGCACTTTGACGTGCTTTTGAACTGCTAAGTGGGCAGGAGCAGGGACCGAGCAATGGGAGCTCACTCCGTCGCAGGGATTTGAACCGCTGACCTTCTGATCGGCGAGCCCTAGGCTATTGTTGTTTGTGTTTTTGTGTTTTTATATTGTAAACCGCCCTGTGATCTTTGGATGAAAGCTGGTACAGAGGTTTAATAGATAATTCATCACCATCATCATCATCCACGTCAGCCTGGATAGCTCAGTTGGTTAGAGCATGGTGCAAATGATACCAAGGTTGCAGGTTCGAGACAGCTGAACGTTCCTGCATTGCAGGGGGTTGGACTTGACGATCCTCAGGTTCCCTTCCAACTCTACAATTCTTTGATTCTATGATTCTGTCTCAGCACTGATGATCACTAATTTACAGAGGCTGTAAGAAAATGAACCGCTTACCATCCACAGGAAGCAATTTTGGCCCCTCTGTTCAGCCCCCCCCCCCATAGGACTATAGGAAGCTGCCTTATACTGAGCCGAACCTTTGGCCCATCTAGCTCAGTATTGTCTACACTGGCCGGCAGCAGCTCTCCATCATTTCCCAGCCCTTCCTAGAGATGCTGAGGGTCAAACCTGAGACCTTCTGCATGCAGAGCTGAGCCGTGTCCTTTTTTCTATACTGTGTCAGACTACTGGTCCGTCTAGCCCAGTGTTGCCTACTCTGACTGGCAGCAGCTCATAGAAAGGACATTCCCAGCTCTACTTGGAGATGCTGGGCATTGAACTCGGGCCCTTATCTCCCCTGAGCCCTTATCGCCAGAGTGCTTGTGATTAGAGCTTTGCCGCTTGGCTGGTGTGAATCTCCTGAGGCAGAAGTGGCAGCGATGGGTCCAGAGTCCAGGCGCGGGGCTGTGACATGGTTCCTGTGCAGCTGCCATCGCCTGAGGCATGACAAAGGTCCCTCATGCTGCCATGTCACTTGTGGTTGGTCAGGGACGTCCTGCCTGGCTGGAGCCTGGCTGGCTTCTCTCCTTGAGGAGGGTGCACGCTCAGGGCCCCTGTTTGCAAACAAGGCATTCAGAAACCTCCCCTCCGGGGTGTGTGCTTGCGTGCATGTTGGGTCAGCAGCCGTGTTTGCTCAGAATTCATGCAAAGAGGATTCGCTCTTCGCTCCTTGTATGCGTCCCGGCCCACCCCCAAGCAGGGCTCTTGGGCCAGCCAAGTACAAGGGGTCAATATTAGTATATATAAAATCCTTAACAGCTTGGGTCTAGTTTCCCTGCAAGATCACCTTACCCCAGTATATGCTTCAATCTGTGGAGCCGCGTAGTACCTGCTCCACATGTGTAAGAAATAGTCTTTTCAGCATTGCAAAACCTACACTTTGGAACTCCCTGCCTATTGACCCTGGGGAGGTGCCTTCACTGTACCCTTTTCAGGGCATTTTTGTTTAGGCAAGCTTACACAGCCCATTATGGGACGCGGGTGGCGCTATGGGTTAAACCACAGAGCCTAGGACTTGCTGATCAGAAGGTCGGCGGTTCGAATCCCCGCGATGGGGTGAGCTCCCGTTGCTTGGTCCCTGCTCCTGCCAACCTAGCAGTTTGAAAGCAAGTAGATAAATAGGTACCGCTCTGATGGGAAGGTAAACGGCGTTTCCGTGCGCTGCTCTGGTTCGCCAGAAGCGGCTTAGTCCTGCTGGCCACATGACCCGGAAGCTGTACGCCGGCTCCCTCAGCCAATAAAGCGAGATGAGCGCCGCAACCCCAGAGTTGGCCACGACTGGAGCTAATGGTCAGGGGTCCCTTTACCTTTACACAGCTCATTTGGTTATAGCATGGTGCTGATAAGTGGAGCAGCTTCATATTCCTGCATTGCAGGGGATTCTGACACTAGATCCTCTTTTTGAATGTTTTTAAGATTATTATTTTTTAACTGATAATTTCATCGTTCTATTCTCTTTGCAAGCTGCTTTGAGGGGTTTTTTAAATCGAGTGCTGTGGAAAGTTTATGAAATAAATAAATAAACCATTACCCTGGGATAGCTCAGTCAGTAAGCACGAGACTCTTAATTCCAGGGTTTGGGGGTTTGAGCCCCACATTAGGGAAGTTTTTAATGTGTGACATTTTAATGTATTTTTAATCTTTGTTGGAAGCCGCCCAGAGTGGCTGGGGAGACTCAGCCAGATGGGCAGGGTACAAATAATAATTATTATTATTAGGCAAAAGATTATTATTATTATTATTATTATTATTATTATTATTATTATTATTTGGCAAAAGATCCCTGCATCACAGGGGGTTGGGCGACAGGACCCTCAGGAGTCCCTTCAAATTCTCATCTATATGCAAAACGCGGGTGGCGCTGTGGTTAAAGCCTCAGTGCCTAGGGCTTGCTGATCGAAAGGTCGGCAGTTCGAATCCCCGCGGCGGGGTGCGCTCCCGCTGTTCGGTCCCAGCGCCTGCCAACCTAGCAGTTTGAAAGCACTCCCGGGTGCAAGTAGATAAATAGGGACCGCTTACTAGCGGGAAGGTAAACGGCGTTTCCGTGTGCGGCTCTGGCTCGCCAGAGCAGCGATGTCACGCTGGCCACGTGACCCGGAAGTGTCTCCGGACAGCACTGGCCCCCGGCCTCTTTGAGTGAGATGGGCGCACAACCCTAGAGTCTGTCAAGACTGGCCCGTACGGGCAGGGGTACCTTTACCTTTACCTTTATGCAAAATGAAATCCAGCCGTGCGGCTTGACACTGCCAATCCAACTGGTGCAGCTTTCACAGCCTCGCTGCATCGCTGGACCAGGAGAGAAAGCTACTCCTGCGTGTATAAAAATCTCGTGCACGAAGAAAGCACCAGAAGTCTGTCAGGAAAGGGGAAAGGGCACCTAAACTCAGCCAGAGGTCTTGTCTACCACACACTGTGGTTTTTTGAGCTGCGTTGGGGGTGGAAGTTCCCAGCTGTGCTAGTTATTACTGCAAAAGCGTTGGAACAGTTTGGGTCCAGGATACATCCCTGCTTCAGGGATGGGGAACTATTTTTCAGCCTGAGGGACACATTCCCTTCTGGGCACTGTGATGAAGGCCACACGCTCTCCTAGCAGGAAGCAAAGGCGGAAAGTGGGTGGAGCAATGCATGTCAATATTACCTTTGTACAATAGGCTGTTTTCTACGCAGAACTCGCACACGTGCCTCTCTGTCCTCTATCCAGGCAAACATATCAAAGAAACGGATGAAGCAAGGCCAGGGAGGAGGGTGGCCTAAAGACAGAAGGTGTGGCTAATGCTGGGGAGAATTCCAAGGGCCGGAATGTGCCTGGCAAGCCCCCTTTTTTAAAAAAAAAAAAGTACTTCAATTTATTTATAAGTTTTATAGTCACACACACTAAGTGCTATCGCTGTCTGATAACAACAGAGAACATTCCTCTTTCCCTCTTTCTTTTACACACATGCATTCAGATATATGCAGTCACAAATGTACAGTGGTACCTCGGGTTACATACGCTTCAGGTTACATACGCTTCAGGTTACATACGCTTCAGGTTACAGACTCCGCTAACCCAGAAATAGTGCTTCAGGTTAAGAACTTTGCTTCAGGATGAGAACAGAAATCGGGCTCCAGCGGCGTGGCAGCAGCGGAAGGCCCCATTAGCTAAATTAGTGCTTCAGGTTAAGAACAGTTTCAGGTTAAGTACGGACCTCTGGAACGAATTAAGTACTTAACCTGAGATACCACTGTACTGTATATCTTTTCACTCTCTCTCTGCTTGCTTTTTGCAGCATCCTGCCTGCTTCCTGAGTCCGATGATGAGGCACTTCCGAGCATCCTGTTGCTGGCGGATTCTAGACTGGTCCAGATGCTCGCAGAGGAGGGTGTCCACTTCTGCACCCTCCCCTCAAAAGGTGAATGCATCACCAGCAAAAGAGGGCACCGATTTACCCTTGATTTGAATAGTTCATGAACTTGGTTTGCCAATCTTCTTTGGTCTGGACTTTGGTCTCCATCTTTGGGCTAACAGTCTCCAGGCAGCCGTCATAGCATACATAAACAATTCCTTCTGGTCTTTTGAAATCTCTGCTCCTACAATACTTAATAAAAAAGCTTCTGGTTTTTTAACAAAGGTTACTCTAAACACGTTTTTCATTTCATTATAAATCATTTCCCAGAATTTTAAAATCATCTTACATTTCCACCACCACATATGATAAAACGTACCCTCTGTTTCTTTACATTTCCCACACTTATTAGATCTTGTTCTAAATATTTTTGCTAGTTTAAAGGTAAAGGGACCCCTGACCATTAGGTCCAGTCGCGAATGACTCTGGGGTTGCGGCGCTCATCTTGCTTTATTGGCCAAGGGAGCCGGTGTACAGCTTCCGGGTCATGTGCCCAGCATGATTAAGCCGCTTCTGGTGAACCAGAGCAGCACATGGAAATGCCGTTTACTTCCCGCCGGAGCGGTACCTATTTATCTACTTGCACTTTGACGTGCTTTCGACCTGCTAGGTTGGCAGCAGCAGGGACCGAGCAACGGGAGCTCACCCCTTCGCGGGGATCCGAACCGCTGACCTTCTGATTGGCCAGTCCTAGGCTCTGTGGTTTAACCCACAGCGCCACCCACGTCCCTTTTGCTAGTTTAACCATGGTTAAATACCACCGATACATCATTTTCATATAATTCTCTTTGAGTAGGGTACATGCAGTAAATTTCGTATCTGACTTCCAAAGCGTTTCCCAGTCCGTTAATTTGAGGCTTGCTTCAAGCCTGCCTAGTGAATGGAGGTTCAAAGAGGGGGTGCTGTGGGCCGGAGGCATAGCTGTCAACTTACAGATTTGAAAATAAGGGACCAGCAGCCAAAATAAGGGACCTGCAGCCTCACCTGTTCCAGGCACTCCAGTCTTCCTGTCCTCCTGCAGTCTGATCAAACTCATGCTGGTAGCTTCAAGAACACTGTCCAACCAACTTTGTAACCAGAGGTTCAGCTGAATAGAATCTGAATCACATGCAGCACAAGGCCTATGCAGCCTCAATTTAAGATGGCTCCCCGGCCTGGCTTTGCACTGCAAAGTTTGCAGCAGCACGTGCAACAAAATGGCGTCCAGCATTCAAAAACCCCCTCAGCTTGCATTAACTAGCCACACACAAGGCATTCAAGCTCCACCCCCCAGTTGATCTTAGACTTCTTATTGGGTGAGCAACACAGTTGGAGCCTCCCTCCTCCCTGGCTGGCAGGGAGGGAGGGAGAGGAGCTGCTTCCTTTGAAATTTAAGGGACATCATTTAAGGGACATCCATCAATAAGGGACAGCTGTGGGACATGGCGCTAGAATAAGGGGCTGTCCCTTCAAATAAGGGACACTTGACAGCTATGGCCGGAGGCGGTACATTTGGCCTACGCAATCACATCCAGCCCGTGGGCTACTGGTTCTCCACCCCCATTTAAAGAGTCACTCCAGAGGGAGACTTCCACCAGGTGATGTGATGGGTAAATGACCCCTGAGAGTTCTCCCCTCTCTGCAATGGTCTCTTGGGGCCTAGAACAGGCTTCCTCAACCTCGGCCCTCCAGATGTTTTTGGCCTACAACTCCCATGATCCCTAGCTAGCAGGACCAGTGGTCAGGGATGATGGGAACTGTAGTCTCAAAGCATCTGGAGGGCCGAGGTTGAGGGAGCCTGGCTTAGAACTTGCAGCTCTGTCTCTCTATGAAAACGGGGGAAAAAAAACAATAACAAAATCTGATGACGGATATAAATGATGTCACTGCCTGTGTTCTTGGCCCAGGGCTGCAAACAGGGCAACGGGTGGGCCTCCTTGTCAACCTTGAGCTTGCATCAGGAACTCCTGGCTGCTCAAAGTTTGGGTTATTCGGCAGATAAGGGAAGGACACCAAGCTGTTTGGCCTTCAACCCTCCCTGGGACCTTCCAGTTGGGGGAACAGACTCCAGTGCTAGAGAGAAAACATCCTTCCTCCTTGCAGCTGGTCTGTGAGCCCATCCACGTCAGAAGTGAGCCCATAACTTCAATAATCTCATCTGCTAGATCAGCTGTTCCCCAAGTGAGCAGTACTACCCCCTAGGGGGCAGTGGGATTATGAAATATACTCAGAGTTGAGACTGGATTCCATGCTCTTTATTCAGCTCATAGTGGTGAGGAGGAATGGAAATCCCCCCAGAATGTCTGCTTTATATACACAATGGGCCCCACGTGATTGGCTAATTCCAGGATTCTCCTGTAGGCCAATCAGGTCACGGATTCACTTCCACCTGGAACTGGATTGGGTGGCTCCTGTGGACCAATCAGACTGCTGCATTCTGAATCCTATTGTTCTAGGACCAATCAGACTGCTGCATTCTGAATCCTATTGTTCTAGGACCAATCAGGCTGCTGCATTCTGAATCCTATTGTTTTAGGACCAATCAGACTGCTGCATTTTGGATCCTATTCAACTGAGTACATAACAGATTACCTACAAACAGTGGTGTCGCATCCTTTATTTGTGCCTGGGGCTTGTGCGCAACAACAGGCAGGACCAGGGGCTGTGACAGCCGAACATTTGAGCACAGGACACAGAGGGTTCATGGGGCCACACTGCACTGTTTGCCTGTCTGCCTGTGCAGGGGGGAGCCCAGCCGGCCGGCCAATGCAGCCCTTGGCCTGAGGGCCAGAAGCCAGTGGAAAGGCTGGGCTCCGGGGCCCAGAGACCCTCAATGGCAGACAGGGTGGGGTTCCCAGCATGGGAGTGCCTAGTTCGTACCCCCTGAAAATTATGCGCCCTGTGGCAGATTAAGCTGATGGACAATGCTGAAATGGCAAAAATGACTGGGAAAATCAGAAATCAGGAAGACCGATACAGTGGTACCTCAGGTTAAGAACTAAATTCGTTCCGGAGGTCCGTTCTTAACCTGAAACTGTTCTTAACCTGAGACAGCACTTTAGCTAGTGGGGCCTCCTGCTGCCGCTGCACGATTTCTGTTCTCATCCTGAAGCAAAGTTCTTAACCCGAGGTACTATTTCTGGGTTAGCGGAGTCTGTAACCTAAAGCGTCTGTAACCTGAAGTGTCTGTAACCCGAGGTACCACTGTACTTTAATAAGGAAGGGGAAAATTTATAATTTACCTTGGGGACCATTGTAAACAGTTAAAATCATTAGCAGAATTGGAATAGCACTTGTAATGTAATGAGAACCATGGACATAATGGAGATATAAAAATTTGGTTGATTATAAAAGATGCAGTAGAAAAGGTTTAACTATGGGACCCACGGAGGGGAGGAGGGAAGTACAGAGATTCGTGGGAATCTTGTTTTTATGTAAAATCCTGGTTTATGGGTGTAAATTATAAAATGTAAAACCAAATAAACAAATGTGGGGGGGGGGGGAGAGAACTATGCGCCCTGGGCTATGCGCCCCATGCTGTGCCCCTGCATAGGAAGGGTGCTCAGAGGCAAGGGGCAACAGGCGGGTGCTGGAGGTGCAAATGACTATCAGAACTGGAAAAACTGGGAGCACAAGATCAAGTTCGTGACTCAATGTGCAATTCATTTTTACTGTTTTGGCTCTTATTGTCTTATCATCTTCCTTAGTCTTCCTTAGAAGACATCTGAAGGCAGCCCTGTTTAGGGAAGCTTTTAATGTTTGATGTATTACAGTATTTTAATATTTTTTTGGAAGCCGCCCAGAGTGGCTTGGGAAGCCCAGCCAGATGGGTGGGGTATAAATAATAAATTATTATTATTATTATTATTATTATTATTATTATTATTATTATTATTATCATCATCATTATTAGTGGGCCATGCAACTGCTTTTCTGAATAATGCTTTCGATCAGATAGCGTAGGGAGCACTTGGGATGGGTTCATGGAACCAAGGGGGCAATGCCCCGCCCTCCAAGTTTGGGAACCCCTGTCCTGGATGATCAACGAACTGTGTTAAAGCTACTTTTAGAAGAACTGGTTGTGGCCCTCCAGGCCCCTGTACCTGGCCTTCAGGACTCTTTCCCAAGCCACACCTCTCGCTTCTTGTCTTCCTTGGGTGTTTTTGCCCGGCTGGGACGTGTCCCTGAATTCTGATCCTGCCTTTTGCTCGTCTGGATGGAGGACAAAGAGCTGCGTGTAGAAACTGGCCTCCTGTACAAAAGTGAGATTTACATCAATTGCTTTGCCCACTTTTGCCGCTGGCCACGCCCACCACTACCATGCAGCCCCCAGAAGGTTATCCCAAATTGACTGCTACCCTTGGGCTGAGAAAGGTCCCACAGCCCCCCCCCCCATTGTTCTGTATAAAGAATCTGGAGCAGCCTCATTCAACAAGCAAAGGAAAAGAGATCGCTCCGTTTTTATGGCAAAGCTTCTATGCCTATAAAAGCCAGGCGGTCTGTAGTAATGCAACCATTAATTGCAACTCCTCGCAGCATTTGAAGGCGCGCCCAGTTCCTGTCAAAAGGAAAAGTTGTCTATCTGTGAGCACAAGCACCATTTGAACAATGCTGGATTAAACCCTCTGGAGGCCCCTAGGCAGTTGAAATCTCAGGCCGCCCCTCACAAATTATCTCTTAATATGCTTTCGTAATTTCAAAATCAAATAAATATCATTTTGATCTGTTTTCACAGGGTCCCTAAAAGGCGTAGGGCCCATAGGCCTACTGTGGCTATCTGGTAATCAGGCACCGTATTTAAGTGCCACTGGGAAATGCAGCTACCCATAGTAGTAAGGTAAAGGGACCCCTGACCATTTGGTCCAGTCGTGACCGACTCTGGGGTTGCGGCGCTCATCTCGCTTTATTGGCCGAGGGAGCCGGTGTACAGCTTCCAGGTCATGTGGCCAGCATGACTAAGTCGCTTCTGGCGAACCAGAGCAGTGCATGGAAACGCTGTTTACCTTCCCGCCGGTGCGGTACCTATTTATCTACTTGCACTTTGATGTGCTTTCAAACTGCTAGGTGGGCAGGAGCAGGGACCAAGCAACTGGAGCTCACCCCGTTGCGGGGATATGAACCACTGACCTTCTGATCGGCAAGCCCTAGGCTCTGTGGTTTAACCCACAGCGCCACCTGCATCCCAATAACTAATAACTCAAAGATGACTTATTGAAATTAATGGATGTAAGTAAGCCACACTTGTTCATTTCAGCGGGTCGACACTGAGTAAAGCATTGAACACCACCCTCTTTCCCCAGGAAAAAAAATCCCCTATGGATCACTATTCCTTTAAGGAAAAGGAAAGCACCCTTTTCCCATGAGAGTTGTAACAGCAACTCTCCACACTTCCGGTTCAAAGCTATTGACATTCAGAGTCATTTACTGCCTCTGACAAAGGAGGTAGAACTGTGTCGCCCCAACCCCCGTTCCACCTGAATTTTGAAAAGGAAAGCTGGCAGGCTCCTAATCCTGTTTGAAATCCACAAAAGGTTTCAGTTGAAAGCATTCCAGACAAGATTCCTAACGGGATCAGAACTGGTGACCAATTCCTCCTTGAATCCAGCTACCCGCAGAGGAAGATGTTTTGGCAAAGCACTTGCTTGGCTGTGGCTGAGTTTGCTCCCACTTCTGAGACAGGACATTATTGCGCAGTGTGTCTGAAAGATGCCACCCCCAGGAGGCAGTCTCAGGACATATCTGTGTTCTGGATTTTGCAGCGCCCTTGCCGTCAACACCACCACCCCTCCCCACTGCCACCTGCTGAGAGACTAGGGTGCCAGGCAGGAGATTAAGCTTAGTGGTGCCTGTCAGCGCTCGGACTGGGGGCTTAGCTCACTGTGACCCTGTGATTTCGCCCCACAACACACCTCTCTTCTCAGCCTTTGTGGAATCTGTAAGGGCAACCCTCCCCATCTCACAAGGAGAGGCCCAGTCTGTTCTAGATAGACTACCCTGGTTTTTTTTGTTTTTTGAATTATTTAATCATTTTTTCGATACAAACAACAACGGCAAAAGACACTACAACAAAAAACCATAACAACAACAATAATAACAATTCAAATTTAAATACACTGATATACCTATGACTGGTGGGACGCGGGTGGCGCTGTGGGTTAAACCACAGAGCCTAGGACTTGCCGATCAGAAGGGCGGCAGTTCGAATCCCCAGGATGGGGTGAGCTCCCTGCTTCTGCCAACCTAGCAGTTCAAAAGCACGTCAAAAGTGCAAGTAGATAAATAGTACCGCTCCAGCGGGAAGGTAAACGGCATTTCCGTGCGCTGCTCTCGTTCGCCAGAAGCGGCTTAGTCATGCTGGCCACATGAACCGGAAGCTGTACACCGGCTCCCTCGGTCAGTAAAGTGAGATGAGCGCCGCAACCCCAGAGTTGGCCACAACTGGACCTAATGGTCAGGGGTACCTTTACCTATGACTGAACTTTTTTAACAATATTTTCCCACCTCTCTCTCCTCCCCTCACTTCCCACCACTATCCGCCTTATCGCTTAAATATTTATTCCAGATTTCTTCATATTTATCTATTCTTAATTTGCGTCAACATGCAATTCATTCATATGTAGCTAATCTGTCCATATTTTCCAATCTTTTCTAAACGTATTTCTCCATGCTGTGCATGGTTTGTTTGTTTTAAACTTCTATAATGTTGCCTCTAACTTGTCTTTCCTCTCAATTAAAAAGTTGCAAAAAGCTGTAGCCTTTCCTCAAAGGGTAGTCGCTTCACCTTGTGTGACTTGGCTCACTGCAGAAAGGAGGCGGCTATCTCTTTCTCGCTTTTGAACTTTCCCGGCAGGTAAACACAGCATCAAACAGCAGAGGAATTGAGATGGGGCAAGACAGAGGGGCAGCAGGGGATGGGTTTGTATGTATGTAGAGATAGAGAGGTTTTGGCCTGTGGATCAGAAAGGAAAACAGATTCTGCCTTCCCCTATATCAGGGGCAGTGTCCTCTCGGCCAGTTCCTTTGGTCCAGCTGAAAGGTTGAAGGCAGCTTTTATGTAACTAGCAAAACCATCTGATTTGCTGACTAGGCAGGACGGGCCCAAGATGTTCAGGAGAATCTTTACAGTGGTACCTCGGGTTACATACGCTTCAGGTTACATATGCTTCAGGTTACACACTCCACTAACCCAGAAATAGTGCTTCAGGTTAAGAACTTTGCTTCAGGATAAGAACAGAAATCGGGCTCCGGCCACGCAGCAGTAGCGGGAGGCCCCATTAGCTAAAATGGTGCTTCAGGTTAAGAACAGTTTCAGGTTAAGTATGGATCTCCAGAACGAATTAAGTACTTAACCCGAGGTACCACTGTATTTGCATCAGCCACTAGCCATAGCAATAAAATAAAATGCACTGAAGACAGAGGTTAAAAACTTAACTATACAAAATACATTCTGGAGCTTTACATCAATAATCAAATAATAGATCTTATTCTAATTGCCCCTGCTAATTTATTTATTTTTTGCAGTTGTTGCTGTCACCTGATTATCTTGATCTGCTAGAAGAAAGGACACAGTAACAATGGTTGAGCAACCCAGCATGGACAATAATAGAGGGGTAATAACCTCACTCCTCAAATCTTTATAAAGAGTGCAAGCCAGAAGCTCATGAGCTACTCTTTCGATACTGCCATCTCCACAGGGACATGGCAGTCGATTTCCAAAAAAAATCTGCTGGAAAAATGGTTATTTCCACATGGACACTACCGTTTTTCCAGTGCGATTTTTTGAAATCAACCCTCCGGTACAGCTGAAGGCAGCATATTTAATCCTGTGTAAGTGAAAGCGCGTCTGTATTTCGGAACTGTTAAATTTTGCAAACAAGGTGCCAACGTGCCAAAATGACAGGGTGGAAAAGAATTATACCGTGGACAAAATTTCCTTATCGTGGCCAAATTATTCTGCCGCTCAATATCATATAAAGGTAAAGGGACCCCTGACCATTAGGTCCAGTCGTGACTGACTCTGGGGTTGCGGCACTCATCTCGCTTTATTGGCCGAGGGAGCCGGCGTACAGCTTCCGGGTCATGTGGCCAGCATGACTAAGCCGCTTTTGGCAAACCAGAGCAGCGCACTGAAACACCATTTACCTTCCCGCCGTAGCGGGACCTATTTATCTACTTGCACTTTGATGTCCTTTTGAACTGCTAGGTTGGCAGGAGCAGGGACCAAGCAATGGGAGGTCACCCTGTCGCGGGAATTCGAACCGCCGACCTTCTGATCGGCAAGTCCTAGGCTCTGTGGTTTAACCCACAGCGCTACCTGCGTCCCATCAATATCATATAGGCCGTTGTCTAATCAGATTATTTGCTTTACTGAAACTCAGTGTTAATGACTGTTGTGGTGATAAGCCAGAAAAATAAAGCTTTTGGTTGACAATTCTAGTCCAAGTGCTCTCATGAAAATTGGCCCAAGATGTTTTGCTGCCTGAGGTGAACCAAAAAGAGTGGCACCCCCACCCACCCCCCTGCTCAATTGAGGCGGTTGGAAGGTTATGCTAGAACACAGGAGTGAGAATGATTTCACCCCCAGTTGCCAGATTCTTTGTGGGAATACTCTGTTGACATGTTGCAAGCCATGTGGTTTCTATAAATTCTTTACTTGTCCCATCCTGCTCTATTCATTGGGAACTGTCTGGATGTGCATGCTTGTGTGTTAGAAGGCAAATCGGAAGGGAGCACATTTGAAATGGCAAGTATTTATAAGGTACAGTGTTACCTTGGTTCTCAAACATAATCCGTTCTGGAAGTCCGTTCCAAAACCAAAGCGTTCCCAAACCAAGGCGTGCTTTCCCATAGAAAGTAATGCAAAATGGATTAATCTGTTCCAGACTTTTAAAAACAACCCCTAAAACAGCAATTCAGCATGAATTTTACTATCTAACGAGTCCATTGATCCATAAAATGAAAGCAATAAACAATGTACTGCAGTCACACAATCAATCGATCAGTAGCTGAACTGGGTTCCACACAGTCACAATTTTTTTTTAAAAAAAAGAGCCACAAAAATGCAAAATAAGTAGCAAAAACATATAGACCTCAGTGTAACACTCAAAACGGAAGTGTGGTACTCAAAACAGAAGCGTAACCCTCAAAATGGAGCACGTTCAGCTTCCGAAAAAAGTTTGCAAACCGGAACACTTACTTCCAGATATGCAGTGTTTGGATTCCAAGATGTTTGAGTACCAAGGTGTTTGAGTACCAAGGTGTTTGAGAACCAAGGTACCACTGTAAACTGTAGAGTTGAAAGGGGTTCCTGTGGGTCATCTAGCCCAACCCCCTGCAATGCAGGAATCTCATCCAATGATTCATTTACTTTATAATTGCTTGGTGTTTCTAATGTGTTATCTTCCAAATTACCTCTTAACATACAAATACGGTTCCCAAGGAAGGGAGCAGTTTGGGGTGAGCAAATCTTGTGAGGTTTATTTTTAAAGATACAGCGAATACCCAGACATGTCATTGGTCATACTTACAAGATAAGTGCTGTTTTAATGAAGGGGAGTCTAATTAAACATATGCAACGTAATGAGGAATTTGCTAGTAGTTTTCCCTAAAAAACAAACATGAACCAAAAACGAGCCTTCTGGTAATTTGAAAATGTTATAGTTCAGTCCAACCGCCCTTCAGATTTACAGCATGCTTATTCAAAAGTTAAGCTGACTGTCAAACAAATCAGTATGAACGCTCAATAAACAGGTCATCTGGATGCAATAAGTCATAGCAAAATCGCGACGTCTTACAAGAATAAAAAGGAATTCTCCTCTGCTGCCCTCTCCTGGCTGAACACATTTACTGCAGATGAAGTACCCTTAACGTTGCAGAAAAGGTTATGTACAGTACTGTATCCTGAAAGTGAAAATAATGAAATGAGCATCTGTAACCAAATACACGCTGTGCCAGACACCTCTGGGGTCATCCCCAGTGGACCCAGATTCCCATACCAAATGTGCTTACCCAAATTAGCTCAGGTGCTCACATGACATGGTAATGTTGATTCTTTTCGAATTTTAAAAAATTACTTACTGGATTTCTTATCTCTCCCTCCTGGCTTAATTTTGTGTGCACCAGGCAGAGCAAAGGGGAAAGGACTCAACTTTATTATCAGATGGGAAACTCAATTGGAGATCAGTTAAAATATGCTCCCACCACCACCAGACTTTTCCCCAAAGCCTGGAGCAAACAAGTTAATTAAACAGTCTCCTCCTTTGAGTGTTTGCCCTGAAATACCCCTCTTTCCCCCTTGTTACAGACACAGTCCCCAAACGGTATAATCATGGCTTGTCTTGAATTGCACCTGCCCAACAAACTGTGGGTGAGAACAGCAAAGTCGTTCTTTCTCTCCCCTCCTCAACTTCAGATGTTAATTGCATCCTCTCCAGCTGGGCTTTAGTTATCTGGCTCTGACTGACTCTCCCAGGACAGGCAGGGCCTGTTTTGAGAAAAGGCACGGATGTGTTTTCTTAGTTGAAAGGAGGGATAATAAAGAAGAACAACAGAATGGAAGGCCACCATGGAGAATCTTGTTCAACTACATTCATGGAAAGAGGAGGAAAGGAACTGTCCCTGACTAAGGCTGAAAGCATGAACGCGTTGCCAACTTTTCTACCAACCCCCGCTCCTGTGCCTTATACAATGGTACCTTGGTTCTCAAATGCTGAAAACCCGGAAGTAAGTGTACCAGTTTTTGAACCAATCAGAAGCTGTGCCTTGGTTTTTGAACACAATCAATCAGTCAATCAATCAATCAATCAATCAGTAGCTGAACTGGATTCCATGCAGTCACAAAAACAAATTAACCGAAAAAGCCTCAGAAACAAAAACGCCAAATACGGTAAATAGCAAAAATAAAAGCGCCAAATACAGTGGCACCTTGGTTCTCAAACTTAATCCATTCTGGAAGTCTGTTTGACTTCCGAAATGTTCGGAAGCCAAGGCGCAGCTTCTGATTGGTGCAGGCACCCCGGAAACAATAGCTGACAGCTGCATCAGACGTTTGGCTTCCGAAAAATGTTCAAAAACCGGAACACTTAATTCCAGGTTTTCGGTGTTTGGGAACCAAGACGTTTGAGAACAAAGGTACCACTGTTTATATGTTTGAGTTTCATAGTACAGTGGTACCTCTGGATGTGAACAGGATCTGTTCCGGAGCCCTGTTCACATCCTGAGTAAAACGTAAGACGCATCTGCACGAGCGTGGGTTGCGTTTTGCCGCTTCCGCGCATGAGCGTGACATCATTTTGACCGTCTGCGCATGCACGAGCTGTGAAACCCAGAAGTAACGCGCTCTGTTACTTCCGGGTCGCCACTGAGCGTAACTTGAAAACGCTCAACCTGAAGCACATTTAACCCAAAGTATGACTGTAGATCCAGCCCTGAGGGTAAGGCACTGGGGATGGATTTGTGGTAGCAAGGGGGAGGTGGACCTAAAACATTTGGAATCCTCTGCCTTAGTACATGCATAGTGGAGCACCTTAGAAGAAGAAGAGTTTGGATTTGATATCCCGCTTTATCACTACCCGAAGGAGTCTCAAAGCGGCTAACATTCTCCTTTCCCTTCCTCCCCCACAACAAACACTCTGTGAGGTGAGTGGGGCTGAGAGACTTCAGAGAAGTGTGACTAGCCCAAGGTCACCCAGCAGCTGCATGTGGAGGAGCGGAGACGCGAACCCGGTTCCCCAGATTACGAATCTACCGCTCTTAACCACTACACCACACTGGCTCTCAAAAGACTTAATCAACGCGAGCTTATCACCCACACTTACTGGGAATTCCTCGTTCATGGGGAAGAATTGCAATCCCCGATCCCCATCACGAATGGGGTTCGACGGGTTACCCATGCTTGTCGGCGTAGGGTAGACACACGCTGAGCCAGTCAGTGTAGTGCGCGTGCAGCCCCGGACATCTAAGCGCATCACAGACCTGTTATTGCTCAATCTCTGGTGGCTGAACGCCACTTGTCCCTCTAAGAAGTTGGACGCCGCCTGCTTGGGGGTCGCATAACTCGTTAGCATGCCAGAATCTCATTCGTTATCGGAATTAACCAGACAAATCACTCCACCAACTAAGAACGACCATGCACCACCACCCTTACTTGACCAGAGCACAGAAAAGTTTGAAATTCCACGTTTCAATGGAGGCTTGCATTTCAGTTCTCATCTGGTTTTGAATGGAAGAAATTTGCCTTTAACTCAGAGAGAGAGAGAAAGAGAGAGAGAGAGAGAGAGAGAGAGAGTTTGCCTTTAACAAATCAACATTTCTGCCCTATCCCCTGTAGGAGCCGCCCAGAGTGACTGGGGAGGCGCGGCCAGATGTGTGGGGTATAAGTAATACATTTTTGTTATTATAAGAGCCTTAGGGAAATGACTCTCCTGCTTTCTGTTCTGACCCTGTTTATGCTAAGATTAAAGCCGCTGTTTTGAGCAAAGTGAAACTTAAGGAAACGAAACTGAACAGGGCAGAGCAGAGCAAATACTGACAAGACAAAAGACAGGGTCAAAAAGCAGGCATTTCCTTCTTCCTTGCCAGCGGAGGTGAAAGTGGACCCAGAAGCTGCTGGATCGTCTCTCCTGCCTCAACCCCTCTACCATGGACCTCCTCTACAGTTGTAGACCTAAAGACCTGGACACATTCATCTTGCAGAATCTCCAGCCCAATAAGGAATTTAATCAGCAGGTGTGCAGTGCCATCAACATCATCTGTGAATTCCTGAAATCCACTTGCTTCAGGGATATGACCCCTCCTCGACCCAAGGTGCTGAAGATTGTCAAGGTCAGTGCCAGAGTCTGGGTGCTAAGAAAAAACGGTGTGGGCAGGTTCAAAGAGAGAGCGATGGGAGTGGGGAAGAGAACGAGAGTGTAGATTGTTAAGGTTGTAGATTGTAGGTTGCAGCTCTGTGATGGGTAAGCTAGAGTTCCCAGGATTCTTTCAGTTGTACACAGAGCTGCTAAGTGACTCTCTTATTAAGGCGGGCAGAGGGTCCTCTTGGTAGCTCCACCGTCCTCAGAAGAGAGCCCAGGAGAGGACATTCCCTGAGCTGGGGAATTCCTTCCCCACAAAAGTGCCCTTTTTATTAGTTTTCCAGATTAATACAAATCAAACCAAATCTATTTAATTTAACACAATTAACACAATCTAGCCAATTAATTGGTTAAATGTTGTAGCCCTTTCATGAATCAGGAGGGAGGACCCAAGATGTTACAATGGTACCTCGGGTTACATACGCTTCAGGTTACATACGCTTCAGGTTACACACTCCGCTAACCCAGAAATAGTGCTTCAGGTTATGAACTTTGCTTCAGGATAAGAACAGAAATCTGGCTCCGGCGGCGCAGCGGCTGCGGGAGGCCCCATTAGCTAAAGTGGTCTTCAGGTTAAGAACAGTTTCAGGTTAAGAACGGACCTCTGGAATGAATTAAGTACTTAACCTGCGTTACTACTGTATAACAATGTGAGTCACGAATCCCAAAATGCAGAAGGGGAAAGTCCACTTGCGGAGCCAGAATGGGTGGGACCGACTCCCAGTTGGTGACACATTGGCAGAGCAAGCCTAATCTGTAGATAAACACTTAAATGATATTTACTTTTGACAGTGAGTGAGCCACTACCAAGTCTCCACTGAGTCCAGCTCCAATAGTGGATGGAAATTTAAGGGAGATATGAGGGCCACTCTATGTGGCTCTTGGAACTTCCCCCAGATCATTGTCAGGAGTTCAGCTTACATTCGAGTAGGACCCTAGCAGAGACACAGGCCCGACTGGCATGTTGTCTCCCTCCTGGTTGATTGTTCGGGAGCTTCAAAAGCTTTCTTCTGCCCGAACATCACAGCGGCCGATGCCAACAGACACCGGCACACTTAGGGATCCGCAGAGTTTGCGCACCTTGCATGACAGACCTCAGCAACTCAGCATTTTGGCTAATCTACTTTATTTACATATAAACACACACGGAGCACTGCAACACGGCTCCCTCTCTCTCTAGCATTAGACAGCAAAGAGAAAGGACAATAGTCCCACTTCATGGAACACAGTAACACAAACATCCTGTCTCCGTCACTTCCCACTCTGTGGAGTCAAAACATACACCGTCATGTGATAGACAAAAACCCCATGACTGCTATCACGGAGCAGGAATTCTAACAATCATTCCCCTGGCTGGGATGCATCCTTGAACTCTGACCATCCCTTTCACTTGCACCAATGCAGGACAGAGAGAGGTGTGCGTAGTAACTTGCCTTACCTGCAAAGCTACCACCTGCATTGGGTTGCCCCGCCCACTTTCGCCCCTGGACCCGCCCACTACTGTCTTGCAGTCCCAGAATGGAAGGTGTCTAATGGGTAGGACAGTGCATAGCCTCCCCCACCCCAGTGAATCTGCCCCATGTCCCCCATGCCCCATTCAAGCAAACCTACACCCTGCACGGACCCAGGATTTCCCCCATTCTGGATTGAGTCTGGAATTAGTTCTCCCATGAAGAGTCTCCTGCTCTACAGGGAGGCATTAGAGTCAGGTGGCATCAGGATCCTACCTTCTCCTGGGAAGTTAGGTAGGTTGCGGCCCTTTCGGGGGGAGAGGCGGAACCTGATGCATGCCCCTCCTTCCTTCCTGATGCTCCATCCCCTGGCAACCCCAAACCTCTCTAGGTCATTCAATCCAACCTGCAGCGATCTGTGGTTGTCTGAACGTGTCTCAGCTGATTCAGGCCTTGGATGACTCAGGCGCAGTGGTGGAGCTTCATGCTCTGGCAGGGGAGCAGAGAGCAGGTGTGGGTGTGGCTGGCGCACGTCCTGGGGGCATAGCATGCATCCTGGGGGTGTGGTGTGCCACCTGCGGGGGCATGGTGCCCAGCCCGGGGGGGGGGGACCGTGATAGCACCCCACTGGCATCATGCCGCTGGGGACGGTACGCTCCCCTCGCACCCCTCTTCCTCCGCCAGTGCTCAGGCGTACAGCCCTAGCAATGGGATGGAGGATTTCGAAGTGTACTTGCCCCCACGCAAAAGCCTGATTCCAATATCTATGTATCACAGAGGGTTGGAGTAGATGACCCTTTGACTCCCTTCCAACTCTAGAATTCTATGATTGATTGATACGTGCGAAATTGACACAAGCTAGAAATTGACCAGCCTGGAATCAGCCCCTGGTACTCATTCATCAGGGTGCAGGGAAACAAGGATATTCTACGAGGCATCATCAGATTTCCCTCCCTAGGGTGGCTCATCTGGCAAAGGCACAGCTCTGAAAGGGGGATCAGATGCTGACCTTGTGCTGTTCCTTGACATCTTCAATGGCTACGAAGACCAGAAGAAAGACAGGTGGTTTATCATCCAGGAGATTGAGAAGAGGCTCAAGCAATGCCGGGAACGAATACGGAGCGATATAGAAGTACGGATTGAAAAACCAAAGTGGGACAACCCACGGGTGCTCAGCTTCCAACTTCGTTCTGGCGATTTCACAAAGGATTACATTGATTTTGATGTCCTGCCGGCCTTTGATGCTCTCGGTAAGTCCACCTGCCTAGAGATGGAGGCCCCATTCACACCACCTATGATTTAAAACACTATTGACAGCACTGTGAGCAGTTATGGTTTCCCCCAAGGAATCCTGGGAACTGTAGTTCATTAAAGGGCACCGAGAGTTGCCAGAAGTCCCTCTAATCCCCTCACAGGTCTACCATTCCCAGAGTGGTTTAGCAGTTGTTATAAGAAAAAAACACAACTCCTTTTCCCTTATAGGGTATCCAAGAGCCTGTATATAGTCCTTAAAAGTGTTCCCTAGCGGTAGGAGAAAATAAAAGAGGCCAACCAGAGTATATTGAGAAGCAAAACGGCTAGTAATCCTGATCTTTATTCAAGGAACTGTTGCAACAGGGTCCCCACTCACCACACACAGGAAGGAGGTGAACCCTGAACAGTGGTGTGCAAGCCCTTATATAGACTTTTGAAATTGCCCACCCTGTAGCCCAAGACCAGCTCCCCAAAACATCATACATACATCACAGAAGGAGGCTGTCTACAGCAGAAATCCTGTTTTGCCAGGATACCTGATAATGGTGACTGGTTGCATTACCTGGGCAGCCTGGCCATTCTTTTGTGATGGTTCATACTTAATTCCTGAGTCCAGGCCACAGGCTCACCCTATTCATACACAAATACGCCCTTAAGACAGGATTTGTGAGCAAAGAGACAATGGGGAGGCTTTTCCCATTTCCTTCCCCACCGCAGAGGAATATTTGAGGTCAATTCGGGAGAGTCAAAACGGCTTCAGGATTGTTCTCCTGTACTATTTCAGACAAGTGATTCATATACTTATGTATGTGTTTGCCTTGTACATTTTTGAACATTTAATTTATATATTTGAGACCTTAGAATTCTTATAACACAGTCAATCCCTCATCACAGGGAACTGTAGCAATTGTAGTTCTGCAAAGGAGAATGGGGCCTCAGTACCCTTAACAAACTACAGTTCCCAGGAAGAGAAGCCATGGCTGTTCAAAGGGGCAGGTGAAGCCTGAATCACCTGCTACCAGTGGCGTAGCGTGGGGGGTGCAGGGGGGGCCGGCCGCACCGGGCGCAACATCTGGGGGGGGGGCGCTCGCACTCGCAGCTCTCTGCCCCTACCTGGCTCACTCACTCTCTCTCACTGCAGTGCTGGCTGTGCGAATCTGATCTGATCCGCCGGGTCGCCGCCCACTGTGGAGGGGAGGGTGCCAGGCGTGCGGTGTGGTGCAGTGCAGAGAGAGAGCGAGGGACTATCTGGGGGAGGGACAGTGCAGCGGGGGGGGGGGGGGGGCGCAAATTACTTGCCTTGCCCCAGGTGCTGACAACCCACGCTACGCCACTGCCTGCTACTCCTTGTACCTGTGACCCCATCTTTGTTTTGAAAAACAGGTCACTACTGGGGCGGCATGCCTGACCCCCAGGTGTACATCAGTCTGATTGACAGCAGCGGAGGCCAGGGGGGTCAGTTCTCTCCCTGCTTCACTGAGTTGCAGAAAGACTTCATCAGGGAGCGCCCTACCAAGCTGAAAAGTCTCATCCGTCTGGTGAAATACTGGTACAAACAGGTACACACACACACACACACACACACACACACACACATTTCAGATCATGTGTGAATTCAAATTAAAAGCCTAGCACTCGAAACCAAGTGGGAGAATGGACACAACCCAAGACTAAAACAAATGAGTACAAACTCTAAAAATCAGAATTCGGTTTAAAAACCTGCTGGAAAGAAAAGGTCTTCAGTGAAGTGTCAGGACCAGCAATCAGAGACGATGAGAATTATAGTCCCAAAACAGCTGGAGACTCAAATTTGGGAAACCCTGTTCTAAAGGAAAGCGTTTTGGAACACTGAAAATGCCAGGTTCTTCAGTTTCAAGAGAATAGGGTGCAAGTTCTGTTATGTACAATGGAACTTCACATCAAACACAATTTAAGTCTTTCCAAAAGGGGGATATTGGAACACTCCAAATCATTTGCCCATCTATGTGTACAGAAAATAGTACCGTATTTTTCGCCCCATAGGACGCACTTTTTCCCCTCCAAAAATGAAGGGAAAATGTGTGTGCGTCCTATGGGGCGAATGCAGGCTTTCGCTGAAGCCGGGAGAGCGAGAGGCATCGGTGCGCACCGACCCCTCTCGCTCTCCAGGCTTCAGGAAGCTACCCGCAAGCCTTGCAAGCCCTGTGGGAGTTCCCACAGGCTCACAAGGCTTGCGGGCAGCAGCCTGCCGCCCGAAGCACGGGGAACCCTCCGGAGGACTCCCCGTGCTTCGGGCGAGTGTCCCCAAGCCTGGCGCGCCCGACGGGAGGTCCCGCCGAGCGCGCGAGGCTTGGGGCGGCAGCTTCCCGCCCGAAGCACGGGGAGCCCTCCGGAGGACTCCCCGTGCTTCGGGGGCGTGTCCGCAAGCCTTGCGCGCCCGACGGGAGGTCCCGCCGAGCGCGCGAGGCTTGGGGCGGCAGCCTCCCGCCCGAAGCACGGGGAGCCCTCCGGAGGACTCCCCGTGCTTCGGGGGCGTGTCCGCAAGCCTTGCGCGCCCGACGGGAGGTCCCGCCGAGCGCGCGAGGCTTGGGGCGGCAGCCTCCCGCCCGAAGCACGGGGAGCCCTCCGGAGGGCTCCCCTTGCTTCTGGCGGGTGTCCGCAAGGCTTGGGGCGGCAGCCGCAGCTGAGGGGGGGAAATAAATTTTTTTTATTTCCCCCCCCAAAAAAGGAGGTGCGTCCTATGGGCCGGTGCGCCCTATAGGACGAAAAATACGGTAAATCTAGCCAAAAGGCAACACCTGGAGATCTGCACTGATAACTTTGATGCATCCCTAATTATTATTATTAGTGTATAAGTATAAGATGGTTGCATAATCTTAGAAGGGGGTATGGCTGTGAATTCTGGTCTTAAGTTGTCAGGTACTGCCAGCCTGTATATCCCATTCCGCTGCCTGATCCTTTCATATTCTTCCATTGGTGCTACCCATTGTATTGCTGTGGGCTATACTTAATACGTTCTCCCATGTAACTGTAGCTGCCGAAATTGCAATTGAAGCCCCCAAAGTATGCACTCGAGTTGCTGGCTGTCTACGCCTGGGAACAAGACGGTGGGAGGACTTCTTTCGACATGGCGGAAGGTTTCCGGACGGTCCTTTGGCTCATCCAACAGTACAGAGACCTCTGCATCTTTTGGACAAAGTACTATGACTTTCAGAATGAGACTCTCAAGAAATACCTGCATACTCAACTCCGAAAACCCAGGTCAGTATTCTCTGTGCCTCTCTCTTAGGCGCTGCCATTTTGCAGGTGAAAATAGGGAACCTCTTATGGACTAGTAACCCCTCCTATTCTTGCACCATGGATCAAATGAACAGCTACTCCTCCATCTATATTTGCCAACTTTACATCCTTCCCCACAGAGTTTTCCTGCATAGAGAGAGTTCTTTGAGCAAATCTGTTTGGTACCCCCCCCCAATTTTTTTTATTGATTTTCCAAAATTTTAAACAGAAAAGCAAACATAAATCATAACTGAACTTAATCCAATCTTAGTTACATTGTTACGTGACTTCCTCGAATCCCCCTAGCTGAATTTCAGTGTATATCATTGTAACAGTTTTCCAAAAACAATTTTTCTCGTAATATTAACTTATTCATTTAACATCTTTCTTTCTTTCCATTTTAACTTTAAACATATTATTCTCTAAACATCACCTACTTAAATCCTAGGCCTATCTGGTATTTGCAAGTTTTTTCAATTAAGTTATCTTAACATATTTAACTAGATGGTCTTTAAATTTCATCCATTCCTCCTGGTACTCCTCCTCCTTCTGGTCGCAGACTCTTCCAGTCAGGTTGGCCAGCTCTGAAAAGTCCATCATCTTCATCTGCCATTCTTCCACTGTTGGAACTTCTTGTGATTTCCAACTCTTAGCTAACAAAATTGTAGCTGCTGTTGTGGCATACAAAAACAATCGTAACATCTTTCTTAGGCAATACCAGACCTACTATTCCAAGAAGGAAGGCTTCTGGTTTCTTAATAAATATATATTTCAACATCTTTTTCAATTCGTTATAAATCTTCTCCCATAAGTCTTTCACCTTAGGGCAGGTCCACCACATATGATAAAAGGTACCCTCCTTTTCTTTACATTTCCAACATAAATTATCACTATTGTGGTAAATCTTTGCCAGTTTTACAGGGGTTAAGTACCATCTATACATCATTTTCATAATATTTTCCTTTAACACCGTACATGCAGTGAACTTGACCCCTTTTTTCCACAATCTTTCCCAGTCTTCAGACATTATGTTATGTCCCACATCTCTTGCCCAGTCTATTATCATGGATTTAACTTGTTCATCCTTTGTATGCCATTCCAACAATAAATTATACATTTTAGAAAATTTTTAACTTTAGAGTCCAACAATTCCGTTTCCTGGGCAAATCTGTTGTAAGTTTAAAGTGAGAGTTGAAATCCTGAGAACGGTGGTTCTCTGAGAGATGCAGGAGATCTCTAGGATTGCCATATTTCGAAGAGCAAAAAAGACGACACATTTGCCAACTTCTACTTTTAACTATGGATCACTATGAGGACTCTACCCATGAAAAGGAGGACGTGTCCTGGAAATAGAGGACATATGGCAACCCAATCTCAAACACAGGGCTGATCCCATTATGGAAGCAAAGTGGGTGTCCACTCAGGGCAGGCTTTGCCAACCTGATGCCCTCCAGATCAACCAGAGCTGGCGGATGGGAGTCGCAGTCCAAAATGCTGGCTTGGGCTGATGGATGTTGAAAAATACCTGGATGACCTGCCTTAGGGGTCAGTGACATGTATTGTGTATCAATTAATTTCCCCAGATCTGAGATCAATTTCTCTTCCTTTCGCAGCTGTGCCTTGGGAAAACCTGATCTTACCCACTGAATCAGATGCCTTGTAAGCAGAATCTATCTTCGGATTTTCTGCGCATCTGTTAAGATTTCAGTGTGTAAGATCTGAGTTTTACAAGATGCAGCTTGTGGAACAAAGAGAGAAGCTATTGAACCCAGCGTAACCAATCAATCTACAATACAATCAAAATACAGTGGTACCTTGATTCTCAAACTTAATCCGTTCCAGAAGTCTGTTCCAAAACCAAAGTGTTCCAAAACCAAGGTGTGCTTTCCCATAGAAAGTAATGCAAAATGGATTAATCTGTTCCAGGCTTTTAAAAACAACACCTAAAACAGCAATTAAACATGAATTCTACGATCTAACAAGACCATTGATCCATAAAATGAAAGCAATAAACAATGTACAGTGGTACCTCTGGTTACGTACTTAATTTGTTCTGGAGGTCCGTTCATAACCTGAAACTGTTCTTAACCTGAAGCACCACTTTAGCTAATGGGGCATCCCACTGCCGCGCGATTTCTGTTCTCATCCTGAAGCAAAGTTCTTAACCCGAGGTACTATTTCTGGGTTAGCGGAGTGTGTAACCTGAAGCGTATGCAACCTGAAGTGTATGTAACCTGAGGTACCACTGTACTGCAGTCACCAATCAATCAGTAGCTGAACAGTCGCAAAAATAAAAAAGCCGCAAAAATGCAAAATAAATAGCAAAAACAGACAGCCCTCAGCGTAACACTCAAAACGGAAGTGTGGCACTCAAATTGGAAGTGCAACACTCAAAACAGAACATGTTGGGCTTCTGAAAAAGTTTGCAAACCTGAACACATATTTCTGGGGTTGCAGTGTTTGGGATCCAAGTTGTTTGAGTACGAAGGTGTTTGAGAACCAAGGTACCACTGTACAAGTCTAACAAAACTGGGAATGAGCCCTTTCTGATTGTGCTTGAAAAGGGGGCTTGGGGTGAGTCAGTGAACATGATTTGGCTAAAACTGGGATCAACAGAGGTGTGGTCCTTGTGAGTTTTATTTAGGGTCCCCTCGTTAATCTAGTGTCACTGTTATTTATTCAACATTGGGGGTTTCTGCAAATCCCTAGGCTGAGCTTGCTAATCTTTTTCTGTTGGTGAGGTAATCTTTTTCTGCTTTGTGAGGTCTACATACTGCAGTGGGTGTGGTTAGAGTGGGTGTGGCTTATTGGGACTGGTTGGGCAAAAGGCAGGGAGGCCAACAGTAGGTGGCGCCAGAGCTCAGAACAAGCAGAGCCAGAAAATAGACATGGTGAAAGCAAGCCTTGCCTTCCCAAACTCTCAAACCCATGAATACACAGGCGCATCACAAACAAACAAACCAGCATATATGCAGCAGATCTTCAGTGTGGGCTTCTATTCAAATACAGACCATAGCAGTGGTGGTGAGAGGTGAGGAGAGGTATCTTTATTCAGGGCTGGTGATTCCTCATCTCCTGATACTTCTGGCTTCCCACAACCACCATGAGTGGGTTTGGAGGGGGAGCCTATACCCCCCAAAAATTGCTTGGTGGGAGGTGGGCCTGGCTTCTAGGATAGGGCTCTTTAGCTCCTGCCTGAGGCTAATGAATTTTTCCTTTCCCTGTATTTTAGGCCTGTCATTCTTGACCCAGCAGATCCAACCGGGAACGTAGGAGAGGGGAAACGCTGGGATCTACTCGCAGAAAAGGCCGCGGAATGTGCTAGGCAGGCATGCTTCACGAAATCCGATGGCTCCATGGTTCAACCCTGGAATGTGCCGGTGAGGGCAGCATAGAATCATAGTATTGTAGTGTTATAAGAAAAACTGCTCCCTTTCCCTTATGGGGTATCCAAGAGCCCGTATAGAGTCCTTAAGTGGGTTCCCTATCGGTAGGAGAAAATAACAGAGGCCAACCAGAGTACAGTGGTACCTCTGGTTGCGAACAGGATCTGTTCCAGAGCTCCGTTCTCAACATGAGCAGGACGCAACCCCCCTCTGCGCATGCACAGGTCGCGATATGCCGCTTCTGTGCATGCGTGTGACATCATTTTGAGTGTCTGCGCATGTGCGAGCGGCGAAACCCAGAAGTAACCCTTTCCGGTACTTCTGGGTCGCCGCGAGACGCAACCTGAAAAGATGTAACCTGAACCGAACGTAACAAGAGGTGTGACTGTATATTGAGAAGCAAGGCGGCTAGTAAGCCTGATCTTTATTAAACTGTTGCAACAGGGTCTTCACTCACCACACACAGGAGGGAAGAGAACCCTGAACAATGGTGCACAAGCCCTTAAAAGACTTTTGAAATTGCCCACCCTGTAGCCCAAGACACACACCCCGTACATCATACATACATCACAGAAGGAGGTGGTCTCCAGCAGAAATCCTGTTTGCCAGGATACCTGATAATGGTCACTTGATTGCATTACCTGGGCAGCCTGGCCATTCTTTCGTGATGGTTAATACTTAATTCCTGAATCCAGGCCACAGGCTCACTCTATTCATACACAAATACGCCCTTAAGACAGGATTTATAACTGAAAGGACAATGGGAAGGCTTTCCCCATTGGCCTCCCTTACTGCAGAGGAATATTTGAGGTCACTGGGAGAGTCAAAATGGCTTCAGGATTGCTCTCCTGTACTATTTCAGACACATGGTTCATATATTTAGATATGTGTGCATTTATGAATATTTATTTTATATTTGAGACCTTAAAATTATTATAACAGTAGAGTTGGAAGGGACCCCAAGCCAACCATCTAGTCCAGCGGTTCTCAACCTGTGGGTGCCCAGATGTTGTTGGACTACAACTCCCATCATCCCTGACCACTGGTCATGCTGGCTAGGAATGATGGGAGTTGTAGTCCAACAAAATCTGGGGACCCACAGGTTGAGAAACACTGATCTAGTCCAACCCCCTGCAATGCAGGAATAAATAATCCCTGACAGCTGGCCATCCAACCGCTGTTTAAAAACCTCCATTGAAGGAAAGCCCACCACCTTCCGAAGGATTTCGTTTCACTGTCCAACAGCTTTGATCCTTAGAAAGTTCTTCCTAAACTTGAGTTGGAATAGTCATTTGTATCCATTGGTTTGGTTCATACCCTCTGGAGCAGCAGAAAACAAGCCTTGCAGATATTTGAAGATGGCTCTCATATTTCAATCTTCTCTCGGCCATGCTAAACATACCCAACTCCCACGATCACTTTTCATAAAGTTGGCTTCCAGGCCCTTAAACATTTTGGTTGCCCTTCTTTACTCACATTCCAGCTTGTCAAGTCTGTGCTGGTGATATGTGGCCCCTAAGTGTGGCCCTCAAAGAGTCACCAGCTCTCACGGACTGAGATGACAGAATGTGTGATGTGGGTGACATTTGCTAGGGACAAAGGTGGCTGGAATGTGTTTATTACTGGTAGTGCGGAAGGCAGGGAGGCCAACAGTAGGTGGCGCCCTAGCCAAGAACAGTCGGAGCCAGAAGCAGCGATATTATATGGGTTGAGTCCTAGAAGGGTAACACTGATACTCAGGAGGGAGCTGGTGGGTGTGGCCACCCCTTGGACTGGTTGCAAGTAAGGAAGCAGGGGGTTGGTGGGGCAATGCCCCATTTGCCCTGATGGACTGACCTCTGCTAAGTGAGGATTTGCAATCCAGGTGAGCACACTCAACAGAAACTCCAATCTATATCGTCTGCATTTATGTATCTCCTCCTTATTCCCACCCAAAGTTTAATCATCCTCCAAGTCCTCCCCTAATAAAAGCAACAGATGGGGAAAAGGACGCTTTCCCCTCAATTTTTGTACAGTACACAGAAATGCTTTGTTTCACCAACATCTCTCCTGAACGGAACTGGAGTTCCTAGGGCCACATTCACACTGATGTAAACAAGCACCATGCACTTAAAGTGTTAGGACACCATTTTAAACAGTCAGGGCTTCCCCCCAAAGAAGCCTGGGATGTATAGTTTGAGGTTGCTGAGAGAAGAGGGGCCTCCAAACATATTTCCCTTCCTGAGATAATAATAATAATAATAATAATAATAATAATAATAATAATTTCATTTCTATACAGTGGTACCTCAGGTTACATACGCTTCAGGTTACATACGCTTCAGGTTACAGACTGACCCAGAAATAGTGCTTCAGGTTAAGAACTTTGCTTCAGGATGAGAACAGAAATCGTGCTCCGGCGGCGCGGCGGCAGCAGGAGGCCCCATTAGCTAATGTGGTGCTTCAGGTTAAGAACAGTTTCAGGTTAAGAACGGACCTCTGGAACGAATTAAGTACTTAACCTGAGGTACCACTGTACTGCTTTATATTTTAAAGAAAAATCACAAAGTGGTTTACAGCATATTAAACATCAATAAAACAGCCCAGAATCAAACATTTCTGAAGGAAGTCAAATATAAAGTATACAGTCAAAGCAACATAATTAACAGGAAATTAAAATACTATTATCTTAAAGATTTCAAAATAAAACATTACAAAGGAGGTCAACTGCAGAATACATATTTAAAACAAACAAAGTCAACAAAACAAAAAATCTTAACCATTTCAACAGAGCTCCCTGTGAAGAGGGGTTGACTATAAACCACTCTGGAATTGCAGCCCTGAGTGGAATAGGGGTTTTCTAACAGGTCTTGGCATTTTTAACAAACTGCAGCTCCCAGAATACTTTTGGAGGAAGCCAGGGCTACTTGAAGTGGTGTCACAGTGCTTCTAAATGGATGCTGTGACTGTTGCCTCTGTTAGGGTTGTTTATAATTCCAGCATACCTTGTGGATTCACCAGGAATCACTTACAGACAGGTCTCTGTTTGCGAGGTGTAGATTTCCAAAGCTGCCGGAAGTATCGCTTAATAAACCTCTGAGAGAGTGTTCCAGTATTAAGTGGGGTGTAAAATACTCGAAATGTGGGCAAGTTGGAAACTACATTTTTGTTCATTTTCCTTCTAGCTGCAAGTGCCCTGGGAAGAACCGTACTCTTGCACCATACTCTGAGGAGACCCCTTCCAGCCTCGTCGTAAGAGAAGCTCTCCGTGGGTGTCTGAAGAGGCTTATATTGCTTTCCAAGCTATTGAAATAAAAAATTTAAGGTCTTATATATGTAATAAATGTTCATAAATGTACCAATCTAGCACGTACATAGATATGTGGACCACATGTCTGGAGCAGCACAGGAAGACTGCAATGAAACCATTTTGACTCCCAAACTGACCAAATGTTTTCTCTGCAAGGAGGGAGGGGGTGAGGGAACCTTCCCATTGTCTCAGGAATTGTGTAATCACCATCTCAAAGGAATAGCCAGACTACCAGGAAAGGCAATCAGATAAGGCATTATCAGATAACCTGGCAGGCAGGAAAAACAACAGCATTCAAATTTCTGTTGTAGACCACCTTTTCTGTGATGTAGGTATAATGTTTGTGGGGGGTGGTCTTGGGTTACACCCCTTTTGTGATGTATGTATGATGTATGGAGGGGTGGTCTTGAGCTCCAGGGCAGGGAATTTAAAATGTCTATGTAAGGGCAGGCACACCTTGGTTCTGGGTCCTCCTCCTTTCCTGCGTGTGAGGGGAGCATCCTGTTGCGACAGTTCAATAAAGATCAGGCTTACAAGCTCCTTTGCTTCTCAATATTCTCTGGTTGGCCTCTGTTATTTTCTCCTACCAATAGGGAACCCACGTAAGGACTCTATATGGGCTCTTGAATACCCCATAAGGGAAAGGGCAGATTTTGTTTACAACAGATGCATCTTGGGAGCTGGGTTTCTGAATGCTAATACAGCAGTACCTCGGGTTAAGTACTTAATTCGTTCCGGAGGTCCATTCTTAACCTGAAACTGTTCTTAACCTGAAGCACCACTTTAGTTAATGAAGCCTCGTGCTGCCGCCGCACGATTTCTGTTCTCAACCTGAAGCAAAGTTCTTAACCCGAGGTACTATTTCTTGGTTAGCAGAGTCTGTAACCTAAAGCGTATGTAACCTGAGGTACCACTGTAGTTGCCTGAGGTCTCTAGGCCCAAAGCCATGAACATTCTGGTCTCTTCTGGATAGAAGTGGATGCCCGCTGACATCACAAAGAGCTCATAGCCCACCTTCTCTCAGCAGCCAGAAACATCATAGCCAGACACTAGAGAGACCAGTGTGGTGTCGTGGTTAAGAGCGGTGGACTCGTTATCTGGTGAACTGGGTTCGCTTCCCTGCTCCTCCACATGCAGCTGCTGGGTGACCTTGGGCTAGTCACACTTCTTTGAAGTCTCTCAGCCCCACTCACCTCACAGAGTGTTTGTTGTGGGGGAGGAAGGGAAAGGAGAATGTTAGCCGCTTTGAGACTCCTTCGGGTAGTGATAAAGCGGGATATCAAATCCAAATCCAAACTCCACTTGTCAGGAGTAAGCATGGACCAATGGTATCAAAATAGTATGGGAAACAGCCTTATTAGAAAAACTAACCAACAAACTGAAACTGACATGGGGACAAACAGAAGAAGACGCCTTCACCCCGGTATGGTTTCCCTTTCACAGCCCAACAAGACAACAAGAACCCTCTGACAGCATTCAAATCAATCTGGCTGACCTGATCCAAACACACACACACACAAACCACTCACACACATGACAACAAAGTTCACCATAAAAAGGTAAAGGTAAAGGTACCCCTGCCCGTACGGGCCAGTCTTGCCAGACTCTAGGGTTGTGCGCTCATCTCACTCTATAGGCCCGGAGCCAGCGCTGTCTGCAGACACTTCTGGGTCACGTGGCCAGCGTGACAAGCTGCATCTGGCGAGCCAGCGCAGCACACGGAACGCCGTTTACCTTCCCGCTAGTAAGCGGTCCCTATTTATCTACTTGCACCTGGAGGTGCTTTCAAACTGCTAGGTTGGCAGGCGCTGGGACCGAACGACGGGAGCGCACCCCGCCGCGGGGATTCGAACCGCCGACCTGACGATCGGCAAGTCCTAGGCGCTGAGGTTTTACCCACAGCACCACCCGCGTCCCACACAAAAGTTCACCATAGCCAATCACAAACAACCACACCCTAGACCAGGGGTTGTCAACCTGGTCCCTACTGCCCACTAGTGGGCGTTTCAGGATTCTAGGTGGGCAGTAGGGGGTTCTACGGGACAAGCTGAATCCTTCTTCCATCGAGCACTGGTGGGCGGTAAGGAAATTTTACCATCAAGAAAGATGCATTAGTGGGCGGTAGGTATAAAAAGGGAGACTACCCCTGCCCTAGACCAGCCCCAACATCTCACTCCACCAAAGGAATACAAGCAAATACAGTCATACCTTGGTGTGGCGATCACACAGGGTCCCCGGACATTTGACGGTCTCTTGACCCCTGTGCCACCACTGTGCTCGCTTCCCCACTGCCACCAACCCGTTACTCTCGGGTACACACTGAGTTCATACAGTTGTTAAAATTGAACCAAATAAACAAGTTTATTTTATAAGTATTAACAAGTTTATGGTTTCTCAGATACAGTGGTGCCTCGGGTTAAGTACTTAATTCGTTCCGAAGGTCCGTTCTTAACCTGAAACTGTTCTTAACCTTTTAGTTTTATTAAAGGTAAAGGTACCCCTGCCCGTACGGGCCAGTCTTGACAGACTCTAGGGTTCTGCGCCCATCTCACTCAAGAGGCCGGGGGCCAGCGCTGTCCGGAGACACTTCCGGGTCACGTGGCCAGCGTGACATCGCTGCTCTGGCGAGCCAGAGCTGCACACGGAACGCCGTTTACCTTCCCGCTAGTAAGCGGTCCCTATTTATCTACTTGCACCCAGGAGTGCTTTCGAACTGCTAGGTTGGCAGGCGCTGGGACTGAGCAACTGGAGCGCACCCCGCCGCGGGGATTCGAACCACCGACCTTTCGATCGGCAAGCCCTAGGCACTGAGGCTTTTACCCACAGCGCCACCCGCGTCCCTTTTAGTTTTATTACTCAGAGCAAATAAAGCCAAGTACAGTGGTACCTTGGTTCTCAAACCTAATCAGTTCCGGAAGTCTGTTCCAAAATCAAAGCATTCCAAAACCAAGGTGTGCGCTGTACAATAATTGTGGCACAATCTTCTTTTGAAATACCTCAACTGTGGGGGCAACTAAACTCCCCCCCAAAAAAACTCTGGAAACCTGCAATAAAGAGTGAATAGAGTGAGAGGATTTCAATTTAGCTGCAAGTATGTGTGGCTTCCAGAACAGTTTTGAATTAAAACCCAAGCCCAGGTATTTATAATAGCATTGTTGTTCAAGAGGTTTATTGTCCAAACTCCCATCTGTGAGGTTTTCTCTTCTTCCCCAAAATCACCACTTTGTTTTTAGAATGGTTGACGGCTAACTGCTCTTTTGTGCCAGTCAGTTGGGGGAAATGGAATTGGGAAATAGAAACAGAAAGTTAAAGTAGATCCGAATGAAGCAAGTGCTTTTGGCCAAGGTCAAAATTGCAAGACAGTGTCGTCACCCTCAATGGTGCTGTCATCCTCAATGGTGTTGTAAACAAAATCTGCCTTTCTTCCCTTATGGGGTATCCAAGAGCCGTACAGAGTCCTTAAGTGGGTTCCCTATCAGTAGGAGAAAATAACACAGAGGCCAACCAGAGAATATTGAGAAGCAAAGCAGCTAGTAAGCTTGATCTTTATTAAAGCTGTTGCAACAGTGTGCTCCTCTCACACGCAGGAGGATGGAGGAGGACGCACAACAAAGGTGTGCCTGCCCTTATATAGACATTTTAATTTCCCCGCCCTGGAGTCCAAGACCACCCGCAGAAACATCATACATACATCACAGAAGGGGTGTAGCTCAAGACCCCCCCTCCCAGATACATCATACCTACATCACAGAAAAGGCGGTCTACAACAGAAATCTGAGTGCCTTGTTTATCTCCTGTCTGGCAGGTTACCTGCTAATGGTCACTTGATTGGATTACCTGGGGAGCCTGGCTAGTCTTTTGTAATGGTAAATACTTAGTTCCTGAGCCAAGTCACAGGCTCACCCTATTCATACACAGACATACCCTTAAGACAGGATTTGTGAACGAAAAGACAATGAGGAGGCTTTTCCATTTTCCTTCGACCTTGCAGAGATATATTTGAGGTTAATTTGGGAGGAACAAAATGGATTCAGGACTTTTTCTGTGGGGTTTCAGACATGTGGTTTATATATGCAGTTATGAACATTTATCATATATAACCTTAAAATTCTTATAACAATGGCAACCACAGAGAACTCAGAGAATTGCATGCCCATTTCTTTCACATCCAGGGGCTGCTTCAACAGAGGATGAGAGCACTGTCGTCCTCACACCCCCCCCCCCAATCCCGATGCCGGTTTTGTCTTTTACACCAGGGATGATGAACCTGTGGCAGAAGGAGGTTTTAAGCACCTCCTCAAAACCCATCTCCTCCACCAGAGGACCGGAGGGTGGCAACACGAGAAAGGGCCTTTTCTGCAGTGGCACCCAGTTTAGCGCTGGGCAAGAACATTCCCCTTGAAAAAGGCCTTTGGCTGACTGACATCCAGTGCCCTTTTAAAATGTGTGTGCAGGGGGCTTTATTGAGTTGGTTTTGTTTTGATTACAGTGGTAATCAAATTCGTTCTGGAGGTTCGTTCTGGAGGTTTGTTCTTAACCTGAAACTGCTCTTAACCTGAAGCACCACTTTAGCTAATGGGGCCTCCTGCTGCCGCCGCGCCGCTGGAGCCTGATTTCTGTTCTCATCCTGAAGCAAAGTTCTTAACCCGAGGTACTATTTCTGGGTTAAAAGAGCCTGTAACCTGAAGCGTATGTAACCTGAAGCGTATGTAACCCGAGGTACCACTGTATCTCTGAATGGCCATAACAATGTAAGGAGAGCCTGCTGGATCCTGCCATCTAGACCACCATCCTCTTCTCACAGTGGCCTGAGTGGGGAGCAGGATCTGAGCCCAAGAGTACAGTTGTACCTTGGGTTACATACGCTTCAGGTTACAGACTCCACTAACCCAGAAATAGTGTTTCAGGTTAAGAACTTTGCTTCAGGATGAGAACAGAAATCGTGCTCTGGCGGCACAGCGGCGGCAGGAGGCCCTGTTAGCTAAAGTGGTGCTTCAGGTTAAGAACAGTTTCAGGTTAAGTATGGACCTCCGGAACGAATTAAGTACTTAACCCGAGGTACCACTGTATTGGGATTTTATGTTGTGAACTGCCCTTGAAACCTGTAGGTATAGAGCAGAATACAAACAAACAAACGCCACCTCCAGCCGTGAAGGCAGAGCATAGCTTTCGTGGCTAGCTGCTATGGATAGCTTTCTGTTCCGTGTATTTGTCTAATCCCCTTGTAAAACCATCTAAGCAAGCGGCCGTCGCTGTCTCCCGTGGCAGTGAGTTCCATAGTTTAACGACGTGCTGCCTGTAAATATCTGCCCTGATTCTCCCAACATTCACTTTCATGGGAAGCCCGCGAGTTATAGTGTTGTGAGAGCGTGAGAAAAAACTTCATTTTCTCCATGCCACGCATCATTTTTCTAAATGCACTTTTATCTCTCCGAATAGCGATTCCCACCATCGTGTCCCTATTTACTCGAGCCTGTTTCTCTAAGCTTAAAAAGTCCCAGGTGTCGAAATATTTCCTCTTGCGGGAGCCGCTCCGTCCCTTTTATCTTCTCTCTCTCTCTTGCCCTTTGCTGCAAGATCAAAACAATGACCAGATCGTCAAGGTCTCTAATCGGTTTCGTTTTCTCCTTTGCCTGCCCAGGAAAAGGAAAGCGAACTCTTCCCAGAGACGCTTCGCTCCGTTTTGCTTTCCTCAGAGGCGCCCCCTGCCGGTGAAATCGCGAAAGCGAGGCGGCTATAAAAGGCCAGTCGAAGGGAGAGCTGCTGCCAGACCGCGTCAGCTGAGCATCCGACGGCAGCTGTTGGCTTCGGTGTCCCAATCGTTGACTTCAGGCGTTGCTACGACCCAGACGGCAAAAGTGCAGGATGGTAAGGGAAAGGACCGCTAGCGGAGTGTGGGGGCCTGAATGCGTGTAGCCAGGATTTCTGGGGTTGGGGGGCGCGGTGGGGGCAGGAGACCCGTCTGTCATCATCCTCTTTCTGGCTCTGTCTAGCAGATTCGGAATGAAATATCTCAACAACAGTTGTTTTAAATTACTTTCTTTTGACCCCAAGTGCTCAGGAAAATCTGTCAAAATCTTTGTAATAATAGTAATAGTAATAATAATAATAATAATAATAATAATAATAATAATTAATTATACATAACCTGCCCATCTGCCTAGGTTTCCCCAGCCACTCTGGGCAGCTCCCAACAGAATATTAAAAACACAATAAAACATCAACCATTAAAAACTTCCCTAAACAGGGTTGCCTTCAGATGTCTCCTAACCCTAACCTGCCCCCCCCCAACATCCATAGGTGTGTGTGTGAGGAAGAGGAGGAAATGGGGCTGCCAACTGACTCGGAAAAAACGGGTTTGTCCTGCTCTTGTGGCTTTAGGTAAAGGTAAAGGTACCCCTGCCCGTACGGGCCAGTCGTGTCCGACTCTAGGGTTGCGCGCTCATCTCGCCTAAGAGGCCGGGGGCCAGTGCTGTCTGGAGACACTTCCGGGTCACGTGGCCAGTGTGACGAAGCTGCTCTTGCAAGCCTGCACCAGCGCAGCACACGGGAACACCGTTTACCTTCCCGCTATAAAGCGGTACCTATTTATCTACTTGCACTTAGGGGTGCTTTCGAACTGCTAGGTGGGCAGGAGCTGGGACCGAATGACGGGAGCTCACCCCACTGCGGGGATTCGAACCGCCGACCATATGATCGGCAAGTCCTAGGCGCTGAGGTTCTACCCACAGCGTTTGTGGCTTTAAGAGCAGCTTAACTTTGAGATCTTCATCCCGAGAAAGAATTAGTTTTATTTATTTCTATTGCTCTGAGTAGACCCACTGACAATAATGGAGCCTAATTTTTATTTTATTGCATTTCTATCCCACCTTTTTTCTCTAACGAGTGGCAGTCACGGTTCTTCCCCCTCCTTATTTAACCCCCACAACAACCCTCTGAGGTAGGTAAGGCTGAGAGAAGGCAGCGACTGCCCCCCACGGCTGAGTGGAGATTTGAACCCTGGTCTCCCAGCTCCTAGGGGACGCGGGTGGCGCTGTGGGTTAAAGCCTCAGCGCCTAGGGCTTGCCGATCAAGAGGTCAGCGGTTCGAATCCCCGCGGCGGGGTGCGCTCCCGTTGTTCGGTCCCAGCGCCTGCCAACCTAGCAGTTCGAAAGCACTCTCGGGTGCAAGTAGATAAATAGGGACCGCTTACTAGCGGGAAGGTAAACGGCGTTTCCGTGTGCAGCTCTGGCTCGCCAGAGCAGCGATGTCACGCTGGCCACGTGACCCGGAAGTGTCTTTGGACAGCGCTGGCCCTCGGCCTCTTTGAGTGAGATGGGCGCACAACCCTAGAGTCTGTCAAGACTGGCCCGTACGGGCAGGGGTACCTTTACCTTACCTCCCAGCTCCTAGTCCACTGATCTAACCATTACACCACCAATGGCTCTTTGTGTGGAATGGATAGCGAATGAGAATGGGTTGCATGAACAATGTGTGTGTGTGTGTGTGTGTGTGTGTGAAAGAGAGAGAGAGATTTGAATTTTACGTTATGCTGCCTTGCAGTACTCTCTGATTTTATTGATACTGACATCACTTATGAACAAAGATATTGTCTAGGCCAGTGTTTCCCAAACTGGTGTCTCCAGCTGTTTTTGAACTACAATTCCCAACATCCCTGACCACTGGTCCTGCTAGCTAGGAATGATGGGAGTTGTAGTCCAAAAAAGATGGATACTCTGGTTCAGGAAATAACAACAACAACAACAATTTATTATTAAACCGTGCCCATCTGGCTGGGTTTCCCCAGCCGCTCGGGGCAGCTACTAACAAGATATTAAAAACCTAGTAAAACCTGCGTTCCACAGGGCAAGTGCCACTAACAACAACAACAACAGCAATTTACTATTATACTGGGTTTCCCCAGCAACTCTGGGCACCTACTAACAAGATATTTAAAACATAGTAAAACATCAAAGATTAAAAACTTCCTTATTCTGGGCTGCCTTCAGATGTCTTCTGAAAGTCAGATAGTTGTTTATTTCCTTGACATCTGATGGGAGGGCGTTCCACAGGGCAGGTGCCACTACCAAGAAGGCCCTCTGCCTGGTTCCCTGCAGCCTTACCTCTTGCAGTGAGGGAACTGCCAGAAGGCCCTTGGATCTGGGGCTGAATGATGGGGGTCGAGATGCTTTCAGGACCGGTGTTATGTGGTCTCGGCGGCCACTTCCAGTCACCAGTCTAGCGGCCACATTCTAGATTAGTTGTAGTTTCCAGATCACCTTCAAAGGTAGCTCCACATAGAGCGCTTTGCGGTTAGAAACACTGGTTTAGGCTAAGAGAAACACCTGAGAGCAGGCTCACATGTGCCTTTGGCAACAGATAACCCTTATCTCCCGGGTCCTAATCTGACATTAACCACTACACCACACTCTCTGCTTCCTTCCCAGGCCCTGCGGTTGACTGTAAAATTCCTGTCAGGAGAGCAATACTTCCTGGACACGCATGCCAGCAAAACTGTCTGGGATTTCAAAATCCAAGTAGCCCAGAAGACAGGGTTGTCCCCATATCAGCAGAAGCTGGCCTGCCAGTCTAACGGCAGCATCAACCTTCAGGACAGCGACCAGCTTTCCAGATTCGGGCTGAAATCCGGGGACACCATACTGTTGGTGGTCAAGAGCGAGGAGTCCATCCCCATCTTCCTGCATAACGCCAGGGGCCAAACCAAAAGCTACCTCGTCATGCCTTCGGATTCGGTGGACCAGTTCAAAGCTCGAATTCGGCAGCAGGAGAACATCCAGCCTGGGCAGTTCTGGCTGACGTATGAAGGGAAACCCCTGGATAATGGCAAGAAGCTGGCTGACTACAACATCGCTCCCCACGGCACCGTCTACCTGAACTTCCGCCTCCGAGGGGGCTGCAATTCGGGGGGTGGGCCAGCTTAGCAGACCTCGGGACACCCAAGGCTGTTTCCTCTCTGCTTTTTCCGACTCGCTTCTAAGTTAGATCACGCTCTGTCCCCATCCTCAGCTTGCCACCAGCCTTATGCTCTATGTCAAGGGTCAGGAACCTTTTTCAGCCATGAGCCGGTCCACTGTCCCTCAGACCATGCGGTGGGCCGAACTATATATTTTTTTGAGGGGGGGGGGAGAAATGAACGAATTCCCATGCCCCACAAATAACCCAGAGATGCATTTTAAATAAAAGGACACATCCTACTCATGTAAAAACATGCTGATTCCCGGACCGTTCACGGGCCAGATTGAGAAGACAATTGGGCCGCATCCGGCCCCCGGTCCTTAGGTCGCCTACCCCTGCTCTATGTATTTGCAGCAGTACTGAACATTTTTGGAAACTTTGTTGAGCCATCTGGCTGCAGACATCGCACATGGCTGTAGCCATTCTGCTCTGTAGCCATTTGGCTTCTCCTTGCCCTGAATTCTTTCCATTCAGGCTGGCTATTGTCAGAAATTATAACTTCCAACAACCGGGTGCCTGGGCTTGCTTGTTTTCCTCTTCCCTCACCATCCCTTTTTCCTTTCGTCGTTTTATGTAAGCTGCTCTTGGAGCCTTTTTTGGGGGAGTGGGAAGAGTGGGGCAAAAATGCTTAAAATAAATAGCAAGTGTTAACTGGCTTTTTAATTATTATTTTGTCCTTCCGTGGCTTCGATTCCGTATTGTACTCAAGAGCTTTTATCTACTTGCTTTTACACTGCTTTCAGAAATAAATACAGGAAAACACAAAAATGACTTGTCTGATTGCTGCTCTTCCTGCTGACAAAGATTTTTTTGTGGTTTGCACAGCTGTCAAATGTGGCAACGTCGTTGGTCCCAGTGAGTCATTTTAGGGCATTGGGGTGATCACACTGTGAAATTATGGGTGTGGTAGCTGACATGGGATGGGTATATACATTTAAAGAGCATTCCCCCATCTCCATAGACCCATGAGAACCGTAGTTTGTCAAGAGTGCTGGGAACTGTAGTTCTGTGAGGGGCAAACTACAGGTCCCAAGATTCATGGGGGGGGGGAGTTGGAGATGTGCATTGTCTTTTTTTTATAATTAATTTTATTCAATTTCCAATATGCATTCCATCCATGTTTAACATCCACTTCTAACATATACATCTTTTAGACTTCCCTCAGCCTGTCTGACAATTTCCCATATTATCACAATTACTCACATTTCTTAAATTTATATTGCGCTTTAACAATCTTAATCTTATCATATCTTTTAAGCAACATTTCTATCAATCATTTTCACAGAGCTTCTTGAAAGCCAACAAGCGTTAATTGCTCCTCACATACATTTTTGATATACTCTGTAAATTTATTCCAGTCCTCGGTGAATCTCTGATCGCGTTGGTTCCGAATTTTCCCCGTTAATTTGTCCATTTCTGTGTATTCCATCAGTTTCATTCTCCATGGAGATGTGCATTGTCAATATGGTGTTTGATGCCCGGGTCAGATGGTAGCCTGCAACAACTGGAGGCCACCAGGTTGGCAAAGACTGTTAGTTGTACTTCTGCTACGGAGACCTGGGTTCGAATCCTCATTCAGCCACAGAGCTTACTGGGCTTGAGCGCCACATTAGGCAAAATGTTCTTGCATTGAAGGGGGTTGGACTAGATGGCCCTTGTGGTCCCTTCCAACTCTACAGTTCTATGATTCTAAGATGGAGAAGGGAGTGGGACAGATCTCTCAACGATTTTGCCACCTTGGTGACTCAGGATTAGCAAGAGTCAAGAGCACTGTGGTTATCAGCCCAGCTGCTGTTTTCTGAGAACCAGACAGGAAGAGGACTCCCCTTTGCGTCTGCCACCTTATCAAGGAAGCAGCCAGCTTGTCTTCAACCTTCTGAGAGAAAAAAACAAAACATTAAACAAAGCCACAGAGACTTGCGAACTACCCAGCCTAAAATGAACTTATAATGTCCGGTTTCAATAGATTTTTCAAATGCTTAACTCAGTCTTTTAGATAAGTTCATGAAGATACCAACAAAAGGTAAGTTCGGTGTTATTCACAATACCGAGATGTGCTAGTGGAGTTGTAGATAGATGTTAATAAAGTTGTAGGCAGTGAAGTTGTAGGCGACAGGGTGCTGGCGTTTTGCACCTGTTTCACCCTGGCAGACCAAGTGATCAAGAGGCCGCTGTTCGCCCCCTGTTGGACATGCCTGGTATAAATCTTTAATCCAATCTTAGAAGGGAGCCACATTTTTATTTTTCCAATTCATCAGTATCGGTCTTTTTCCTGTGGCAAGGGCACGGAGAGTCCACTTGTGCTGTCCTTCTGTAAGTTCCAATAAGTAAGGTCCCCTGCTGCCACTTGCCTCTTTGCATCCCGCTGGGTATGTAATTCAAGAGGACCTTTTGCTCTGTAAACATAAGGTTGTTCCATACAGTTCTGTTGAGAGTTTCAGTTAAAAGGTAAAGAAAAAGGTACCCCTGACCGTAAGGTCCAGTCACAGACAACTCTGGGGTTGTGCGCTCATCTCACTCTATAGGTGGAGGGAGCCGGCATTTGTCCACAGACAGCTTTCGGGTCATGTGGCCAGCTTGACTAAGCCGCTTCTGGCGAACCACAGCAGCGCACGGAAATGCTTTACCTTCCTGCCAGAGCAGTACCTATTTATCTACTTGCACTTTGATGTGCTTTCGAACTGCTAGGTTGGCAGGAGCAGGGACTGAGCAATGGGAGCTCACCACGTTGCGGGGATTCGAACCGCCGACCTTCTGATCAGAGTTACCTTCTGCCAAAAATCTTTCAGTATGGGACAATGAAAAAACATATGTTTTAGAGAATCATTATCCCTATTGCCTCTCCAAGAGCTAGACACCTTAGATAGCCCTTTTTTTAAACAAACGTAGTGGGGGCGTAGTGTTAGAGGGGGATTTTCCACTGGTGGCAGATGACAGAAGACTGTGACACCATGAGACCGGTGTAAAACCAAACTAAATAAAGGTTTTTATTTCAAAACAACAAACAGCAAAGCTTGTGGGTGTTTTTCCTGCAGGCAGAGTTCAAACCGCAGCTTTTTTCCTTTTGTAGTCACGGCTAGCTGTACCCAATCAGCCCAGCGCTCACGCAAACTGTTCTTAAAGGTACAAACATGTTTCTGTGCAGAATGATTCTTTCCCAACAGTCCAGTATATTCTAAATATTATTTTTTGTTGAGACTCCTCTAGAGTACGCACCACCTTCAAGAGATGGATGAGGTGCTGGCTCAGAGGCGCACTGTTGCTCTCTGGCCACAGAGGGCGCCACGGCCACAGGGATGAGAGTCTATTGTCTTGCTCCAAAGGAGCCTCCAGGCAGATGTGATTTGGTCCTTGCAAAAGGAGCAAGCAGGGAGGAGGTGGTCTCCCTGGCGTGGACCAGAATGTGGAAACTGAGGATGGGGTGGTTCTTGCTGGGACACGGTGAGCAGAGCCTGATGGAGTGAAACACTATACGGTTGCAGCAGGGAGACCTAGATCCACACCATCACCATCACACCTCCTCAGAAGAAGACCTCAGGGGGTTTGTGTGCTGCTGTTTGCCTGGAGTCTGCCCCCACCCCCACCCCCATGCTTCCAACCCTGGGGGGAAATACATGATGGGGTGCCTGGATTATTTCTGGGAGTTCTGGAACTACGAGACTCCCAAAGTGATTGTTGTGAAGAACAGGAACCTTGGGGTCATCTATAGACTTGTTCAGCTCCTCATCCTGGTCTATTTCATCTGGTAAGTCTGGGCTGTCTATGGGAAGTGTTGCAATCCGGTGATTTTTTTTGAGACTCAGAACTGAGCATTTGGATAGAGCTCAGTTGGTGCTGACAGTGCTCCCCCCCCCAAAAAAAAATATGTTTAGGGGTACTCCTCTCATTTTGACTCCAGAAAATCACAATTTGATAGTTCAAATCGGGGTAAATAAATACAGTAAATGGACAAAAGTACAAAGATTCACAAAATGTGTGGGGTATGCGTACCCCTGAATCCCCCCCCCCGAAAAAAAGCACTGGGTGCCATAACACGAAGGTTGCAGGTTTGATCCCAGCTGCATAATCTTGTATTGCAGACGATTTGGCTCGAAGATTCTCAGGGACCTTTTCAACTCTACAGTTCTAGGATCAGAACTGAATGGGGTGGCCAGTGATGGGAAAATATATTTTCTGTTAACTTTCTTATAAATGTGGGAAGTGAGCCCTGCTGCATTTTTTGGGGGGAGGGGTGGTGACTTTTGCTTGTCTTGCTTAGTGGGCTCCTATATGTGCTTTTTAACTTGTTCATCGATTATCTAGAATTAGGGGTGAGCAGTGAGGTGGGGACATTTGCTGATGATACTAAATCGTTCAAGGTTGTTAGGAGAGAGAGAGATTGCTGAGAGTACAAAAAGGACCTCTCTCCAAACTGAGCGAACGGGCAGTAAAATGGCAAATACAATTCAGTGTCATCAAATTAAAGTCAGGGCAAAAAACCAATAATCTTAATTTCATATAGATACTCATGGGATCTGAACTGGCAGCGACAGACGGGGAGGAGAGTTTGGGATTGTACCAGGTATCTTGGGGAATATGTCAACCTAGTGTGTGGTTTTGCTGTCCATGCTACAGATAATTCGGAAAGGAATCGAAAATAAAACTGTCAGTATCATAATCAGTGCTATTTTTCTAGAAATAGAGGGGCCGGAACTCACCATGAATGCCTCCCTTGTTCTCTTATACAGTGGTACCTCGGGTTACAGACGCTTCAGGTTACAAACGCTTCAGGTTACAGACTCCGCAAACCCAGAAATAGTACCTCGGGTTAAGAACTTGGCTTCAGGATGAGAACAGAAATCGTGCTCCGGTGGCACGGCAGCAGTGGGAGGCCCCATTAGCTAAAGTGGTGCTTCAGGTTAAGAACAGTTTCAGGTTAAGAACGGTCCTCCAGAACGAATTAAGTTCTTAACCCAAGGTAGCACTGTAATGGCAACGGCGCCCTCCTCCTGAGTGGTGCTAGAATGGGATAAAAAAGCCCCGTTGATACAAATTGATGGTGTGTGACCACATTTAGAGTACAGTTCTGGTCACCACATCTCGGAAGGGCTATTGTAGAATTGGAAAAGGAGAATCAAAGAGATCAAAGAAATGATGGACTGACTACAGACAAAAGTGTTTGGGACTTTTTAGTTTAGAGAGCAGGCGAGTAAGTGGCCACATGGCAGAAGTTTTTAAAAATTATGCATGGCATAATCTTCATCTTCATCATCATCATCATCATCATCATCTTATTTTTATTATTATTATTATTATTATTATTACCCCACCCATCTGGCTGGGTTTCCCCAGCCACTCTGGGCAGCTCCCAACAGAATATTAAAAACACTTTAAAACATCAAACTTTAAAAACTTCCCTAAACAGGGCTGCCTTCAGATGTCTTCTAAAAGTCAGATAGTTGTTTATTTCCTTGACATCTGATGGAGAGGATGGCTAGAGAGAATCTTTCCTCCCTCTCTCAGAACACTAGAACTAGTGGACATCCCCTCTGTTGGAAGATTCTGGAGAGATAAAATGAAGTGCTTCACACAATGCATAGTTCAACTTTGGAACTCACTGCCACAGGAGGCAGCGATGGCCACCGACTGGAGGATTGGACAAATTCAGGGAGGAGAGGGCTATCGATGGCTGTTAGCAATGGTGGCTATGCTCTGTCTCCACAGCTGGAGGCAGCGGTGCTTCTGCATCCCAGTTGCTGGGAACCACAGGTGGGGAAAATGTTGCTCTTATGCTCAGGTCCTCCTTGTGGGGTTTCCTCCAGGCATTTCGGCGGCCACTGTGAGAGCAGGAGGCTGGACTAGGTGGGCCAGTGACCTGACCCACCAGGCTGTCCTTATGTTGTTAATACAAGGTTCTAGTCTTTAAGGTGTTCTGGAAAAAACTGCTCCTTTTCCCTTATGGGGTATCCAGGAGCCCGTTATAGAGCCCTTAAGTGGGTTCCCTATCGGTATGAGAAAGTAACAGAGGCCAGCCAGAGAATATTGAGAAGCAAAGTGGCTAGTAAGCCTGATCTTTATTAAACTGTTGCAACAGGGTCCCCACTCACCACACGCAGGAGGAGAGAACCCCGAACAATGGTGCGCAAGCGCTTATACAGTGGTACCTCTGGTTACATACGCTTCAGGTCACAGACTCCGCTAACCCAGAAATATTACCTCGGGTTAAGAACTTTGCTTCAGGATGAGAACAGAAATCGGGCAGCAGTAGCGCAGCACAACGGGAGGCCCCATTAGCTAAAGTGGTGCTTCAGGTTAAGAACAGACCTCCAGAACAAATTAAGTACGTAACCAGAGGTACCACTGTATAGACTTTTGAAATTGCCCAAGACCACCCCAAAAAACATCATACATACCTCATAGAAGGAGGCGGTCTACAGCAGAAATCCTGTCTGCCAGGATACCTGACAATGTTCACTGATTGCTTTACCTGGGCAGCCTGACCATTCTTGTGTGATGGTAAATACTTTAGTTCCTGAATCCATTCCACTGTATGCATATACAAATACGCCCTTAAGACAGGTAAGCAAAAGACAGTGGAGAGGCTGTCCCATTTCCTTCCCTCTTCAGAGAAATATTGGCGAGTCAAACTGGCTTCAGGATTGTTCTCCTGTACTATTTCAGACATGTGGTTTATATACTTATGTATGTCTTTGCCTTGTACGTTTATGAGCATTTATTTTATATTTGGGACCTTAGAATTCTTATAACAAAGGTGCTACAAGGCTTGCTGGTTTCTCACCAGGTACGTGTTTATCATCCAGAAGGGCTACCAGGAGAGCGAGTCGGGCCCAGAAAGCTCCGTCATCACTAAAGTGAAGGGTGTCAGTCGCTCTCAGCACAAGGTCTGGGATGTGGAGGAATATGTGAAGCCTCCAGAGGTGAGCACACAAGAGCGCCCTCTGCAGACAGGAACACACACCTGAACTCAGCGGCGGAAGAAGCACAGGGATGTCGCCTCTGGATTATGGGAGGCAAAAAGAGACAAATGGGTGTCCTCCTGTCAGGGGTACAAACTTGAATAGAATATTTTTTTGGGGGGGGGCTGCATAATCAATCACATGACATGACACACGCACACCATTTGAATGGCAATGCCCAGTAACTTGGGGTGGCCCAGCACCCTCAACTATTATTGTGTGTGTGTGTGTGTGTGTGTGTGTGTGTGTGTGTGTGTGAAGGTACCCCAAGGAGTTGGCTCCTATGCCTCCAGATGGTTCTGGACTACAACTCCCATGATTCCTGATGTGGCCACAGGCTATGCTGGCTGGGACTGATGCATGCTGGGAAACCCAACCTCTGCAGGGCACCACAATCGTTCTCCCCGATGATAAGGTCTCCAACAATGCCATGTCATAAAAACCTGTGTTGGACTGTGGCGATCACACAGGGTCCCCGGACGTTTCACCGTCTATTGATCCCTGTGCCACCACTTTATTTCTCGCTGCCACCACCCAGGCCCTACCTGGTACAATACTGAGTCCAGCCAGGGTTAAATTGGAACATAAACTTCTGTTTATTTATTGCAGTTTAACAAGCGTGTGGTTTCATAAATGGTATCGCTCCATTACAATCATGGGGTGCCTATCCAGACCTATAACTTCCGCTACCTGCTCTTACTCACTAAACTACCTCTCAGATATTTACTTGTCTTCCTAGCCTCTAACTGTTCCTGACTCAGCTTATTTCGCTACACTAACTCAACCTACCCACAGACTCTATCCCAATTCACTCCCACTCCAACCAACCACCCAACTCCCAACGAACTCCTTCCTTCCTCCCAGAGCTGGTTTTATAGTCCCTCTGACTCCACCCCCTGGGTTCTGATTGGGTAACCCGTTTAACTATTTCACCTCCAGCACTCTCATATGTTAACGTCACATCGACATAGTGTAGAGCCTTTGGGGCAAAAATGGAACAAACGATCTGCCTCCAGAACCATTCTTTTTTTGGAGGGGAGGGGGACTCCAGAACCCTTTTTTTTGGCGGGGGGAGACTCAATTATGTTTACTGGGTAACTCAAATAGGGAGAGTGCTGTGTACTTAGGTCCTGCTTGCAGGCTTTTCACTGAGGCAGGGCCAGCCCAACCATGAGGCAAGTTGAGGCGATTGCCTCAGGTGGCAGAATCCACAGGGGCAACAAATCCTAACTGTATCTTTATTCCCCCTTTGTAGATCATCACTCACCTCTTCTTACCTGGTGGGAAAGGGACACCCATTTTGTGGTTTGCCTCAGGTTCCAAAATGTCTTGAGCCGGCCCAACACTGAAGTATCTGTTTGGTCACTGTGAGAACTGGATTATCGGCTAGAGGGACACCGCCCCCCCCCCCTTTAGCCTGATCCAGCAGCCAGGTTCTCTTCTCATGTTCTAAAAGTGCCCAGGATTCTCACGAGGCTGATTGGTTGGATGCTTTGCCCACAGACACCTTTGGTGAAGCATCATGCATAGATCACAGATACATCATACATATGTCACAAACAGGGAAGGGTCATCTGGCAGAAACTGGTTCATCAGGTTTCCCTCTAAGCCTCCCTTGCCCACCACCATACACCCATCAAGTGATACAATGGAAATATTTACAAGTCCCTGGTTTTCCAGGCCAGGTAATCACACTTCTTTGTCCGGACTGAGAGCTAATCCATTCCTGGATTTTTTTGCTATTTTCCATGGATGACTACCTGTCTGGCACCCATTTGCCAGGATGCCAGCAATTCTCTCTTGTCCTGGGGCTGCTGCGTACATGACCCCAGGTTTCAGGGATTATGGCTGTCTTTACTCATTTCCCCTTGGTAGCTATTCCTTTCCCTGAGTCAAATGAAATTAGAATAGTGTGGTGTCGTGCGTTATGTGGTGCTTTGAGGAGACATTGTGTGCGTGGATAAAGGGTGGGTGGGTGCTGGAGGGGCAACCCCCCCATCATTATAAAAAATTGTGTAACACCTCTAACTCTCTGTCTTGTCTGCAGGGAGGCAGTGTTTTCAGCATCATCACCCGTGTCCAAGTCACCTCCTCACAGACTCAGAACACCTGCCCCGAGGTAGGAATTGGCCGTGCCAAATATTTCACATCCCTGATTGGCTACCCACTTCCCGATTCCTTTATCTCAAAAGTTTGCCCGTTCATCAAAAGAGGCACTACGAACCATCCTGTCGAGGCAGATGTTGTGCCCCAGGAACTGTGGATCTTGCTGTGCTTCTAACTGTGGGAATGTTCAGGGAAGCAGGAGAGGATATATTGTTTATTAATATCCTTCCTAACTTGTGCCAGCAAATTCCTTTACTTAGCAGAGTTTTACATTCCCCTTTTAAAAGCACAGTGGATAACTGGTTGCAGGCTTGTGTAAGCCTCTCACTGTTAGGTTCCTGGTAAGTTCCCTTATATCCCTCTTAATAGAATAAACACACCACAATCTTGTGTAAAGTATATAAAAGTTGTTTACTCACATCACTTCACAGTTGGATCCCTGAAGGCAGACTTAGTTACAAAGCATATACAGTGGTGCCCCGCAAGACGAATGCCTCGCAAGACGGAAAACCCGCAAGACGAAAGGGTTTTCAGTTTGCAGAGGCGCTTCGCAAGACGAATTTCCCTATGGGCTTGCTTCGCAAGACGAAAATTGGCGAAAATTTTTGAGTTTTTTCCCCGCTCCAAAACACCTTTTTCTGAAGCACTAAGCTGCTAAAAGCATTTTAGCAGCAAAACCGCTAATCCCTTAAGCCTTAAAAAGCCGTTTTTAGCCCTTAAACTGCTAATAGCGCTAATCCGCTAATGGGCTTGCTTCGCAAGACGAAAAAACCGCAAGACGAAAAGACTCGTGGAACGGATTCTTTTCGTCTTGCGAGACACCACTGTACATGTGGATCTATCCCACATGGGGATAATCCCAGTGTTGGCTGGAAGCCAACAGAGCATCTCTAGCTAAAAAGCTGCTCCAACGACAGACGAAGTCAAAGAGAGAGTGTGTGCAGCGTGCCCTGCCATTTGGTTACCTGGACAGGTAAGGTCATGCCCACCTCTAGTCACATGCAAAGGAAGGATGTCTCAGCCAGGAGGAAACAGGGAGTTTTCAACTGGCTGGACCAAACATTCCCCCGCATGTCCACTCTAGGAAAACAAGGAATGTTGTACTTGACTGCTACTTATGTATCATATCCCACACTAACTACTCTCTCTTGTCCGCCTTTTGCAGAATATGAGGGCTCTGTGCCGCTCTGACAGGGACTGCCATGCAGGAGAGATGGATATGCTGGGGAATGGTGAGCAATGGGGTTGTCTCGTGACAGGAACCGGCGTGACTCAGGCTCTAAGCAAGCGAGTTGTGAAATCCCTAGCTTGGCTCTCTCCTGGGTTTTTAGCCATTTATTTCTTTTCTTGCATCTGTACTCTGCTTTTCACCTGCTGTGGAACCTTGGGTTGTTCCCAGGTGTGCATGCAATTCCCAGGTGGCCACCCATCCAGGCACTGAGCAGGTTTAGACATTCAGCAAGGTGGTGCCTCTCCAGACCATGTCTTGGGAGCCACAACTACAAACTTCCCAATCTTATACCTTCCAGATGTTCTTGAACTACAACTCCTACTAACCCCAGCCAGAACCATCATTTGAGACTACAACTCCCATCAGCCCCAACCAGCAACATCATTTGTGACTAGAACTCCTATTAGCCCCAGTCAGCAAAGCCATTTGGGACTACAACTCCCATCAGCCCCAGCCAGCACCATCATTTGTGACTACAACTCCTATTAGCCCCAGTCAGCACAGCCATTTGGGATTACAACTCCCATCAGCCCCAGCCAGCACCATCATTTGTTACGACAGCTCCTATTAGCCCCAGTCAGTACAGCCATTTTGGACTACAACTCCCATCAGCTCTGGCCTCCGCAGCTGCATGACACTATGGCTGATGGGAGCACAGCTACCCTGGCTGGGGTTGCTGGGAGTTGTAGTTCAAAACATCCAGCAGTTACTAGATTGGGGAAGGCTTTCTAGTGCAGAAACCATTCTCCCAGATGCCATCCCTCCTGGCAATATTGAGGTGACAAGACCCCACCAGGCTCAAAAAATGTGGTTGTGGGGTGGCCAGCTTTCACCTGTGCCCCTGTTCTTTCATTCCTTATAGGAGAGAAGACAGGGCGCTGTATCTCCTATAACTACAGCATGAAAACCTGTGAGATTAGAGCTTGGTGCCCCGTGGAGGACGCAGCATCTGTCAGGTAAGGAGGGACATGGAGATAAACAGAGATAATAACAATAACAATAACAATTTATTATTTATACTCTGCCCATCTGGCTGGGTTTCCCCAGCCACTCTGGGCAGCTCCTAACAGAATTAAAAGTGCAATAAAACATCAAACATGAAAGACTTCCCTAAACAGGGCTGCCTTCAGCAGGGGCGGAGGAAGGGATGTGTGGTAGGTGCAGGCCGCCCCGGGTGTCACCACTGAGGGGGGTGACAAAATGCCAGGTGGCTCTCACCTCAGGGCCTGCAGTCCACCTGAGCCACGCATCTCTCCTGGGAGAGACACGGTGGCTTAGGCTCATGCAGGCTCTGCGCTGCCCAAATGGTCTGCCCGCTGCCTCCCCCCTAGCTGTAGGACAGCTGAGTGGGAGGAGGCAGGCAGACCCCAGAGGTCCTGCGGTGTGCCCCACCCCTATGGGCAGCTCACCCTACCCTGGGCGTGCCGCCCCAGGCACCCAAGCGACTTCCGCTGCTGGCCTTCAGATGTTTTCTGAAAGTCAAATAGTTGTTTATTTCCTTGACATCTGATGGGAGGGCGGGCACCACTACCAAGAAGGTCCTCTGCCTGGTTCCCTGTAAATTCACTTCTTGCATTAGGGAACCCCAGAAGGCCCTCAGAGCTGGACTTCAGTGGCTGAACAATGGGAGTGGAGACGCTCCTTCAGGTATACTGGGCCGAGGCCGTTTAGGGCTTTAAAGGTCAGCACCAACACTTTGAATTGTGCTCGGAAACGTAGTGGCAGCCAATGTAGGTCTTTCAGGAACAGTGTTACAGTGGTACTTCAGGTTACAGACACTTCAGGTTACAGACGCTTCAGGTTACAGACTCTGCTAACCCAGAAATAGTACCTCTATTTTTGGTTAAGAACTTTGCTTCAGGATGAGAACAGAAATCGTGTGGTGGCGGTGCAGCGGCAGCAGGAGGCCCCATTAGCTAAAATGGTACCTCAGGTTAAGAACAGTTTCAGGTTAAGAACGGACCTCCAGAACGAATTAAATTCTTAACCTGAGGTACCACTGTATATGTGTATGCTTGTGTGTGTGTGTTTGTGTGTGAGAGATCTTTTCTACCCTGACTTTAACAGCAGACATCTTTGCTTCCTAGTGAGAACTTGTCAAAGATGGCCCCAGAGTTCACCATCCTCATAAAGAACAACATCCATTTCCCTCGCTTCCGGTTTACCAAGTAAGAGCACCAGCGCATCCAGGTAGGGTTGGTCACCTGACCCAAGTCCTAGGCCCTTGGAGGGAAGTTCCCAAACTGGTTTCCAAAATCTTGATCTGCCCAGTGACTGCGATGCATGCAGAATGATGTCCGATGGCGGATTTTCCCTTGTGTGTCAACTTGGCTTTTTCTGATGCATTTTTGCTGTGCCAGAACAAGTCCAGCAGCACACAGGAGGAGAGTTTCTGCTCCTGATCCTTGTTCCGTCTTCTCTCCAGAGGGAACGTCAAGGACAACGACGACAGCTACCTGAAGAGCTGCACCTTCAACGAAACCACAGGCCTCTACTGCCCCATCTTCAAGCTGGGCTTCATTGTGGAGCAAGCGGGAGAGAACTTCACCCAGCTGGCTGAAAAGGTACAGGCCGTGTAGGAATGTCGGAAGCTGCTTTGTAGAAAGTCAGGTCCATCTGGTTCAGAACTGGCCGGCAGCCGTGTCTCTCCAGGGTTTCAGGCAGGCAGTATCTCCCAAGCCTACCTAGAGGTGCTGCTGGGAATGGAACGTTGGACCTTCTGCATGCAAAGAACATGTTGTATGTACCCTGAAAGAGAAGTTAGGTTTCTAGTCCTTATGATTGTAAAAAAAATACAGTGGTACCTTGGTTCAGAACCTCAGATTTGTATTGATTTGTATTGCTTTTGATCGATTTAGGTGGGCAGCTGCCCACCTGCCTCCCCCTTGGCTACATCCATAGTGGGGCTTACATGGGCCCCCCAATATTTTACAGTGGTACCTTGGTTCTCAAACGCCATGATGCTCAAACAACTTGGAACCCAAACACTGCAAACCCGGAAGTAAGTGCTCCGGTTTGCAAACTTTTTTCGGAAGCTGAATGTGCTCCGTTTTGAGTGTTACGCTTCCATTTTGAGTGTTACACTGAGGTCTGTCTGTTTTTGCTACTTATTTTGCTTTTTAGTTTTTGCGTCTCTTTTTTTGTTTTGTTTTTGCGACTGTGTGGAACCCAGTTCAGCTACTGACTGACTGATGTGTGTGACTGCAGTACATTGTTTATTGCTTTCACTTTATGGATCAATGGTCTCGTTAGATAGTAAAATTCATGTTCAATTGCTGTTTTAGGGGTTGTTTTTAAAAGTCTGGAACGGATGAATCCATTTTGCATTATTTCTATGGGAAAGCGCGCCTTGGTTTTGGAATGCTTTGGTTTTGGAATGGGCTTCCGGAACGGATTAAGTTTGAGAGCCAAGGTACCACTGTAGTGCTGAACTAAACATGTAGATTAGTATTCAAATAGATCCCTGGTCCTTCCAATGATTCTCCAGGGTTCCAGGAGTCTTTCCTACCAGGAGATGCTGGCAGGGATTGAACCTGGGACCTTCTGCATGCCAAGCAGGTGCTCTGCCACTGAGCTACCCTTCCGCTATTGCATCAGGGGTGCCTTCTTTCCAGCCAGGCCTTCCTGGTGGAATGTTCTTTCATGAGCAAGCGGTTAGTGAAGGCCACTCGCCAGTGTGGTGTAGTGGTTAAGAGCGGTGGACTCGTAATCTGGTGAATCGGGTTTGCTTCCCTGCTCCTCCACATGCAGCTGCTGGGTGACCTTGGGCCAGTCACACTTCTCTGAAGTCTCTCAGCCCCACTCACCTCACAAAGTGTTTGTTGTGGGGGAAGAAGGGAAAGGAGATGGTTAGCCGCTTTGAGACTCCTTAGGGTAGTGATAAAGCGGGATATCAAATCCAAACTCCTCCTCCTCCTCCTCCTCCTCCTCCTCCTCCTCCTCTTCTTCTTCTTCAAATGATCTCTTTAAAAGGGAAGATGATTTTGCAGAGGAGAGATGCAGTGCTGGGGCCAGTGCTGTACATAATAACAAGGACGGCTTCGGGTTTGAGGAGACTCTTGGCAACATGCTGCTCACCTGTCATTCACCCGATGCCTCGCGCCTCCGAGCTTGGAGGCTTGCATTCGGCACTGAACTTGAACAGTGCCAAATGCAATCGAAGGAGTGACTGGGAACAAACTCAGTACCGAAAGCGAGTCGTGTTGCTTTTGTCAGGGGCAGGATCAGATCAGGAGTGCTTGAGTGGAAGCGTTCTTAACAGGACTTGCGTCGGGCAGCAAATTTAAACATTGCTAAATGCAAGCCCCATTGCAAGTGTTGAAAACCAACAGCAAACATCGTCCCTGAATGTTGGTCATGCTGGATGAGGCTGGTGGAACCCCAATGACCTCTGGAGGGCAGCAGGTTTGAAAGGATGGCTTAGACAGGGGTCAGCAAACTTTTTTTAGCAGGGGGCCGGTCCACTGTCCCTCAGACCTTGTGGGGGGCCAGACTATATTTTGGAAAAGAAAAAAAATGAATGAATTCCTATGCCCCACAAATAACCCAGAGATGCATTTTAAATAAAAGCACACATTCTACTCAGGCAGGCCCCACAAATAACCCAGAGATGCATTTTAAATAAAAGGGCACATTCTACTTATGTAAAAGCACGCTGATTCCCGACCATCCATGGGCCGGATTTAGAAGGCGATTGGGCCGGATCCGCCCCCCAGGCCTTAGTTTGCCTACCCATGGCTTAGAACCTCTGTCTGGGTGCAGAGGAGAGAAATTCAATTCAATTCTATTCAATTCAATTCAAATTTAAGGAGCACCTGCCTAATTCACACTTCCCAAAACAACACTCAAACCGAAACAACCGTCCTTTGAAATTTGCATACTTGCAGATTTCCCCTAAATAACGGGTGCAAAAAAATCGCAAATGCTAGCTTAAATAATGCACAGAATGCAAACTGTATATATAATAGGAGGGGGGCAGGAATCACATTAAAACGCTGATGGATTTTCATAAATCACATACTCGTTTGAAAACACGGAGAACTGAACTTAAGTTTGGGAAAATTCTCACACTGAGAGAAACAGAAATTGACGGATTTGCCCGTTGTCATATCTTCCGGCAACTTGGCAGGTTTGCCCCCTTCGGAAGCTCCAGCCTGATGCTTCCTGCTCCACAACCCCCGCCAACTTGTGGGATGCCCACAACCTCCCTCAGGTTGCCAATTCCGGGTAGCTGGCTGGCCTCTAATTGCCTTTCTCTTCATATCAATCAGCCCCAATCGACTCTCATCGCTCTCCTGGGATGGAGGGTATATTATCGGTTGCTTCAGTGAAGCTCATCTCTCAGCCATCCCGGCTGCTCCTAATCCCCGTGGGATTAGCTCTTCGGCTAGATGGACTCCACACTCTTACTTACCCCAGCAAGGATTTCATTGACCAGTGGAGTAATGAAGTGGGGCAGAGAGTCAGTGTGGCCTAGTGGTTAGAGTGCTGGACTATCGCCTCGGAGACCAGGGTTCAAATCCCCACTTGGCTGTGAAGCTCTCAAGGTGCGACCTTGGGCCAGTCGTAGGCACATGAGAAGCTGCCTTATAGCGAGCCAGACCTTTGGTCCATCTAGCTCCATATTGTCTACACTGACTGGCAGCAGCTCGCCAGGATTTCAGGCAGGGGAGTCTCTCCCAACCCTACTGGAGATGCTGGGGACTGAACCTGGGACCTCCCTCATGCAAGACAGGTGAGCTGTGGCCCTTTCCCAGTTGCTTGCTCTCAGCCTTGCAGGGTTGCTGTGGAGATAAAATGAGGAGGAAGAGAACCACATATGCCACTTTGAGCTCCCTGGGGTGAAAAAGGTGGGATATAAATGCAATAAACAAATGCTACCAGGGTGTGAGGGGCAGTAGATTCCGTATCAACAGGATTGAAAATGAAACTGCCGATATCCTAAGGCCACCATACAAATCTATGGAGCAGCTGTGCTCGGAATATGGTGTGCCAGTCTAGTCACCTCTCCTCAACAAGGATACTGTAGAGTTGGAGAAGTTTCTTTCTTTTTCTTTTTTGACAATAAAATAAATAAATAAATAAATAAATAAATAAAGTGCACCCCACCACCGAGACCATTCCATTGTTACCATCTGACCTCCCAAAATTTCAACACCTCTTGCGGTAAAAGGTAAAGGTAAAGGGACCCCTGACCATTAGGTTCAGTCGTGACCGACTCTGGGGTTGCTTTACTCATCTCGCTTTACTGGCCGAGGGAGCCGGCGTACAGCTTCCGGGTCATGTGGCCAGCATGACTAAGCCACTTTTGGCAAACCAGAGCAGCGCACGGAAACGCCGTTTACCTTCCCGCCAGAGCGGTACCTATTTATCTATTTGCACATTGATGTGCTTTCGAACTGCTAGGTGGGCAGGAACTGGGACCGAGCAACGGGAGCTCACTCCGTCGTGGGGATTTGAACCGCCGACCTTCTGATTGGCAAGCCCTAGGCTCTGTGGTTTAACCCACAGCGCCACCCATTTGGCCCTTTTCCGTTTTAACAGTACAAATTCTACAAACAACCTCCGTATCTCCTCAAAATAATTTCTCCTGCTTATTCCCCATCTTACCTTAATGGCACATGATAATTTTTCATTAATAGCTATATCCCATACCTCTTTATACCACCTTTCCATTTTAGAGGAAGAAGGGCCTTCTTGGTGGTGGTGCCCACCCTGTGGAATGCCCTCCCATCAGATGTCAAGGAAATAAACAACTATCTGACTTTTAGAAGACCTCTGAAGGCAACCCTCTTTAGGGAAGTTTTTTAATGTGTGATGTTTTATTCTGTTTTTAATCTGTTGGGAGCTGCCCAGAGTGGCTGGGGAAACCCTGCCAGATGGTGGGGTATTAACAACAACAACAACAACAACAACAACAACAACAGTATATTATATTCTGCTTGCCCCTTCTACTTCCTAGCTATAATAATTAGTGCAGCTGTCAATAAATTTGTGAGCAAGTCCTTCGTAACCTGTGAACCTTCCACCCCATCTTAAATTGATGATAATGCTACCTCTAGACTTTCGGTCAGCTTTAACCCAGTGATTTCTGTTATTCCCTTAAACACCCTTTGCCAAAAAATTGTACATATTTACACTCCCACCACATGTGAACATAATTCCCTGTTTCCTGGCATCCCCTCCAACATAGCACCAAATATTCCTTGTTTATTTGATTTAATCTGAGTTGGAGAAGTTTCAACCAAAACGATCAAGAGCTTGGAGCAACTCCTGTGCAAGGAAAGTCTACAGCCTTTGGGACTTTTTAGTTTAGAGAAAAGCTAAGAGGCGACATGATGGAATCTGATAAAATTACGCACAACTTGGAGAGAGCGGACAGAGAAAAGTTTCTCTCTCTCATAACACCAGAATTCGTGGACACCTGATGAAGCTGAATGTTGGAAAATCAGGACAGATAAAAGAAAGAACTTCGCCGTGCTGCACTGTGTTAAACTGTGGAACTCACTGCCACAGAAGGCAGCAATGGTCACCAACTTGGATGGCTTTAAAAGAGGATTGGACAAATTCATGGAGGATAAAAGGCTCTCAGCAGCTCCCAGCTACCCTGGCTGTGCACTACCTCCATTGACAGAAGCATCATGCCTTTAAATACCAGCTGCTGTGAACCGCAAAGTGGGAGGATGCTGTTCAATTTGGGTCCTGCTCCTGGGCTGCTCAAATGTGCTTCTGTTTTGGCCCATGGGAGGAGAGCAGCAAGATGGAAAAAGGCAGGTTGTTGGCCTGAGCCAAGAGTACTATCATCCGGAGGCGGCGCGAAACCGTGATGGCGGACCTCTTCGAGCTCTGAAGAGGGGCACCGCAGAAAAGGGTTGTTTCGCTACGGCGCAGCGGCAACCCATCAAGAAAAACCACGGACAGAGAGAGTCCGTGGCCGTGGGACTCGGCGGGCACCTGGAGCGACCCCAAATTCGCGGAAGGGACCCCGTAAGGGGCTCCGGAGTGAAGGAGGGGGAGCGGTGCTGTGAGTTCATCGCTCTTTCTGCGGAGGCGAAGCCGCGCGGCTGTCACGGATGAGCGCTGACCTTTCTTCCAAAAAATACTACTCTGAAACAGCAAACCCGTGAGTAAGGACTTAAGATTTGTTACAATAACTTGAAGAAATTTGGCTGAAACCGGGAGACGAGAAAGAGGAAGTCCGTCTTCCGGCACTGCTTATAAGATCAAAGCAGACTGTTTAAAGAGCGGAAAGCGCTGTGAACAGGGAAGCTTTAAGGCTTTAAAGTGGGACTTTCGTGCACACTTGAAATTCTATTCTTAAAGGAAGAAAAAATACAGTTTAAATTGGACTTGGAGCGGTCCCCCATGGGGCGAGGGAAGACTCTAACCCCAAATCTTCGGGTGGCCGGGTGAAGTTGCTTGACTGCGGAACTGTTACAAACTTCCAGATACTTTTGTAACTGAAGTGCAACTTTTGGGCTTACTTAGTTTGAGTGGATACAATTGCAGGCACCTTGTTGGAACATTGTTAAACGTTTTAGAGTGCTCTGCAGGACTTTTTTCTTAGTGTTTTGGAACTAACTTGCTTTTAAAATTGTTTTTGAAAACGGAAACTTTAATGGCGGAAAAGTTACCTTCTTCTTACTAACTTTTGGTGGCACTCCCCCTAGAGGACATTGGATAACAAAGGCCTGGGAAAAGTTTTTTTGCTTACTTTCTTTCTCCAGACTGTTTATAAATTTGGACTTGTCTTTCCCATGGGATTACAACATCTGACCTTGAACATTGACTGATGAGTGGTACAGGAAAGACAAGAGCAGCCAAAGCTAAGGAAGCTAAGGAAAAAGAAAAAGCCAAAAAGCAGGCACAGCTTTTGCAAACAACTTTAACTCAGGGACGTAGACTATCAGTGCCTGCTGTGCTTGCAACACAAAAAGTAGAAAGTGAAAAGCCTGAAAAATCTGAAGAGGAAGATATGGCATCAGGAGGAGCAGAGGCAGCACTGAAACAAGTTTTGGAACAATTGTCAACATTAAATCAAAAAATTGATAACCAATCAACAAAAATTGACCAAGCTACATCCTCGATCCAGAAATTGACAGATCAGGTTTCCCAACACACCCAAGCAATTGAAAAATTGCAAGGAGCAACGGAAGAGAACCGTAAATTGGCAGGGGAAGCCGTTGAAATTGCAACATCAGCTAAAAAAGAGGTTGAGGAAGTTAAAGCAGAAGTCAAGCCTCTGCATAAACAGATAGGGGACCAACAAACCTATCTCTCTTTGGTGGAACTGAAAAACCGGGAGACTAATCTTAGGCTTAGGGCGGTCCCAGAAATCGAACAAGAAGATTTGATTGGATTTTTGACAACAGAATTTTCAAAGTTCTGGGGCTTAAAAGAAGAAAGTGATTTTAAAATAGTATCGGCTTTTCGACTGGGAAGATTGGTAAGAAAAGATAGATCTAGAGACTGTCTAATAGCTTTGAGATCAAGAGAGGAGAGAGACAAAATATTAGGCCTACACTTCAAAAACTCAATTGAGATACAAGAGAAAAGGGTGGAAATCTACCGAGATATTCCTAAACAGCTATTGGATCTGAGAGCCACCTATTCAGAATTGGCTAAGTTGTTGAGACTTAACTCAATCCCTTATAGGTGGGAGTTCCCACAAGGACTATCATTTACTTACAAACAGAAGAAGGTTAAAATAAGATTACCAGAGGATCTACAAAAGTTCCAGCACGACCACGGAGAAGATCTCCAAAAAGAAGCAGCAGCCCTTTGGCCTATACTTAAACCAGGACCCACTCTGCCAGCAGGCGGAGGGACGCCTAAACCCTCGGAATTAGAGGAAAAAGAAGATACACCGCTCTAGGTGTAACAGAATAGTTCAGGATGTCTCTGCAGCTACTCAGTTGGAATATAAATGGCGGAAATTCCCCGGAGAAAAGAAGGAAACTGTTTCATATATTGAAGAAAGAACAATTGGATATTATTTGTTTACAAGAAACCCATGTGACCAGGCTCCACAGGAAAGTTTTGGTCAACAAAAGACTAGGCCAAGAGTTTATTTCCTCAGACAAGGTAAAGAAAAGAGGAGTGGTGATTTATGCTAAGGAGAGCCTGATACCTAAATTTTTATTCAAAGATGAATATGGAAGAATTCTGGCAATTGAAATCCAGACCCAAGGAGAAAAAATATTGATACTAGGAATTTATGCTCCAAACGACGGGAAATCAGAATTTTTCAAGAAGCTGCATGAGACGCTGCTGGACTATCTGGACTATGCTAACATCATAATGATGGGAGACATGAATGGAGTGGTGTCTACACATATGGATAAGTCTTATAACCAAAATCTAACATCAGACGGCAGACTGCCTAAAACTTTTTTTGAAATGACTGACAATCTGGATTTGATTGATATATGGAGGACAAAGAACCCCCTAGGTAAAGAAGGAACTTTCTTCTCTGAGGCCCACCTGTCCTGGTCAAGGATCGACCAAATCTGGACCTCCAGGGGGCTGGCACCCAAGACTAAAAAGGTGGAAATCTGCCCAAAAACATGCTCCGACCACAACGCTCTGAAATTAGATCTCAGACTTACTCAAACCGGTTCCTTCAGATGGAGAATGAATGACACTCTTTTAAGAGATCAAGAGATTGTGAAAAAGGCCCAAAAAACATTAAAGGACTATTTTGAGATAAATTTGAATACTACAGTAGAAAAAAGAACGATCTGGGACGCAAGCAAAGCTGTCATGAGGGGGTTTCTGATACAACAGAATACAATTAAGAAGAAGCTCTGGAATGGAAAGAAAGATAAAATACTGGAGAAAATACATCAAGGAGAGAAAAAATTGAGAACTAAACCAAAGTCAAAGGATCTGTTGAGAGAAATTAAATTCCATCAAGCAGAATATTCAAAATTGATTAATCAGGAGATTGAATGGAAAATAAAACAGATGAAGCAAAGATCCTTTGAATCAGCAAATAAATGTGGAAAGCTGCTAGCTTGGCAGCTGAAAAAAAGACAAAAGTTGAATACAGTTACAAATCTAGAGATTGAAGGAAGAATGGTGCAGAAACCAGAGGAAATTAGGAAGTGCTTCCACAGATATTTTAAAGAACTTTATGTACAGGGGCCTCAGAAAGAATCAGAGATAGATCATTTTTTAAAGACAAATGGACTATCAAAAATAACTCAAGATAAAAGATCAATCTTGAACTCTACAATAACCACCCAGGAAATTGAAAGTGCCATTCAGAACATGCAACTAGGCAAATCTCCAGGCCCGGATGGGCTTACCTCCAAATACTACAAGACTTTGAAAGACTATTTAACACAACCCTTGTTGGAGGTATGCAACCAGATCATGGATGGGAAGAGGGCACCAGAAACGTGGAAAGAAGCGTTCATCACATTGATACCTAAGATAGAATCTGAAAAGACTCAACTCAAGAACTACCGCCCCATCTCACTCCTGAATGTGGATTACAAAATATTTGCAGACATTTTGGCAAGTAGACTTAAAAAAGTTTTAATTGAAGTAATTCACAAAGACCAAGCAGGCTTTCTCCCTGGTAGACATTTATATGAGAATACCAGAAACATCATCGATATTTTGGAACTTTTACAAACTAACAGGAACACAAGGGCGGTGTTAATTTTTGTTGATGCGGAGAAAGCATTTGACAATATATCTTGGATGTTCATGAAGAAAAACTTGGAAGGGATGGGAGTGGGGCGGGGGTTTGAAAATGGGTTACGAGCAATTTATTCAGAGCAAAAGGCCAAATTAATAGTGAACAATGTGGTGACGGAGGAGTTCAAAATTGAAAAAGGGACACGACAAGGGTGCCCTCTATCCCCTCTTTTATTCATTTCAGTCCTGGAGGTGCTATTGAACATGATAAGGGAGGACCGGCTGGTACAAGGGATAGAGGTCGGAGTGAAACAATATAAACTTAAAGCTTTTGCAGATGACCTAGTTTTGACATTGCAGGAGCCAGAATCCAGTACAAAAAGAGTTCTTGAACTTATATCTGAGTTTGGTCAGGTGGCGGGGTTTAAGTTGAACAAACAAAAAACCAAGGTTTTGACCAAGAATTTGACACTTACAGAAACAGAGGGGTTTCAGAGAGAAACAGAATTAAATGTGGTAAAGAAAGTGAAATATCTAGGGATCTATTTGTCTTCCAAAAATTTGAATTTATTTAAGGACAATTATGAAAAATGCTGGTTGGAAGTAAAGAAGGATTTAGAAATTTGGTCAAGATTGAAACTTTCCTTGTTGGGAAGGATTGCAGCAATTAAAATGAATGTATTGCCGAAAATGTTATTCTTGTTTCAAACCCTACAGATCGTGGACAGAGAGGAATGTTTTGGAAAATGGCAGAAGGATATATCTAAGTTTGTCTGGCAGGGCAAAAAGCCCCGAATAAAGTATAAAATATTAACTGATTCAAAAGAAAGAGGGGGGTTTGCCCTGCCGGATTTGAGGTTGTACTATGAAGCTGCAGCCTTCTGCTGGCTGAAAGATTGGTTTTTGCTAGAAAACACCGACGTCCTAGATCTGGAAGGTTTTGATAATGCATTTGGTTGGCATGCATATCTATGGTATGACAAGGTTAAAGTTCACAAATTGTTTAAAAGCCATATTGTCAGAAAAGCGATTTTTGCAGTCTGGATGAAATATAAAGACTTATTAGAGAGTAAAACACCGAGGTGGCTATCACCGGTGGAGGCCAAAGCTCGAAAAAGACCCAATATGGAGGCCTATTGGCCGAAATATTGGGAATTAATTGAAAAAATTGGAGACGGTTGGAAGTTGCAGAGCCAGGACAAATTAAAAAACAAGGTGCGAGATTGGTTACATTATGCTCAAATTCAAGAGGTTTTTAAAATGGATAAAAAGGTTGGTTTCCAGGAGGGGAAATCGAAACTAGAGACAGAATTGTTAGAACCAAAGACCAAGATTTTATCTAGAATGTATAACTTGCTGCTTATGTGGAACACACAGGATGAGACAGTTAAATCTGCTATGATAAAATGGGCACAGGATGTTGGACATAATATTATGTTTGAAGACTGGGAAAGGTTATGGAACACCGGAATGAAATTCACGGCATCTACTGCCTTGAAGGAAAACATTATGAAAATGATATACCGGTGGTACATGACCCCAGTCAGGCTAGCCAAGATGCATCACCTGTCTGACAACAAATGTTGGAAGTGTAAGGAAGCAGAGGGGACTTTCTTCCATCTCTGGTGGACCTGCCCAAAAGTGAAGGCCTTCTGGGAAATGATTTATAATGAATTGAAAAAGGTATTTAGGTATACCTTTCCTAAGAAACCAGAGGCCTTCCTGTTGGGCATGGTGGACCAGAAAATGTCAAAGAAAGATAGAACTTTGTTTATGTACGCTAGCACAGCAGCAAGAATACTCATTGCAAAGAGTTGGAAGACACAAGATTTGCCCACGCTGGAGGACTGGCAGACGCAGTTGATGGACTACATGGAGATAGCTGAACTGACCGGCAGAATCCGAGATTTGGATAAAGAAACAATTGAGGAGGACTGGGGAAAATTTAAAGATTATCTGAAAAAATATTATAAGCTGTATGAATCCTAAGAAAGTGCATGATTAGGAAACGTTAAGCTTCTGCGAATATGATTAAGTAAATGGTAAAATTAGTGAGAAAAGAGAAAAGGAGATAATTTAAATTGAATATGTTATGTTTATTTTAAAGGTATTGAAATTGAGATATAATATATTGTATTTGGATACATAACATTCGAAAGTTACAACAAGGTATGAAACAAGGTAACAAAATGCTGACATTGTTAATGCAAAGAACGCAGAATCGGAAGGGGTGGGGAAGTCCAAGTTTTATTTTGTTTTTGTTGTTAAAAAAGAGAAAATTTGTTTCTTGTAACTACTTTATTTGTTTATAAACCTATAAAATTATGGAAAGAAACGCAATAAAAAAAATTTATAAAAAAAAAAACAAATTGCATTTTATGATCCCTTTCTGCAAACTCGCACCTCCACTTTCTTTTCTTTTTTTTTAATTGCTTTATTGATTGGAAAGAAAGAAAAAACAGCCAACAAAGGGGAAAAAACCAAAGGATGATACAAATTACCAAAAAAATACATTAATTTCTTACAACACAACTTCTATTATGACTTCCAGCCACTCCATCGAGAGTCCCAGGTTTCTGTTGAGTAGCCCAATTTTCACTATCCCTTCAAACTTCTCCCAAATTTTGGGTCTAGGTGTTTGGAAAGAGATCCTCTCCCTTTGCTAACCCCGCTTTCCCTCGGCAGGGCGGCGTGATTGGGGTGATCATTAACTGGAATTGCAACCTGGACCTGCCGGATACGATGTGCAACCCCCGCTATTCCTTCCGCAGGCTGGACCCCAAGTGGGCCCAGGCCTCCTCTGGATACAATTACAGGTAACAGCACATCCTTGTTCTGGAAGGAAAGGCTCCAGCTGTTTTGCTACCTTTGGCAAAGGAGGATCCCTTACTTCTGTTATAAGAAAAAGCTGCTCCTTTTCCCTTCTGGGGTATCCAAGAGCCCATATAGAGTCCTTGAGTGGGTTCCCTATCGGTAGGAGAAAATAACAGAGGCCAACCAGAGAATATTGAGAAGCAAAGCAGCTAGTAAGCCTGATCTTTATTCAAGGAACAACAGGGTCCCCACTCACCACACGCAGGAGGGAGGAGGAACCCAGAACAATGGTGCGTAACCCCTTATATAAACTTCTGAAATCGCCCACCCTGTAGCCCAAGACCACCCCCCAATACATCATACATACATCACAGAAGGAGGCTTTCTACAGCAGAAATACATCACAAGAGGCTGTCTACATTAGAAATCCTTTCTGCCAGCATACCTGACAATGGTCACTGATTGCTTTACCTGGGCAGCCTGGCCATTCTTGTGTGATGGTTAAGACTTTAGTTCCTGAATCCAGGTCCCAGGCTCACTCTATTCATACACAAATATGCCCTTAAGACAGGTAAGCAAAAGACAGTGGAGAGGCTTTCCCATTTCCTTCCTCCTTGCAGAGAAATATTGGAGGTCAATTTGGGGGACTCAACCTGGCTTCAGGATTGTTCTCCTGTACTATTTCAGACACGTGGTTTATATATTTATGTATGTGTTTGCCTTGTACAGTGGTACCTCAGGTTAAGAACTTAATTCGTTCTGGAGGTCCGTTCTTAACCTGAAACTGTTCTTAACCTGAAGCACTACTTTAGCTAATGGGGCCTCCTGCTGCCGCACAATTTCTGTTCTCATCCTGAAGCAAAGTTCTTAACCTGAGGTGCTATTTCTGGATTAGCGGAGTCTGTAACCTGAAGTGCCTGTAACCTGAAGCATCTGTAACCTGAAGCGTCTGTAACCCGAGGTACCACTGTACATTTGTGAGCATTTATTTTGTATCTGGGACCTTAGAATTCTTATAATACTTGTATTGTTTGTGTTGGTGGGATGTATTGGTGCATTTCAGTGGTGGGCGGTGAAACTTTTTGTAGGGCCAGAGGTGCCAGCATGCAATGGCGACTGGGGAAGGCAGAAGCTTCCTGGGCTTTGGGAAGGACACGCCAGGCCTCTGACAGGATTATGGAGCCCTGCTGCCTCCTTTCCAAAGCTGGACAGGCTTTGGGAAGATGGCAGGAGAGCTGTTGGACCCTGTCGGAGCATCATGCCTCTTCCCTAAGCCAGGCAGAAGCTTCCTGGGCTCCGGGAAGAAGGCACCAGGCTTTAATACACTAATTTACCTGGAACATTTGGGGGACTAGTCTAATCCCCCTGGTCCACTGACCAGACGCCACTGGTGCATTTGTGTGTTTGTGGTGTGGTGTGCATGGGACAAATTCACCTCCTGGCTCGCTTGTACGGGGCCAGAGCCAACTCAATACATTTAGCTGCCCGAGGGTGATCAGAGCAGCCTCTTGTTCCACACTGGTCCTTGGAGAGATAACTCCACAGGGCAACCCCTTAGCTGTGGAGCTGGAATTTAGTACCCAGTTTGTTCCAGTCGCCAATCAGATGCCTCCAGGATGCCCACAAGCGGCACATGAAAGCCATAGCCCTCCCGCAATGCTGTTGCTTCCATGTGGCCACCATGCTAAACCAGGGGGCAGCAAACTTTTTCAGCAGGGGGCCGGTCCACTGTCCCTCAGACTATGTGGGGGCCGGACTATATTTTGAAAAAAAATAATATATGAATGAGAGCCAGTGTGGTGTAGTAGTTAAGAGCGGTGGACACGTAATCTGGTGAACTAGGTTCGCTTCCCCTCTCGTCCACATGCAGCTGCTGGGTGACCTTGGGCTAGTCACACTTCTCTGAAGTCTCTCAGCCCCACTCACCTCACAGAGTGTTTGTTGTGGGGGAGGAAGGGAAAGGAGAATGTTAGCCGCTTTGAGACTCCTTCAGGTAGTGATAAAGCGGGATATCAAATCCAAACTCCTGCTCCTCTTCTTCTATGCCCCACAAATAACCCAGAGATGCATTTTGAATAAAAGGACACATTCTACTCATGTAAAAACATGCTGGTTCCTGGACCGTCTGCGGGCCAGATTTAGAAAGCGATTGGGCTGGTTCCAGCCCCTGGGCCTTAGTTTGCCTACCCATGCGCTAAACAGATGGACCTCCCTATTCCTCCTTCAAATTTGTCTGATCCCCTTTCAAAGCCCCCCCTCCCCCACCAATAACAGCCATTCCCACATCTCACAGCAGCCAGAGCTATGATGTAAGCAGTAGAAGGAAGAGGGGGTCATGTAACTTGAGCTGACCTGTGTGCAAGGGAGGGTTTTTCTTTTGCAAAGGGTGTTGCAGGTTCCACATCATCCAAGGCCTGGAGCCCCTCTTCCCAGCCCCGATCTGCTGACATTAAGACACATAGCTCTGGGGAGTGGGGGACCTTTTTCAGCTTGAGGGTCACATTCCCTTCTGGGTGGGTGGGGGGAACATGCCAGGGCCAGGGCCAAAAGTGGGTGGAGTAGACTCATTTCTCCAGCTCCCTACCAGTCCTCCAACCACAGAAGCAAGAGGCATGATCAGAGCTCCAAGGCGCATTCTAGTGAGGGGTGTGGCCGGGGGAGGGAAGAGTACACATACATTCTGTGACATCACAGGCGTTCAGCCAATGAGTGAGTGGAGCAGCACTCACCATTAGAATAGTGACCTTTTAAGCTCCAACATTTTCTACCAGGCGGCGTATGTTTAGGTGGGGGAAATAAGTATTTTCTCGACAGCCTTGCTTGCTGCCAATGCAGCCATGCAGGAGGGCCAGGTTTCTCTGTGCCAAGGTTCTGGGCATTTTATGGCAGCAGCCAGCCTTGCTCACGCCCCTTGCTTTTGACCCCCAGGTTTGCCAAATACTACAAGCACAGGGGCAAGAGCACGCGCACCTTGATCAAGGCTTATGGCATCCGCATCGATGTGATTGTGCACGGGCAGGTAAGGGACAGAGATGCTTGCTATAGGAGGGACATGGGGCTGGGGTACCGGGATGCAGGTGCCACGTTGCAAAAGTAGTATTTGAAGCAGGGCTTAGTGGGGGCACTGGAGGAACTATTTTCAGGCTAAGGGTATCTTCCCTTACGGGCAAGCTTCAGGAATCACATGCCAGTAGAGGTTGGGGTGAAAGGTGAGGTCGGCAGGTACAAGAGAGGTGCAACAGGTGCATTTCTCTCTTACATCAGGGATGGCTGTGGTCTAAACCACGGAGCCTCTTGGGCTTGCCAATCAGAAGGTCGGAGGGTTTGAATCCCCGCGACGGGGTGAGCTCCCGTTGCTCTGTCCCAGCTTCTGCCAACCTGGCAGTTTGAAAGCATGCCAATGCAAGTAGATAAATAGGTACCACTGTGGCGGGAAGATAAACTGTGTTTCCATGCGCTCTGGTTTCCATCACTGTGCCCTGTTGCATCAGAAGTGGTTTATTCATGCTGGCCACAAGACCCGGAAAGGTGTCTGTGGACAAACGCCAGCTCCTTCAGCCTGAAAGCGAGATGAGCGCCGGAACCCTATAGTTGCCTTTGACTGGACTTAACCATCCAGGGGTACCTTTACCTTTACAGTAGATTACATTCTGCAGGAGGTTTGTGGGCACCCCTCCATGCACACCTGCCATCCAGGTAAGCAAGCAGCATGGCCCTGGTTCAAGGACATGTTCCAGACATGTCAAAAGCACTTGAGGTTACTATTATTGTTATCATTTATTTATTTATTTATTTATTTACTTTGACTAGCCAAAGCCACTACAAAAGACAAAATGCATAAAACACAGTAGAAGCAGAATAAAATGCGTCGCACAGTCAAAATAGTCATCAAAATCAGACATACTGTCACATCAGTTAAATTCTTTAAGGTCACTGCAAGCAGGGCTAATAGTGATTCTGTCCCTTTCTCCCCTTAGGCAGGGAAGTTCAGCCTTATACCCACAATCATTAATCTGGCCACGGCGCTGACGTCAGTGGGAGTGGTGAGTATTGTGGACCGTGGCCTCCTCTCTCTTGCTTCATTCAATTAAAAAATAAAATAAGACTTTTCCTGCTCTGCTGTTGATTGATAACTCTCCTCCTCCGACAGGGCTCCTTCCTCTGCGACTGGATCTTGCTGACCTTCATGAACAAGAACGACGTCTACAGTGCCCGGAAGTTTGACCAGGTAGCGGGGAGGGTTCCCCTGAATGGATGGAACAGATAGGGCTCGGGCCATTCGTGATCCTAGACCCAAAATGCCCGTGCTCTGTGACAAATCAACTGGGGAGCTCTGCCAACCCTGGGCCAGTCGAGAGGGGCAGGAGTTCTCAAAGAGCGTCCCTCTCACCTTGGCAGAACTGGGGCTCTTCTCACACCAGCTTGTTGGCCAAGCGACATTCAACGATGGGCTATCAAAATGCACCTGAATGTTGCTCAGTGCACAGAGGAAAGAGCCCTGGAGGCTGGTCCATTAGAAGGCAAATGGGGCACTGCCCCACCAACCCCAGTCCGGTCTCAGCCAGCCCCACGACCTGCCTGCCTCCTTTCTTACAACCAGTCTGGTGTCTCTGCCTGCCATTGGTTCCACTTCCTGTATTGCAAGGGGTTGGACGAGATGATACTTCAGGTCCCTTCCAACTCTATAATTCTGATTTAAAAACCCCCACCTATTTATATTGCACCCCTCCCTGCGCCAAAGAGCCCCAAGGCTTTTTTCATCGTTTGTGCTAAGAGTCCTCCATGCACCTAAAATGGAACAGTCTGTTCCATCATCTCACTTTCCTGCGAGTGTAGGTCAGGCTGAACCATTGAGGGGGTGGGGTGAGCAAAGCAGTGCTTTACCTACCTCCCTGATGACCAGTCTTCAGTCTCTAGGTGGCCTCTGGCTGGGTTGGGACTCTGATCAGTCTTGCAACTTTTATAAGAAAAAACTGCTCCTTTTCCCTTATGGGGTATCCAAAAGCCTGTATAGAGTCCTCAAGTGGGTTCCCTATCGGTAGGAGAAAATAACAGAGGCCAACTAGAGAATATTGAGAAGCAAAGCGGCTAGTAAGCCTGATCTTTCTTAAACTGTTGCAACAGGGTCCCCACTCACCACACGCAGGAGGGAGAACCCTGAAGGATGGTGTGCAAGCCCTTATATATACCGTATTTTTCGCTCTATAAGATGCACTTTCCCCCTCCTAGAAAGTAAAGGGAAATGTGTGTGCGTCTTATGGAGCAAATGCAGGCTGCGTGGCTATCCCAGAAGCCAGAACAGTAAGAGGTTTCGCTGCGCAGTGCTCCCTCTTGCTGTTCTAGCTTCTGGCTTAGTCAGTGACGGGCTGCCCTTCTCCCTCCTTGGGGAAAAGCCTGCAAGCGCTCCATGTGGCTCGTGAAAGGGAGTGCTGAGCAGAGCCTGGGATGCATACAGGCTCTGCTCAGCGCTGCCTTTAAAAAAATTGTTTTTCTTGCATTCCCCCTCTAAAAACTAGGTGCATCTTATAGTCAGGTGCATCTTATGCAGCGAAAAATACGGTACTTTTGAAATTGCCCACCCTGTAGCCCAAGACCCCCCCCAAAAAAAACACATCATACATACATCACGGAAGGCAGCGGTCTACAACAGAAATCCTGTCTGCCAGGATACCTGATTGCATTACCTGGGCAGCCTGGCCATTCTTGTGTGATGGTTAATACTTTAGTTCCTGAGTTCCAGGTCACAGGCTCACCCTATTCATACACAAATACACCCTTAAGGCAGGATTTGTAAGCAATACGACAATGGGAAGGCTTTCCCAATTTTCCTCCCTTGCTGCAGAGGAATATTTGAGGTCACTGGGAGAGTCAACATGGCTTCAGGATTGCTCTCCTGTACTATTTCAGACACGTGGTTTATATACTTATGTATGTGTTCGCCATGTACATTTATGAACATTTAATTTATATTTGAGGCCTTAGGATTCTTATAACACTACTAATGGCTTGTCCTTTCTCCCACATCTGGCCAGATGCCCAAGCTCCAAGAGGGAACTCCGACGACGGACTGCAGCATCACCGATTCCTGCACTCAAGCCTCCTCGCCCGCAGACTCCAAAGCGCCCATCCATCTCTGAGGGTTCAGGAGCTCCTTTCCTGTCCCGTTTTCTCAGGACGGTCTTCTCTGCATCTGATAAAAGGCAGCTTCATTCTCCTGTGGACCCTGGCACAATAAATCGAGTCGGTCCTGAAGGTGTCGGGAGAGGAGTCTCATTTTGACCACAAGTCCGGTGGAATTCGTTCTTCTCAGGGTACCAAAACAGCCCTATGAAATTCCTGATAGAATGGGAGGAGCAGGGAGGAACTGAGCCATTGCAGACCTACAACCTGCCAGACCTGGCTATATCCCGGGCAAAGGAAGAACAGCGTTGCTGGATCAGACCAAAGGCGTATCTAATACAGCATCGTGTTCTCAACAGTGGTCAACCCAAAGCCACAAGCAGTGCCTGAGTGCAACAGGGCTCTCCTCACCTGTTGTTCTCAGTAGTTGGTACACAAAGGCCCACTGCCTCCGTCTACCAACATAGCATGATCTCCCTTGCCTGGAACTCTAAAGAGCTGCTGCCAGTCAGTGTAAGAGACCCCTGGCCATTAAGTCCAGTCGTGGCCGACTCTGGGGTTGCGGCGCTCATCTCACTTTATTGGCCGAGGGAGTCGGCGTACAGCTTCCGGCTCATGTGGCCAGCATGACTGAGCCACTTCTGGCGAACCAGAGCAACATACGGAAACACCGTTTACCTTCCCGCCAGAGCGGTACCTATTTATCTACTTGCACTTTGGCGTGCTTTTGAACTGCTAGGTGGGCAGGAGCAGGGACCGAGCAACGGGAGCTCACCCCGTTGCGGGGATTTGAACTGCCAACCTTCTGATCGGCAAGTCCTAGGCTCTGTTGTTTAACCCACAGTGCCACCCGCGTCCCACCAGTCAGTGTAAACAAGATTAAGTTAGACAGACCACTAGTCTGACGCAGCCTGTTCTTGTATGATTGAATCCTACCTGATAATGCCCTTTGTTTTAAAACTGGGCTCAAAACCAGCTAAGCGGAGTCTTCCTTCTCTTGTTTTTGCAGCGCCCCCTCCTCCACAAACGTCCCGGCTTCTGCCATCAAAACTCACTTGCTCTGTTCCATTTGGGAATTGGAAATGAATACGTCATATATCAAGCCCACCAGCCGCTTCGCTCGACGGCAGGCGTTTGACCTAGCTAAGTGCTCACAGAGAAGCGCTAAGTCAATTAGAAAGCCATTCAGAGGTAATTGAGCCAGCTCGGGGGAAGATATTTCTCCCCCTAATCAGATTGCCCACCTCTTCTGTTCCCAGAGCAAATCCCAACACATTATAGGCTCCCCTCAACCCCATTAAGGAGAGAACAGCAGCCGACAATAATTCTCCGGTTCCCTCCGCTCCCCCCCCAGCAAATATAAAAAATTCAGTATCTTTGGGGGGGGGGGGGGAAGAGTGTGATGTTATTTCAGAAGCAGCAAGTGGGCATTGCAAGACCCCTGGAAAAGCAGCAGCAGGCAGGCTCTCCGGGAGCAAATTTCAGAAGAACAAATACCCTTGCTGGAAGCCAGAGGGGGAAAGTCCTTTTGGGCTTGGGGTCCTGCTTGCGAGTTTCCTTTTTTAAACTATTTTTATCGAAGGTTTTCAACATATGAGACAATAAAAACCAAGCAACTACAAAAAAGGAATATAAACCCCTCCCCTCTCAACTGTATCATATCCTTTATCCTTAGTCGTACCTGGGATCTCAAATGCCTTGGCTCCCGAACAAGTCGGCTCCCGAAGTGATTGTTCCAGTTTTTGAATGATTTTTGGAAGCCAAGCATCCTTCCCGGCTTCCGATTGGCTGCAGGACGCTCCTGCAGCCAATCGGAAGCCGTGCCTTGGTTTTTGAACGGTTCCGGGAGTTGAACTGACTCCTGGAACGCATTCTGTTCGAGAACCAAGATACAACTGACTACAGAAAAGTAGACCTTCTCAGATCCCACCTGGGAGTTTCTTTCTATCCTGTCGCTCAAACACAGAGCCCACCTGTCTGAGCTTTCTTGGCATGTCCTCGCCAATCCAAAACAGAGGACTTCTAAAAATTAAAGATAAAAAAGAAACAATGCAGAAAAAGAGAGAAATAAAAGATACAGAAGAGAGGGAGAGAGAAAGATACTTCCACCTCTCTATCTTCCAATTATATATATTATAATTACTCAAATTATTTAGTCCATACACTCCAGGGTAGTTCCTTGTTGTGTATAATACCCAGCTTTTCTCCTATTCTGCTAAATGGCATTTTCTCAAATTTTCATCCTAGGCCTCCAGAAAATCACTTTTGTCACTCAGCCAGCCCAATATAACTTTTCTTGCCATAATGGGCACCCGGTTGGCCATTGTGAGAATGGGATGCTGGACCTGATGGGCCACCGGCCTGATCCAGCAGAGCTCTCCTTATGTCCTGAAGGCGACAAAAACATACTCTTCCCCCTGAGGAAGAAGTCCCTTGGCATCCTCTCCGCAGGTACCCAAAAGGAGACTGCGGGCGAAGATTTTTCCCTCCACACCGAGTAAACTTTAACCATCACAGCATTTTTGGCATCCTTCCATCTCCTTCCCAAGGACAGGGGGAAAGAGAGAGAGTCAGGCAGATAAAAAAGACTGGCACTAATTGAATCAGTCGGCTTTTGCAGTCTAATTAGTTTCCAGAATTCTTTGGAGAATTCTCAGGTTGCTCAGACTTTTTGAAGGGAATGTTTACTGATTCAGCTGTTTTTTAAATATACAGTATATAAAAAAGGGGCCCCTCCAGAGCCACTCCCAGGTGTGCTCCTGGGTTTCCTGTAATCGTCACGCCCACTGATGCATATCATAGGTATGGGGAAAGGGAAGCTTCATTGAGAGATCAAAGCCACAGGGCATGGCAGCAGTGGAGAATTGAGTATTATTATTTTATTTGATGAAATTAAATGAAGCTTTGGCCCTCCAGATCCCTAACTACATTTCCCATCAGCTCTGGCCAGCATGGTTGAAGGCCAGGGATGAGAGCCTTCAGTTGCATTTTAGAGCAGTGGTTCCCAACCATTTTTCAGGCCATGCCCCACCTAAGCATCTCTCAAATCCTGATATCCTCCCCCCCACTGTGACATATAATTCTTATATTTCAAAAGTGAACTCCTACCCATGTAGAGGACGCCTAAAAGGCCATTAACTGTTAGTAACTCATTCTCGAATTGTCCCCCCTTAAAAATCAAATTGCCCCCCTGTGGGGCATGTGCCCCAAATTGGGAACCATGGGTTTAAAGAAAAGGCAAGAGGTGACATGGTAAGGTAAAGGTAAAGGGACCCCTGACCATTAGGTCCAGTCGTGGCCGACTCTGGGGTTGCGGCGCTCATCTTGCTTTACTGGCCAAGGGAGTCGGCATACAGCTTCCGGGTCATGTGGCCAGCATGACTAAGCTGCTTCTGGCAAACCAGAGCAGCGCACGGAAACGGCGTTTACCTTCCTGCCGGAGCAGTACCTATTTATCTACATGCACTTTGAGGTGCTTTCGAACTGCTAGGTTGGCTTGAGCAGAGACCAAGCAACGGGAGCTCACCCCGTTGTGGGGATTCGAACCACCAACCTTCTGATCAGCAAGTCCTAGGCTCTGTGGTTTAACCCAAGCGCCACCCGCATCATGGTAGCAGTTTATAAAATGATGCACGGCAGGGAACAACTCTTCTTCCTCTCTCACGATGCTAGAGCTTGAGGACATCCATGTTTTTCCAGGACAGATACAAGTACTTCTTCATTCACGCAACTATGGAACTCACTTCCACCGGAGGCAGTGATGGCAACAAACCTAAATGGCTTTCATAAATGATTAGACAAATTCATGGGGAAGAGGGCCATGGGCTGCTACTAGTCATGACGGTTATGCTCTGCCTCTGTGGTTGGAGGCAGAGGTGCACTTGTAGACGGTGCTGGAAACCGCAGGAGGGGAGAATTGCTCTTTTGCTCAAATCCTGCTTGTGGGTTTCCTGCAGGCATCTGGTTGGCCACTGTGAGAACAGGATGTGAGCCACTGGCCTGATCCTGCAGGCAGGCTCTCACGTGCAAACGAGAGGTGTGTGGGTGGCTCCATACGTGGTTAGAACTACAGGGCTGGGAGATGCTTAAACGTCTTGCCCACACTACTTCTCCAGGTCAGAATTGCCCCCCAGGATGTGGACTAGATGGGCCTTTGGAAAGATCCAGTAGCCAGGCTCTCCTTAGGTGCTTCCACTGTCCACTGGACGACCAGGTCTGCCTAGAATCCTGTGTTATCTCCCTGTTAAAGGATTCCTTTAACAACCTTGATCAACGGCTGACAAGTAGCGGCTCCATGATGCTCTTTTGTCTGCTTGCAACTAAATGCCAAAGCTTTGCTTATACTCACTGCAGAACAACGACAGGGACAGCCGCTGCCTTCCCAACCACAGCAGGAGAGTAGCGAGAGCAGGATTGAGAGTGTGTGTCAGTAGAACTAGGCATCTAGCACATTAGCAATTAACAATGTGGAAAAAGGATTTATTTACAGCATTAAAAATACACACACACAAACACAGAATAAAATTGGGGCAAAAAAAAAAGAGAGCTCCGTAATTGAAGGTTTTTTTCTGTATCTTGCACTCCCAAATCCCAGCAAAAGGAGATCAAAGAAGCAGCAAGTTAGGTAGCCTATTTGTGGAGGCCTCTTCACTTGCTCCTGGTCTTGGTTTCAGAAAACAGCACCCTCCCCCCCGCCACAATTCGCTTGCCAGAATGCGTTGCCTGCTTCCCCGCAGCAAGCAACAAACGTCAAGTCTCTGAATATTTTTGTCCCAGGGTGAAGCTGAACCTGCAGCCTGGCCCGGAGAATAGTCTAGGTCCCAGGACCCCATGGCAGGTGTGGGGGGGCTCTGACGCTGGGGTGCAGGTGTGCGCCAGCCTGTCCACAGCAGTAGCATCCTCATCTTACAAGAGAAGCTGAGGGTTCATCTGAAGCAGCCATTTAATATTCTCCAGCAGGTAGCCCATGTTGTAGTGCCGGGCGATGCTTTGGAAGACCTTCAGCTGTTCCAAGAAGGCCTGTGAAAGTAAGAGAAGAAGAGGCAATGTAGGGAAGTTTCTATAGGATGGATCTGCTTGAGGCAAGGTAAAAGGTAAAGGACCCCTGGATGGTTAAGTCCAGTTAAAGGCAACTATGGGGTTGCGGTGCTCATCTCGCTTTCAGGCCGAGGGAGCTGGCGTTTGTCCACAGACAGCTTTCTGGGTCATGTCGCTAGCATGACTAAACAGCTTCTGGCACAATGGGACACTGTGATGGAAACCAGAGCGCATGGAAATGCCGTTTACCTTCCCACCACAGTGGAACCTTTTTATCTACTTGCACTGCTCTGCTTTCGAACTGCTAGGTTGGCTGGAGCTGGGACAGAGCAACAGGAGCTCACCCTGTTGCAGGGATCTGAACCGCCGACCTTTTGATCAGCAAGCCCAAGAGGCTCAGTGGTTTAGACCACAGTGTCATGGTACAGGAAGGGACATAGGTTAGTGGGTGGGCACCTGCCTTGAATACACAAGGTCGCTGGTTCAATCTCCAGCATCTTCATGCAGGACCGGGAATATCCCCTCTTTCTGAAACCCTGGAGGGCTGCTACCAGTCAGTGCAGACAATCTTGAGCTAGATGGACCAATAAACCGACACTGTATATGACAGCTTCCTATGTTTCTGGGAGGAGAACAGCCACATCCGAGGGAAGGGGACTGTGATGGTTTGAGGAACAGAGTGGAGAAGGGGAGGTTGGCAGGGTCAACCAACACGTACCTTGGTGGGCAGCAGTAGGTCGAAATCTCCAGCGCAGCTGCAGTACACAGGCATGTGGGTGTCTTTGATGCCTTTGCACTTGAGGCACACCTGAAACACAAGCGGTGCTTGGGATAAGGCCCTGCCCTGTCTGCCTGGTCCACATGCTGCCCCTGCCACAGCTTGCAGTGCTTGAGCCCTCCCTGCTGGGGAGCAGCCTCAACCTCTCCCCCAGCATAGAACCACAAAGCCAAAAAGGACCAGGAGGCCCCTGCCTGCACACAGAGTGCCAGAAAGCAGAAACAGCACCCCCCACCCCGGCTTGGTGGGTGCAGATCATGGAATCACAGAGTTGGAAGGGACCCACAGGGCCTTCTAGTTTAACTCCCTGCAATGCACAGGATGTTGCAAAGGGCAGGATGAGATAAGGGGTGCACAGGAAGCGCTTGCATAACTGCAGGTGTGAAACTGCATGACTGAACGCTTTCCCCATATACTAGGGAGGTGTGCGTATGTGCCTTGCCTGTCTGGGTCAGCCTCTCCCAGCTTCGTGTCCTCTAGATCATAGAATTGCAAGCGTCATCTACCCCCTGCAATGCAGGAATCACGGCTAAAGAATTCCTGGCAGTTGTCCATGTTTTTGACCATGGCAACCACCAGTGGAATTTGTAGTCCAAAGCATTTGGAGAGCAGCAGGTTGGGGAAGGCTGGCGTGCGCGCACACACACACACTTTAAGATATGCTAGTTCTCAATATGGAAATTACACAGAGAAAACATCTCCAGCACCCACCAAGCTTCAGCAGATCAGTCTCATTAAATGCCTGGCCCCTAGTCTACCTTGTGTTTCAGTGCTATCCGGGGTCAGGAATCAAGGGGGCACGGGGAGGTTGCAGGAGCCCCCACTGTGGTTGAGGAGCCGAGTGGGGCTCTGCACAGGCAAGCTGGGAATCGCCTCTCGTCTCTCCTTACCAGATCTTGAAGGGTGAAGGCCATCAGCTTCTTCTGCAGGGCTTCCACCAGGGCCATCTCGATGGCATCCGAGTCGTACTGGGCCTGGCAGTTGGAGCAGGCCCAGGTAGGAAGCACAGAGCCATCCTGGGAGGGAAGGGAGAGAGAGAGAGCGATAACTGTGAGAGGGCTCCAAATTGGACAGACTGAGCAGGAAGCTGCATGCAAGAAGTATGGGATGTAATCCATTGGTGCAGTCAAATGCAACATTCCTTGTTTCCCTAGAGTGGGCACAGCAGGGGGATGTTACTCCAGCCAGTATAACTTCCTGTTCCACTGGTCTGGAGTGTCCTCCCCCTGCATGTGACCTGGGATATGGGCATGGCTCTGGCCGACTCTACAAAAGAGCCAAGTCACACAGCCATTTTCTCAGTCTTGCAGTTCATCTTGATACTGCTGTTGTCTTGTTCTATCTTTTGCTGCCATGCTGCTCTCCTGCAGCCATTTTGTTCTCTTAATGTAATTTTGCTGTCTGCTGGCTCTCAGCCAGCAGCACGAGTTCAGTGTCCATATGAGATGAACTCACAGATTATTATGTAACTACTAAGTAAAGCCTGCCTTTCAGGGATCAAATCAAATAGTGAACTGAAATGTGAGTAAACTTCTTGTTATTTTAAAGGATAGACTCTTGTGTATTTATTCTCTTAAGAGGGATCAAAAGGGGACACCAGGAATAATCCATCCGGGCAAGCCAGATTAGATTACTTAACTAAAGAGATTCAAACGAATCTGCAAACTAGCTTCCTACTATATTGAGGGGAACCTGCTCTGCTATATCACTCACTAGTGTGAGTGAAGGAAGGATAATGCTTATTCAATATACCCCTTTCCTACTATCCTTAACATTCCCACAAGAAGGTTCTGGGTTCAACCAGCCACCCCAAAATCCAGGTAACAGCTGGGACGCAAGGCTTTTGATATATAATAGTTTAATAATAATAATTTATTATTTATAACCCTGCCCATCCGGCTGGGTTTCCCCAGCCACTCTGGGCAGCTCCCAACAGATTAAAAACAGAATAAAATATCAAACATTAAAAACTTCCCTAAACAGGACTGCCTTCAGAAGTCTTCTAAAAGTCAGATAGTTGTTTATTTCCTTGACATTTGATGGGAGGGCATTCCACAGGGCGGGCGCCACCACCGGAGCTGGACCTCAGGCTGAATGATGGAGGTGGAGACGCTCCTTCAGGTATACTGGGCCAAGGCTGTTTAGGGCTTTAAAGGTCAACATCTTGAATTGTGCTTGGAAACATACTGGGAGCCAATGTAGGTCTTTCAGGACTTGTGTTATGTGGTCTCAGCGACCACTCCCAGCCACCAGTCTAGCTGCTGCATTCTGGATTAGTTGTAGTTTCCGGGTTACCTTTAAAGGTAGCCCCATGTAGAGCGCATTGCAATAGTTCAAGCAGGAGATAACTAGAGCATGCACCACTCTGGCAAGACAGTGTGTGGGCAGGTAGGGTCTTAGCCTGCGTACCAGACGGCGCTGGTAGACACAGAAATGCCCTGGACACAGAAATGACCTGCGCGTCCATGGACAGCTGTGAGTCCAAAATGACTCCCAGGCTGCGAACCTGGTCCTTCAGGGGCACAGTTACCCCATTCAGGACCAGGGAGTCCTCCACACCCGCCGCCCCCGTCCCCCCAAAACAGTACTTCTGTCTTGTCAGGATTCATCCTCAGACAGCCACTGCCACCCAGAGTAGACAGTATGGGGCTGCAAGGATAAACGGCCTGAACAAAAGCAGAGAGGGGAGGCTGTATAATCTTCCATTGCCTGTTCTCTAAACTAAAAAGCACTGCTTTGGAGTCAATCAACGATCACAGCTTAGCTGGTACCTGAGAGAGGGCCGGGTCCTTGCAGAGGTCCAGGTCTCGGCAGAAGTTGCAGTTCCTGCAGATCATCTCCGGGATGACATAAGAGCGACAGGGGTCCTGGAACTGGGCCTCTTCTGAGAACTCCCCCACTTCAATCAGGCGGAGCAGGTCCCGTTTCAGCTTGCTCACCTGGTTGGCGATGTTCGTGTCCAGAGACAATACCTTTGGGGGTGGGAGAGCAGAAGAGAAACAGGAGATGAGCCAACCGGGCTCTTACAGAGTGAGGTGGGAGGGGGCAGGAGAGAGAACAAGGCCCCATTGTGAGATCACAGTTCATCCGCCGCTGACATGGTCACAGCTGTCTCTCCCCACTGCCTGCAGAGATGCTCACCTTGCAGACGTACTTCACAAACTCCAGCGCTGGATTGTTGAGCATCAGGTGGGAGCCGGGCAAAGTGGGGAACATCTCAGAGGGCTCTGTGGTCCGTCGGGAACCGGTCACCTTCTTCTGCACCTTCTGGGTGATGGTGAAGAAGCTCTGGGTGAGCTCGTTGGTGACGTACTCCTGGGAGAAGGTGATCATGCCTGAGGGGGCGGGAGAGAGGAAGAAGATGTATCTGAAAACTGGATGTGGCTCAGCCACCAAAGAAAATACCTTGTTTTCCCATGTATAAGACATGTACAGTGGTACCTTTGGTTAAGTACTTAATTTGTTCCGGAGGTCCGTTCTTAACCTGAAGCACCACTTTAGCTAATGGGGCCTCCCGCTGCCACCAAAGCATGATTTCTGTTCTCAACCTGAAGCAAAGTTCTTAACCTGAAGCACTATTTCTGGGTTAGCGGAGTCTGTAACCTGAATCATCTGTAATCTGAAGCATATGTAACCCGAGGTACCACTGTATAAGACGACCCTTATTTTTTTTAACCCAAAATTAAGTTTAGCTTTTATTGGGGGTGGGGGGTCACTTCCGCCAATCGCTCACCTGCCTGCCCGCCACTGCCGATCGGACACCTCGCCACAGCTGCCAATTGGCTACCTGCTTGCTGCCACCAACAGCCCACCCACCCTTCGCCTGCCCAGTTGCAGCAGCCAATCGCCAGCAGGCCTTGCTGCAGCCAACAATCACCCACCCAATCGCCGCTGCCAATCTCCTGCTTGCTGCTGCCATTAATCCTTTATTTATTTATACACACACACACACACACACACATATATATATAATTAATTTTCAATTAAAGACATTCCAGTTAATAATAAATCAAATTGGTTTTAGAATAGCTTTGTTAGTGGATATAGGCTGTAGGGTTAGAAGTAGAAGATAGTGTATTTTAAAATAGCATTATTTGTAAGGGATAATATGTGAAGATTTTAATGGTAAAATTAAGTGTGATAAAAAGAACGGTTAAAAATTATGATATATGTAAACTGCTAAAGATGAGGTAAAATGAAAATCAGATGGGGGGACTTGGGGAAGCTTACCTAACAATGTTTAGAAAAAATAAGGATAAGACAAGAATTTGTTTGTTTTTCTGTTTGTGTTATTAGTGTTATAAAATGATTTTTTTTTGAAAAAAATAATAAATCAAATTGAATCTTGCCACATTAAAACATAAACAACAAAACCAATTATACAGTCCGAATTAAACAAATTTTTTTGGGGGGGGGGCTGCTGCCATTAATTTGCATTTATTATCTGTGTATAAGACGACACCCAATTTTTGCCTATTTTTAATTTATTTTTTAGCGAAAAGCATAGTCTTATACATGGAAAAATATGGTAAATAACAAGATCCCTATTTCACGGGTGGGGAAACCAAGACCTGGCTATAGGGATCTGCCTGCCCCTTCAGGAAATTGTCCCTTTGTTTTAAATTGTGCATGTGGGTTTTTAAAAAATGTCAGTTACCTGAATGCACGAAACAGGAAGAAGCGACTTGCCTAGCAGTCTTAATTAAAAATACTTCCAACATTTATAGAACATTGTTCAAAAGCCCTACCTATAAGGGTTTGGTTGGGCAGCAGAGGGAAATGGGAATTGGCCTAAGGTTACCTCCATCTCGATTAAATCACGGTGGAGGCAAGATCTGAGCCAGAGACTCCCCAGGACTGGGCTACGTCACCCAAGGGTGCAAGTCCAGGGAGGGACGTGGCCGGGTACTCACCAGGCATGACACCTGCCTCTCCCACAGGCTCCTGGGAGACCTGGCTGCTTGCTCGCCTCTTGATGGGGGTGCTCCCAGGAGCGCTCCGACGCATCTCTTCCTTCATGCTGTGGTAGACAGCAACGATGTATGCTGCGGAAATAGCAATGGAGTCATGAGAGGACAAGCAGAGAAGCGTTTGCCTCAAACTCTGCTTGCAGGGACCTCTCTGGCTCCTCCCAGCCCCACCTGCTCCACCTCTGTTTGTGGAAAAAATGGCAGACACCTGAAGGGTCAAGCATACTCCCCTGCAAGCAACTGCTTTCCCCTAAGCGGGGCCTTCTTGGGAGCCACGGCATGAGCCTCCAGTTGTTTTTGGACTACAATTCCCATCATCCCTGACCGCTGGTCCTGCAAGCTAAGGATGATGGGAGTTGTAGTCCAAACAACAACAACAACAAACCACAGCTGGAGACCCAAGTTTGGGAAACCCTGTCATAGTGGTTAGAGTGTCGGAAGAGGACCTGGAAAAACACAACCCAGGTCACTGGGTGATCCAGTTACTGCCTCTCAGGATTACCACGACCTCGCAGGGTTGTTGTGGGGGTTAAACGAGGGGGAGACCCATGTATGTTACCTTGAGTTCCTTGGATGGAAAGGTGGGAAATAATGCAATAAATAAGCAAGCATGCAAGTCATAGGGAAAACAGGGAGCAAATGGGATCTGAGCAGACTCTGTGTTGCAAAACTTGAGGGAGGAGAGGGGCTCTCAGAGCTAGAAGCAAAACCCTTTGTCCTCCCCCCAGGTAGGATTCAGCTTCAATCACTGGGGCAAACCTAGGAGCTCCTCCTCACCAGACACGATCATGAGGAAGTAATTCTGGCAGGAGGCTGCCTGGGGCAGGTACTGCATGATGTTCCAGTTGTTCTCCAGCAGTTCTTCCACGCCATTGTCCTCTTCAGCCCCTTCTTCCTTCTCCTCCTCTTCTTCTTCTTCTTCTTCCTCCCCTTCACTGCCTTCGACGGAGACTGCCCGTTTATCACTGATCCCCTGCAAGGAGGGGACGGAAGACAAGATGCCGACAGTCTGGCAAATGCCCCCTTCCCACTCGGCTTCTGGACCTGGGGCAGGGAACCCTTTCTCAGGCCAAGGGCTGCATTTGTTTCTGGGAAACCTGTCGGGGGCCACATGGCAGTGGTGGGCGGGGCCAGAGGCAAAAGTGGGCGGAGCAATAGACTTTAAAAAATAAATAAGAAATCTTTGTATAGTAGGCTAGTTGCCACAAACACAACTCCCTGTCCTCCATCCAGAGAAGGAAGGGCAATGTTAGAGTTCAAGGACATATACCAGCCAGGGGAAAAAATTGGAGAGGGGTGTGTGGCTGGGGAAGAGCGCCAAGGGCCAAACAGAGAGGCTTGGAAGGCCATATTGGGGCCTTGGGCAAGGAGTTCCCCACCCCTGACCTAGGGAGTGAGAGAAGAACACTTCTCCGTGCAGGCAGGCAGAGAAGCCTGCCCCCCCACCTGCAGCCAGGAGATCCCAGGGGGATCAAGTACAGTGGTAACTTGGTTTTCGAGTGTCTCGGAAGCCGAAAGTTTTGGTTTCCGAACGCCAAAAACCCAGAAGTAATTGCTTCCGTTTTCGAATGTGCCTTGGAAGTTGAACGGTTTTCACCACTGAAACTGAAATTCTCCCTTTGCGCTTCGGTTGTCGACTGTTTCGGAAGTCAGACGGTCTTCCGGAATGGATTACGTCTGACAACCGAGGTACCACTGTACTCCCCAAATGCGCCTTCCTTGCTGGTTTTCTTACCTCCCCGTAGTGGATCTGGGACGGCACTTTGCCCTTGATCCCGCCGTAATTAGCTGGGTCCATCCACAGCAAGAACTCCCAGCAGCGCGAGAAAGAAATGGTCAAAGAGTGGAAGATTTCTCTCGAATGGATGCTGGAAGAGGAAGGAGGGTGAGCCATGCAGAATCTCTCAGGGAGGCAAAGAGAGCGCTCCCTCCGCAGCCCCAGATGGAGCCATCAGGAGAACAGCCACAACGTGATTATGAGAAAAGCTCAGCCGCCAACTCCCTTGACCAGAAGCAAGTCCATTTTGTAGCACCCATGGCCCTGAAGGGACACAAGGCTACAAGGAGCATGGGCTGGCAAGTCCGGGGTGCCTTTATCATCCTCCCCATATTAAAAGAGAATGGTGCAGTGGTTAGAGAGTTGGACTAGGAGCTGGGAGACCCAGGTTCAAATCCCCATGAAGCTCCCTCAGCCTAAACTACCTCAAAGGGTTGTTGTGAGGGCAAAAGGAGGAGGAACAGAACTACTACCATTTTTTATGTACTGTAAGCTGCCCAGAGTGGCTGGGGAAACCCAGCCAGATGGGCAGCGTATAAAGAATGAAATGATGATGATGATGATGATGATGATGATGATGATGATGTATACCTCCTTGAGCTTCTTTGAGGAGAGGCGGGGTAAAATTACAACAAAACAGAAATAAAATGAAAAAGGTCAGTCTCCTTTCATGGTGGCTACTAAGTGGAAACAAGAAGGAACTTAATGGAGTGAAGGAGACAATGGGGAGATTTAGACTAGGCGCAAAGCCAAAAGGCACATCTGAACACAGGATCCTTCACCAGGGTCCTTTTGAACGTCAAAAAGGGAGGGGGGCCAGGTGGACAATTGAAGGGGTTCTAGAAGCACCTGTTGGTGATGTACTCCACATAGGCCAGGGCATCCTCGATGCGCCGCTTCTTGGTGCATAGGATGATGCGGTTGAAATTGGCGTAAACCACCGAGGAGCCGAGGCGCTTGAACTCTGCCACCAACCTGGGGAAAAAGAGAGAGTGGAAGGTGAAAAGGAAAGAGAAAAGGGGTAGCTGATGTTGCAGTTGTGGATGGATCTATGATATGTACGAGTGGCGACCTGGGACAAAAATGTGAAATGCGCGCCTCTGACCCTCCAAAAGGAATGTGGATCTGATGCAGGGTTCCAGCCTTCCATAGGAAAGTGGGCTCCTGTGGGCTTGCTCAGTGGAAAATTTAGGAGGTAAAAAGTCACCAGCCCCAAATCTGGTGGGCTTTTTTCTTGCGGGGGGGGGGGGGTGGTGAAGGCTATATACCAGGTGTCCTGAGTCTGGAGAAAGGAAAATATATCCCACCCTCCTGAAAATGTCTGATACAGGGAAGGGAGTTTTAAACCTCATTATGCACTACCTCCCACAAACCTAATCCTCCTATTTAGGACTTGAGCAGCCAATTCTCTCCCCCCCCCCCCCCCGCTCTCTCTATAATTTTTTTGTTGTTGGAGGTGGGAAAGTTGTAAAAAAATAATAATAATCCATTAGGTTGAGGTTCACCCAAACATGCTGATATTAACCTGCATGTTTAACTTAAGAAATATGTACGCATGGTTATTATATATTTCATAGGAGTTGATGGTGGTTTTCATTTATTATTATTTCTTTTTCCATTCTTAAAAAAATGTATTTATAGTCCTTCTATTTTCCCTTCCCTCCCCTTTGTTAAATATGCACATAATTGTGTGATACATAAAATATGTTTTTAAAGAAAAGAAATTTGCACATCAGAAAGTTCGTAATGATAAAAAGAGATTGCTGAGCACGGCCGAGAGGCACCACCTAGTGGGTTAGTCCAGGATTACAGAAGCGAATAAGTTTTTGGATGTTTTTCACACCACCAGAAATCAACCAGCATTGCTTGGGAATCCACAGAAACAATTTTTTTTGGGAACATTTCAGTCTGCCATCTTGATTCAGAATGGCACCTGAAGCAATACATCCGTACATCAAAATTCTCTCTTCAATCCCAGGAAGAGATTGCACCAAATTGGGTGGCGAATATCTTCAGAGGTGTCTAAATCATTGCAATTCAGAATGGTTTGGGTCCACCACCTTGCTTCAAAATGGCACCTGATGGGTGTCCAACCATAGCCAAAAAACAATCTCCTCCAAATTTGTGCCAAATTTGGCAATGGTATCTCAAGAGGAGGGACGGGTGGCGCTGTGGGTTAAACCACAGAGCCTAGGACTTGCCAATCAGAAGGTCGGCGGTTCGAATCCCCGCAACGGGGTGAGCTCCCGTTGCTCGGTCCCTGCACCTAGCAGTTCCGCTCCGGTGGGAAGGTAAATGGCGTTTCCGTGCGCTGCTCTGGTTCGCCAGAAGCAGCGTAGTCATGCTGGCCACATGACCCGGAAGCTGTACGCCGGCTCCCTTGGCCAATAAAGCAAGATGAGCGCCGAAACCCCAGAGTCGGTCACGACTGGACCTTATGGTAAGGGGCCCCTTTACCTTTTTATCTCAAGAGGCATCTGAATGCGAAGAGGAGAGAGGAACAAACCACTCCCCAAAATGTACAATAGGCAAGTTGGCTATCTATATTTTTTATAAACACACACACAAGAGAAAGAGAGAGCGAGAGATATGGACTCACTGGAGGAAGAGCTTCTTCATCATGCTGTGCAACATGCGGTGCAAGGCAGGATCGTAGAGCAGCGAAGTCGGGGAGCGCAGCCAGCGGTAGAAATGAATCACCTGGTTGTCGGCGTAGACGTTGTGGTACTGCGTGATCTCCTTCACCCAGCCAACCACCACACTCTTCAAGACCCTGCGAGCGAGCAGAAAGGTGGAAGCTGACCACTAGATCTACAGAGCTGCAACTAGAAATCCCACAAACCCAAGCAATTTCTCTTCTGACGCCATTGCTGCTTTCCACTGTCTGCCCATTCTTCTATTTTTCCCCGATGAGATGTACCGTATTTTTTGCCCTATAGGACGCACTTTCCCCCCTCCAAAAATGAAGGGGAAATGTGTGTGCGTCCTATGGGGTGAATGCAGGCTTTCGCTGAAGCCTGGAGAGCGAGAGGCGTCGGTGCGCACCAACCCCTCTCGCTCTCCAGGCTTCAGGAAGCTATCCGCAAGCCTTGGGAGCCCGGCGGGAGTTGCCGCAGGCTCGCAAGGCTTGCGGATAGCAGCCTGTTCTGGGGGCTGGGGTCAGGGGAAGCTCGGGCTTCCCCCGCCCCAGCCCCGCGACTGGGGGGGGGAATATATTTTTTTTATCCCCCCCCCAAAAAAACCGAGGTGCGCCCTATGGGCCAATGCACCCTATAGGGCGAAAAATACGGTATCCAAAACCGAAAAGGTGGTTGGTTAGTTCCTCCTCTCTCCCAAACCCTTTTGCCCTTTTGTGCTGCATCTTATCCGGGAGTCCGTTCGACTCCCAAAACCAAAAACCAAGGCACGGCTTCCAATTGGCTGCAGGAGCTTCCTGCAGTCAAGCGGAAGCAGCGCTGGATGTTCGGCTTCCGAAAAATGTTCGCAAACCGAAACACTTACTCCCAGGTTTGCGGCGTTTAGGAGCAAAATGTATGAGTACCACGTCGTTTGAGAACTAAGGCACAACTGTATTTGTAAGCAGTTCTGGGAGGCTTTTACAGCTGAAGAACAGGATTTCCCCCCCATTTAAAAAAACCCCTATAATCTCCCAAGCCTATGGCAGTCTGGAGAGCCAGTGGGGTGGGATACCTCACATATTCCACCACCAGGGGTGGCCGGCTTGTGGGGGAGAGGGCAGGATTCCCTGCAAAGCCAAGCCACGGGCCAGACCTGAACGTGTTGGAGCAGAGGGCCGTTTCGTCGTAGCTGGCCAGAGTGCTGGTTGCCTGGTTCCCCGTGACCATGTCCTCCAGCGACGCCGGCTGGATCACGTCAAAGCTGATGCACATACTGGAGGCCCCCTCCATGTCGTTGACGTGATGCGACTGCAGGACGGTGTTCACCGCCAGGCTTTGGATGTCGAGCTCCACGCAGACTGCAGTGAAGAGAGTGAGACAGGGTCCTGGGTTCAAGGGCAGGAAAGCCCAGAGCTGCATCGCAAACCCTGGCCAAAAGGAACATCTCTCTCACCATCCCAAGGGGAAAGGCTTGCTATGAATGAAGACCTCTGACTACTAGAAACTAGAAAGGAAGCTAATAATAATAATGATAATAAATAAATAAATAAATAAATAAATAAATAAATAATAATAATAATAATAATTTGTTATTTATACTCCACACATCTGGCTGGGTTTCACCAGCCACTCTGGGTGGCTTCCAACAGGAGATTAAAAATACATTAAAACATCAGTCACTAAAAAACTTCCCTAAACAGGGCTGCCTTCAGAATGTCATATACAGTGGTACCTCGGGTCAAGTACTTAATTCGTTCCGGAGGTCCGTTCTTAACCTGAAGCACCCTTTTAGCTAATGGGGTCTCCTGCTGCCGCCGTGCTGCTGGAGCACGATTTCTGTTCTCATCCTGAAGCAAAGTTCTTAACCCGAGGTACTATTTCTGGGTTAGCACAGTCCGTAACCTGAAGCATATGTAACCCGAGGTACCACTGTAGTTGTTTATTCTTTTGACATATGATGGGAGGGCGTTCCACAGGTCGGGCGCCACTACCGAGAAGGCCCTCTGCCTGGTTCCCTGTAACCTCACTTCTCGCAGTGAGGGAACCACCAGAAGGTCCTTGGCACTGGACCTCAGTGTCCAGGTTGGATGATGGGGGTGGAGACGCTCCTTCAGGTATAAAAGATAAAGGTAAAGGTACCCCTGCCCGTACGGGCCAGTCTTGACAGACTCTAGGGTTGTGCGCCAGCGCTGTCCGAAGACACTTCCGGGTCACGTGGCCAGCGTGACATCGCTGCTCTGGCGAGCCAGAGCCGCACACGGAAACGCCGTTTACCTTCCCGCTAGTAAGCGGTCCCTATTTATCTACTTGCACCCAGGGGTGCTTTCGAACTGCTAGGTTGGCAGGCGCTGGGACCGAACAGCGGGAGCGCACCCCACCGCGGGGATTCGAACCGCCGACCTTTCGATCGGCAAGCCCTAGGCACTGAGGCTTTAACCCACAGCGCCACCCGCGTCCTTCAGGTATACAGGATGGCATATTGTCATTTGGGAGATGGCGCTTACTGAGAAACCTGACGCGAAAACCTCAAGCAACCAGAGTCCAAGAAAAAGAAAACAGACACTTTCATGGTGAACTGGTTGCCATGTACTCAACATATGAACAATGACTCTGCAGGACAAATTGGACCTGCCACGTTCCCAGATTATGGTAACGCCTTCTTTAATGCTGGTATTAGCAACCCTCAGAGACTCATCAGGTCATCTTCTAATATTCTGTTTGAATATTTGAACACCCATGGAGCAGAGACCCGTCTTTCCCGTTGCTCACCTGTGGAATAGCAGCCCGGGTTATTGATCTCGACGGAGACCCTCTCGTCAAACTCCATGACCAGGCGGCTGTCGTCTGCCTCCTTGCCCCCCAGGTCCGGGCGGGAGGTGGGAGAGAGCCACAGGAGGTGGTTGTGGCGGTGGAGGTGGCGGGAGAAGAAGAGGTCCGTGCCAAAGGTGGAGATGTCGTCAGGGAGGTTCCCGATGGGGATGTGGTAGTACCTGGGCAGAAGGGGGGGGGGGGAACGGGGAGAAGACGACCTTCAGAACATCAGCCAGAAGCAGGATTGGAACTGCAGAAACAGACTAACTGCCTTAATCAGGACTTTTGTTTGAAATTCGGCATACTGATTCGGCCGCCGCCGCCGCCACGGCCTGCACGTCTCACCCTTCTAACTTAACCAGTGCTTTCCCCCCTGGAAAAATAGGTGCCAGTCCTCACCATGAAGTTGTTACAGGAAATGCCACACTTTTATAACTATAGCTGGTACTGTGTGTCCTGGAGTACCCCCTGAAAAAAAGCACTAAACTTACTGTATTTTTCGCTCTATAGGACGCAGCTTTTCCCCTCCAAAAATGAAGGGGAAATGTGTGTGCGTCCTATGGAGCGAATGCAGGGGGGAGGCAGGCAGGAAAAGCCCCCAAAAGCCGCACACAAGCTCCGTGTGGCTCTTGCAGGCTTTTCCTCCGGAGGGAGAAGAGACTGACGCAGCCAGTCAGTCCCTTCTCCCTCCTCGTAGAAAAGCCCACAGGAGCCGCATGCTCCTTAAAGGGTGCGCGGCTCCTGTGGGCTTTTGTGGGAGGTGGGGGTATTGCGGGAAGGGGCGCTCCTGTGGGCTTTTGCGGGAAGGGTGGGCAGAGAGGGGGAGAAATGTTTTTTTCTTGTTCTCCCCCTCTAAAACAAGGTGCGTCCTATGTTCGGGTGCGTCCTTTAGCGCGAAAAATACGGTAACTATGAAAGTTAGAGATCAAGAAAAGGTAGATTTAATGCAGGAGTGGAAACCTTTTGTTGAATACTTAAAGAACTACTGTACACATGCTAGAATGTACTTAGGATTTGTTTTTGTTTTCTTAAGTTTTTATTTATACTTCTCAAATTTATACTTTTCATTAATTTTACAATCATGTTAACGTTTCAAAGTTTGATTCCCTTCCCCTTCTTTCTGCGTTTCCTTAAATTTATTTTTTAAATCTTTTGCATATCCAAATTCATTTAATTTGCCCATTTAATTATCTACTTTAAATATAAACTCCTATGAAACTGCAGGTTATTATAACAATCCTGCCGATGTTTTTACCTGTCTGCAATTTATCTGTAAATATTCAATAAACCGTTTGCATTCATTGTTATCTTGATTTCTTATAAAATGCATGTAGGATTTGAATGAAGAACAGCAGTTAACTATAATGTGGAAAAGGCAAGGCACAGAATATCTACAATATGCAGCAAATTTAGAAATTACGGGGGGGGGGCATGGAGGGGAAGTTGAACGAGAAATGGATGTGTATTTGGAAGTTTGCACCATCTTGTAAACTTTTGGAATTTAGAAATAAAATATAAAATAAAAACAAAACCCTTGCCGTTTCCCAGAACCCGTGTGCCTGTGCTGCTGCCTGCCCCACCTGCTCATCTCAAAGGCCTGAGAAAGGCAGGTGTCCAAGCTGAGGTAGCGCCGGATCATGTGCCGCGCAGCATGGCGCTGCCAGTCCAGGATGCTGTAGTTGACGTCGTCGGCCACCTGGACGGGAACCAGCGGGAACTCCTCCAAGACGGGCATCCCTCCAACCAGCCTCTTCAAGTCCCAGTTGGACTGCACGGCAATGAGGGTGGGGCCCCGGCGCTCGTCCTGAGATAATAGGGAGACAGCGGATGAACGCAAAGGATGGTGGCATAAGGTAGGCCGGTGCCCTCAAGGGATGCGGGTAGGGGCTTTCCCAAGAGCTGGCAGCAGGGTAGATAAAAACCAATTAATTTTTTTAAAAAAATCAAGAAAATCAGATTTTAAAAATTTAAATTGGATTTTAAAAATAAATTAATTTTGAAGGAAAAATATTTCCAAAGATAGTTTTCTATTTAAGTTACATTATAGTTCAAAGGCTATTCATCAGGAAATAAGGATTTGTTTTAAGTTTTTCATGTGTGCTAAAACTCAGTCTTTTTTTTTTAAAAAAAAACCACATCAGCTAACAAACAAGGATATATATGGTATCATGTTACTGATTTAGTTAATTAAATTGTTTAAATTGTTATTAAGGAAATGATTTTTTTTCTCCCAATAAAGTACAGCAGAAAAGTTGTCCAAATATAAACATAGTTAACTCATTAAACTTCACAATAATTTCATAATTATCGGTCTATGTATTTTGAATAGTATAACCAAGTCTGTGATTTTTGCTATAACTGTAAAAGCTACTCTGAAAATTTATTATTCCAAAAATGAAACCTTCATCTGGTTGCAAATATTAAGATTATAACCAGCAAGAATAAGTCTTTATGTAAAAAACCCCCAATTTAAATCAAGTCTTAGTGACTAGTGATTTAAATCGATTTGATTTAAATCGAATCCACCCTGGCTGGCAGCAAGCAGGGCTAGCTTTAGGGTGCCCACACTGAGTGCCATGCTGCAGGGGGGCACCACAACAGTGCTGGAAAATGGAGTGCAAGAGGCAGGCACTGAATTTTAGCGCCGCTGGAATTGGAGAGCCCAAAGTCTGCCACTGCAGGGGGGCTCAGGGTTGGCTAAGGAACGGAGGTGAGCTCTGGATTTCGCTGCTGTTACCTTGTAGCCCAGCAGGAGGCGCTGGATGGCCCTGCAGACGGTCTTGAGGTCTGTCTCCGCTCGCACCTCAAAGGCGTGCTTGTTGGGCGGAAGGAGCTCCTCGCCCACCTTCGCCACCATGGCGCTGTGCTCCGCCGAGTACATGTTGTTGAGGTTGGGCATCTGGTTGCTCCGCACCTGGAGCCGAGGGGAGAGAAGGATGCTGGAGACACAGCTGCAGGTAAAGATCTGGCTCCGTGAAACCATCTGGATGAAAGGAACCTCAGGTGGGGAAGCCGAGGAATCTGCAGCTGCCAACCGGTCTTCTAAAACCACAGAACCCAATACCCATAGAACCCAGATTTCCCCTTTTTAAAAAATAAGTATTTTTTGCTCATTTTTGCTTTCAAAATTATCATCACAATTAAATCATATACACATAGGATTCTCTGAATCGCCAGACTTCCCTCCATCTTTATTCTTTCCCAACTGCATCTTATAATGTTCTCTATATTTTCTTAATACAGTCAAACCTCAGTTGTCGAACATAATCCATTCTGGAAGCCCGTTCGGCTTCCAAAATGTTCGACAACCGAGGCGCGGCTTCTGATCGGTTACAGGAGCTTCCTGTACTCAAGCGGAAGCTGCGTTGGATGTTCGGCTTCCAAAAAACATTCGAAACTCAGATCATTTCCTTCTGGGTTTGCGGAATTTGGGAGCCAAAATGTTCCAAACGGAGGCGTTTGGGAGCCAAGGTTTGACTGTACTCCATTCTCACCACAAAAATCAAATATCTTTAATACGGTCAGTGACCAGCAAGGCCATTCTCACCACAGTTCTCACTGTGTTTTCTAAAATCCTGCCAATGTTTTTAGTTGTTTACAGTGTTCTTTTAAATAAAATTTAATAAAGATTGGGGAAAATTTATAAGTTATTATCAGAACCCTAATTTCCACCCAGCTAGAACAGTCCATTCTGAGCTGAGCTGAGCACAGATCATTATGTGAATGTGGGTTTTTGTCATGAACTGAATGGAAGACTATGAGACCTGGGGGTGGCGAGAAAGTGTGTGAATCCAGCAGTTTGTTTTTGGTTGTAAGATTGTTAATGTCATTCGTATCGTTTCGTGGATTACGAGTGCTGTAATGCTTTGCGAATTTTACAATGTGACTTTTCTTGCGTTTGTGCTGTTTAATAGTGCTTTATACTAGGGAGTCGTTTTACTGAGGATTTGTTATTTTTTTATATACAGTGGTACCTTGGTTCTCGAAAGTAATTCGTTCCGGAAAACCGTTCAAGTTCCGAAACGTTTGAAAACCGAGGTGAAAAGGGTTGTCTGCAAATTCAGTTGAGAAAATGGAAAAACACACAGCGGAAGCAATTCGACTTCCGAGGCACGTTCGAAAACGGAAGCATCTACATCCAGGTTTTTGGCGTCCAGATTCCGAAACGTTCATCAACGGGGTATCACTGTATATAACTTATGTTGCAAATGTGATGTTCTAATATGTTGATATATACTGTACGCGAGTTGCTTTGTGACTCACATGAGTGAAAAAGTGGCATGGAAATATAATACAGTGGTACCTCAGGTTACATATGCTTCAGGTGACAGACTCCGCTATCCCAGAAATAGTGCTTCAGGTTAAGAACTTTGCTTCAGGTTGAGAACAGAAATCGGGCTCCGGCAGCGCGGCAGCAGCAGGAGGCCCCATTAGCTAAAGTGGTGCTTTAGGTTATGAACAGTTTCAGGTTAAGTACGGACCTCCGGAACGAATTAAGTCCTTAACCCGAGGTACCACTGTAAATGAAAGGACAATATTTCAACGAGTGTCAGCAAGCCCCACCCCCCTGGCCTCCGACCTTACCGTGTCAAGCACAAAAACAGACGCCTTCCGCTGAGATGGGATGAAGAGGCCAAACAGTGCCTTGTTGCCTTGGGAGTTGTGGTACAGGTAGATGTGCCGGATGCTACCTAAACAGACACGGAACAGAGCCTCACGTCAGAGAGCAGGAACTGCCTTCCCCGTTCTTGCCAGCCACCTGAGTATCGGGGGCGAGTCTTCTTACCTGGCTCCAGGTAGCTGAACTGGGCCAGGGAGCGCATCTCGAGGTGCTCCAGGTTGAAGGTTTCAGCCTCCCGGCCAGTGAGGTGCCTCACCAAGTTCCTGTTGACCATGCAGACACAGCCCAGGCGGATCAGGGCCTGCAGAAGTAATGGGATCTGGGCAGGGAGGAGAAGAGGAACTAGAGGTTACACCAGGGGTGAGAAGGACTGGCAAATCTTCTGGCAGGGTAGGATCTACTGGTAAATCTCCGGCTATGATCTGAAGTCAACCGGCAAGGGTATCTGGCCCCAGAGCTTTTTTTCAGGAGGCACTCAAGGGCATCTTTTATTCTTCTTTTTCTAGAAGAAAAGCCCTTTGGTTTTTAAAAACCCGCAGTACGAGAACTGAAGTTACAGGAAACCAGGGTGGATAAAAATCAATGTTGTTTTTTCAAAAAAAAACAAACCCCAAAAAATCATTTTTCAAAAATTTAAATTGGATTTATTTACATTTAAATTGGATTTAAACATAGTGAACTACCCAGAGCAAGATGCTCCGTGCTACTGCCTCAGAGGTTTCAAAAGGAAAGCCAAGGAGGATGCGGAATGCAGCAGGTTTCACCTGTAGCTTCTGCCTAGGTAGAGGATTTTGAAACGAGAAGCCTGAAAAAAGACATTTATGGAAGGCAAGTGAAGAGAAAGCATAAATGACACAGATGGTAGCATTTTCAAATCAACTTCAAGTCTCAAAAGAAAGAAAAAGGGGTTCTAGCCAATTCTACTCTGAGTATATCCTCCGAATTTACTATATTACATGCCCTTCACCCTAAGGGTCTCAGGGCAGGTCACATTAAAACACAAAAAACCATTTAAAACAATTATAATCACAGGAATAAGGCGGGTCTTATACACCTCAAGTGTCAATGGTGTCCATTGAGACTACTCGGACTAGCATGGGGTGCAACCCTACGTCTCATCCCCAGACCTAGAGCTCCCCTTTTCCCGCATCAGACCAGCCAAAGGGAGTTAGTTACCTGGGTCTCGTACACCCCCTCTATATCTGGGGCAGAGAGGCTGGCGTTGATTTCGTTGATGTGCTCCTGGTACATTTCCTCGGGCACAGAATACTCATAGAGGTTGTAAACCAAGTTGGAGCGAGGAAGGATCCTGTTTACCTGCAGAGATGATAACAAGGACTCAGGTGAGACCCCCCTCAAGTCTATCTGCACCTGTTTTTACCATGTGGGGCACGGATGGGTAGGTGGGTGGGTGGGCACAACCACACTCTCCTTTCCTTGTCATAGTAGTTCTGGGTCAACTGGCAACTCTGCCCCAGAATTGTAGACATCTCTCACTAGCTTCAAACAAAAAGCCTTTCGCTTTTGGACTAACCTGGCTCTGAGCTGCCAAAAAAGTCATGTGCAGTCAATCTACAGCATACAAAGGCATTATAACTCTTGAATACTTCCACGCTGTTTATTTAATATGTCTATATATTGCCTTTCCTCCAGTGAGCACAAGGTGACGTACATGATTCTTCCCCTCCCTGTTTCATCCACAAAACAGCCCTGTGAGGTAGGCTAGCCTGAGAGGCAGTGACTGGCTCACGGTCACCCAGTGAGCTTCAGGGAGTGGCTTCAGATAACCCAGTCAGATGGGCAGGGTACAAATAAAATAAAAATAATAGTAATTATTATTATTATTATTTTGGCTGAGTGAGGCCTTAAACCCTGGTCTTCCAAGCAATTAGTCTGACACTCTAACCACGACACCATACAGGCCCTCATTTTGTCCGACACAGAAATCTTCATACTGAGCATTTTGCGTGAGTAAAACCTGGTTCTAAGAAGCATTTCGCTCATTCTAAAAGGGAGGGGGAAAATATTTCACAGGAGTTCTCCTTGCCTTCCGGTGTTCCACATTCCGCCACCCCCACCCCCCGCGAAAAAACAAAGTTTTCAGTGTCAAAGGAAAAAGTCATAGGATGAATATTGATCCAGAGCAGATTCCAATGTATAGTTAGCAGAGTAAAAACTTAAACAGGATTCCCAAAAAATAGACCAGCGGCGATTGTATTTCATCCATCAGAGCTTTACTGCTACTGAAGGCAAATGAGCATAATGGTCAGAAATCCAATATATTCGGTATGGACATCCATACTGTCCATAAGAAATCCAGTTGCGGCAGACTTAACTTAAACTTACAATAACTTATAATAAGTCACCACACCAGAAGGAAATAGAAAGAGAAAGTGAAATCCAGGCTTCTTCTGGCCTTACTTTTATAGTCAGCATAACTTTGACAGAAAGGATAAGAGAACTACTGCAGTTTAAACCAGCTGTACTCATCTTCTCTGAAGGTACAACCCAAACACCATGAACCTTCTGCTTGCCTCTTTCACACAGAGCAGCTTCCAGAAGATTCTTGAATTAAGTAGAATAGGAAATATCGCTACACATCAGATCAATACTTTCTGCACTAAGAAATGCAAACTGACATTAATACCCTACTTTTCTTGGACCAAATCGCTTGCGGCAAACAGGAGATTACCGCAGTACATTTACTGCTCTCCCAAAGGACTAACTCCACGCACCTTCCGATACGCAGTGCTCTCTTCAGGTTTAGGGACGCGCTGGTTGACGTAGAAAACACGAGGGACATTCAGCTTGAGGCAGTGAAGTTCGCTTCCAATGACGGCCCACAGCTTGAAGAGGCCTGGCTGGCTGGTCTCGGCAATCTGGGGAAGAGAGATCACGTCAAGGTGGGCTTGCAAAGGCAGAGGGAGGCAAGGAAGCCGCCTGGACTATGCGGAGGCTGGAAGCACAACCCAGGGGGCAGCCCTTGATCTCATCCGGCGTGGGGGAAAGGCTTGGAAAGTGAGAAAAAGGTACAGAGGCTGTGGCATTTGCTGGCCTTTCAAAAGCTCATTAGGGCAAATGGGGTACGGCCCCACCAACTTCCACCTCCCTGCCTTCTTTCTTGCAAGCAGTCCAGGGAGTGGTCCTGCCTGTCAGCTTTCTCCACCTCCTTAGCCCTTGGAGAACAGGGATGGGGAGGCCTACGGGTTCAAAAGGGTTGGGAACCCCAACGCATTGCTAGATTTTGAACAGTAGGAGATAATATAACTGGTAGCAACCCAAACACCTAAGAAAAAGCAAGAATGAAGAACCAAGAGTAGTCCCTGCCTTCCACTGGAGGGAACCATCATGGGAATTGGGGAGCGAGGCAATATTAGGATATAGTTACGTTCCACCTTAAAAGGGACAGGCAGGACTATTGTGTGTCACATGCCTGTTTACATTTTCAGCACAGTCTGCTGGGAACTTCCGTTTTGTATATAGCTTTTGGGTTACTGCTGTTTTGCTGGAGACGAAGGGAAGCAGACATGTTTTCCTTTGTTCCTAAACCATGCTGAATAAAACGCTTGTAAATATGCTTACACACATCTCTGTCCGCCTCTTCTACTGTGAGAAGATTTACGCACTCTGCTGATAGAGCATGCATGGGTCTCTAAACGTATCTGAGGCTTGTGTTGCTAATTGATGCTGTTCCAAGGGAGACCGGCTGCCAGCCGATGGCTGGAGCAAGCTGGGGGCCTGCCAAATGCCCCCGTCTCCCCGGCAGTATGCCAACAGTAATTGGGCTAGCACAAGGATTAGCACCAGAGGTGCCAACTCGAGCAGAAGGTTTTTTGGGGGGTGATGTTCGTATGTGTGTGCAACGCCAGGAGGTGGAGCCAAACATGGTAGCAGCGCGGCTTCAATGGCTGGTTCCTCCTCTCTGGCAGTTAGCCTCCTCCTGCGGCCGCCGCCACCGCGAAGAGCTGCCAGCCACCGAAATCGCACTGTGCTCGGCTTCACGATTGGCCTCTTCTGCCTTGATTCTTCTCAACGTTGTGGGGGGCTCCCCAAAATATTTTATGGGGGAGAGCCCTTTCGATAACCCAGATGGAAATTCCCAGGTGTCAAAGGTTATTTATGTATGCTACTACTGCAGCCAGTGTTTTGTTAGCCCCCAAATGGAAAACGAGCGAGGTCCCAACCAAAGAAGAATGGCAACTTATGATGATAGGATATGCGCAACTTGCGGACCTAACATATCAAATACGAGAACAAGAACAACATAAATTTAGAGAAGACAGAAAAATGTTTATTGAATATATGGGGAAAATTGTGTACACTTGAAAACGGCAGCATTAAGATAATTTCAACAGTGTAAATGGATGGATGTAATAATGGAATACTGGATGGTTTAGTTTATGCAAAATATGCAGGGATTTATGATATGCAAAATGAACCATGGAAAGGGAAGTAGGGAAGTCATTGATTATTTTAAGGATGCTTAAATGAATATGATTACCACTAACACAACGGGGTCCCCTTCTCTTGCATGTGTCCCTCACAGTCCCTTAATTTGTTCGAGAGGGTTGGGGAAACCTCCAAAAAATATTTTGGGGTGTGTGTGTGTGGAAAGCAGGTTTAATTGCTCAATGAGAAATCCTTGTGGAACATTCACCATAGCACTATGTTGAACACAACCCAGCATCTTTATTATTTATTTCATCGCAATTACATCCCACCTGTCTTCCCTGAGGTCTCAAAGGCGGCATACGCGGTTCTATTTCTCCTGATTCAACCACAACAACCCTGTGAGGTAGGTCAGGCTGAGAGACAGCAACTGGCCCCAAATCGCCTAGCGAGTTTCAAGGCCAAGTGGGGAATTTGAACCCTAGTCCCTCCCAGATCCTAGTCTGACACTCTAACCGCTATGCTGCACTGGCTCTCTATTATCTACCTATGCCTCTGTGCATCTGACTTTATAGCATGCTCTGTCAATGGCAGTCTTAAACCCCCTCCCCTGGCAAAGAGCTCCCCCTGCCCCACGATGCTTCTTACCTGCACGATCTGCCAGGGCATGTCCAGGATGCTGCGGGCCGTTTTGCTCAGGTAGCTGCCGAGCCCCATGGAGGGCCTTGCCCTGATCAGCCCCCCGCCCAGGACCGACTCGCCATCTGCCAGCCGCCGCCTCTTGCGGCGCTCCTGGCGCTGGCGAGCCTGAACCTCCCACTTCTTCTTGTGGTAGCACAGCCAGACCAGGCGCTCCTCCTGCGGGAAAGAGTAGGAAACGGGCAATGACCATCGGGCAAACCAAATTCTAACTTTCTTCAGCTTGGGTGGAAAGTCAAATTCTTCAAATCGGAAATGGTGGGAACAAATGGCAGGAATCCTGAAAACGTTGTGCAATCTGTAATTTCTGATGGAGTCGGCATTACGCCAACATGATGCCATTACACATATCTATACCGCACACACTTGTGAAACACAGACCGCTTATAAACGTCATCTCCAACTCCTCGAAAGATTCCATCAATGGTGTATCAGAAAATTTTTACACATCACTTGGGAAGACAGGCGAACTAATGCCAGGAAGAAGTAAAGATCACCAGTGTTGAAGCAATGATTCTTCAACATCAACTTTGTTGGACTGGTCATCATTATCGTCTTCCAGAGCAACTACTCTATTCCAAACTTAAAAATGGAAGGTGTAATGCTGGTGGTCAACAAAAGAGGCTTAAAGTCTCAAGGCAATTTTTTTTAAAATGTAGTATAAACATCGAAAATTGGGAAACACTGGCCTGAGAGCACTTCAATTGGAGAACAGCCTTTACCAAAAGTGTCATGGGCTTTGAAGACGCTTGAACTCAGGACGAAAGGGAGAAACATGCTAAGAGGAAGGCACGTTTGGCAAACCCTCACCGTGATCAACTCCCGGAAGGACATGTGGATCCAGAATTGGCCTCCACAGTCACTTATGGACTCACTGTTAAGATCGTGTTCATGGAAGACAATCTTACTCGGCTACGAGTGATTGCCAAGGAAGAAGAAGAACACAGATCTATGGTGTGACAGCGTTTGGGGCTTTTGTTTAGAGAAAAGGCACGCAAGTTGTGGCGTAACAATAGCCGATAAAATTCTGCATGGCGTGGAGAGAACGGATAAGAGAAAAGCTTTTCTCCCTCTCTCACAACATGGGCGCATCCAATGAAGCTGAATCAGGAAAGGAAGCCCTAGTGCATAGCTGCAACTATGGAATTTTCATCAAGTCAGATGGCTTAGACAGGTAAAGCTGTCAATGGGTTCTAACCCCGACGGCTGCATTCTACCTCCAATGTTGACGGCAATATGCTTCTGAATACCAGCAAATGGAAATCGCGGTAGGGGAGTGTCAGCTGCGCTCAGGTCCTGCTTGTGGATCCCAGAGGCATCTAGTTAGCCCCTGGTTCACCAGGATGCTCTACCAGTAGAGCCACTGACCTGATACAGCTGGCTTTTTTTAAGGTTCATATACGGTAGGATGTTGCTGCTTCCCCATCGTCCATCCCCAGCCCCAGAGCAATCCTTTGTTCCTCTATTTAAATGAAGTTCTCTCCTTCTGCTACCTTACCTTGGTGGTTCCACTGGGAGGTGGCGGGCCCAAGATCTCCCTCCAGGACTGCGTTAGTTCCGAATTCTGGGACTGCTGCTGGCTCTCTTCTGCTGTAGGGATGCGTTTACGTTTATTCGAGATGGGGACCCCCGGCTGCAGAGACTTGGCGACCCCAAAATCTTCCATGTCAGCCACCTGCGTGGAGGGCGTGCCCTCCTGGATTACATTGGCAGAGACCTGCGAGGAAACACCGGAAGGTGGATAGTACAATGATGGAATCCTCCTTGACTTGAGCAACCCAGTTACCCACAAAAACTGCCCGTGGCCTCCACCTTCTTCTCAGCTCTGGGATAAAAGTATGTTTTACCTGCAGATGCCCATCTCAGAAAGCACAGGTTTATTTTTATTACAAAAATGAAAAACAGCCTCAAGGGACTGCCATCTTAAACAAAGAACAGATGAGATGTAAAAATAAAACTGACCATTTTGAAACCTATATACAGTGGTACCTTGGTTCTCAAATGCCTTCGTACTCAAACTTGGAACCCAAACACGGCAAACTCAGAAGTGTTCCGGTTTGCGACCTTTTTTTGGAAGCCAAACATGCTCCATTTTGACTGCCACACTTTCAATTTGAGTGCCACACTTCCATTTTGAGTGTTACACTGAGGTTTGTCTGTTTTTGCTGTTAATTTTGTTTTTGTTTCTGCAGCTTTTTGTTTTTGTGGAACCCAGTTCAGATACTGATTGTGTGACTGTGGTACATTGTTTATTGCTTTCGTTTTATGGATCAATGGTCTTGTTAGATAGTAAAATTCAAGTTAAATTGCTGTTTTAGGGGTTGTTTTTAAAAGTCTGGAATGGATGAATTCATTTTGCATTACTTTCTAGGGGAAAGCGGGCCTTGGTTTTGGAATGCTTTGGTTTTGGAACAGACGTTTGGAACAGATTACGTTTGAGAACCAAGGTACTACTGTAGAAAGCAATCAGAGGCCAGGACTATAATTTATGCACATTTATTTGGAAAACAAGTCCTAGTGAACAAAGTAGGAATTACTTCCAAGTAAACATGATGAGGCAGACATTTACTACAACTCATTTTGTGTGTGTGCGTGTGTAAATGCATTTTAATTAAAAAACTGGATTCATTTTTTTAATCCACCCTGTTGCAGGGAGAGCCCTGACACTCTTACCTGTCTCTTGCCCTCACTTGTGAACAGCTCACTGATTTTCTTCTGCTTGTACATGTCATTCTTTTCCAAGAGCTTCTTGTGGAGCCAGTCGGGGTGTCGGACGCGAGGAACGGGGTTTTTTACCTGACGGGACACCGCATTTGTTATATATTTGGGAGGCTCCCTCTGACTTTCATTCTGCCTGATCCTGTGAGGATACTACTGTTTTTGACCAGAAGCAGAAGGAAACTAGCTATGCTAGAACACAAGACACTTGCACTGACAGTGCTGACATCCAAATCAGAGACCCGTAGCGCAGAAACCCCAGCTTCTTAGCTTTTGGTCCCCAAAAACCAATCACAGAGGAGTAGAAATGTTTTAAATAATTAGCTCTGGAGTCCCAGGTGTGCTCTGAGGAGTGCACAGAGCTCTCGTGCATTTGGAAAAGGCTGGGGTCAGTTCCATGCAGGAAGCTCCTACCTTTCTGAAATGAATGGGAACACTCAGGGAGCTAGCTCAATTTTGGAGCTTTGAGTTTTTAGCTAGCTATTGGACCAGAGCAACTAAGTGTGAGAGTTCTGCAGCCACCTCCTGCGTCTCGTAACATCCTGGGGGAGCCCACAGCCCTTTAGCCACGAACCCGACAGTTTACCTGCTGCAGGGCTGCTGGGATGGTGATGATTTTCTGAATTGTGCTGCCCAGTCTCTCGATGTAATAGTCCCAATCCAGGATCTACAAGAAGAGGGACAAGAGGATTTGGGTCTAGTCCAAGGCTGGGGACAAGAGGTGTGCCACAGTCCGCCTCGAGTCACAAACTGCCGCAGGACAGCCCCACACTGCTTACCGTCCGGATGTCAAAATCCTGCAGGGAGGGGCTCTTGAGCCATTTCCGGAGATAGTGCCTGCGGACCGAGAGCTCAGCCTGGAAAATGGCAAGCGGAATAGCCCTGGGGAAAATAAATCAAAACACATCACTTCTATTTCCAGAAGAGGAGCGGCCTTGTCAGTCTGTTGCATCTTAAAGACTATATGGTTTGTATCCGATGTTCGTTCTACTCAGAATAAACCCATTCAGTTGACCAAACAAAAGTTAGTCATGACAATTACAGTCATACTTTGGAAGTCGAACGGAATCCATTCCGGAAGTCCGTTCGACTTCCAGAATGTTCAGAAACCAAACTGTGGCTTTTGATTAGCTGCAGGGAGCAGCTTCAGATAATCGGAAGCCACGGAGGACGTTCAGGTTCCAAAGAACGTTTGCAAACCGGAAGGCTCACTTCTGGGTTTGTGGCGTTCGGGAGCAAAAATGTCTGAGTACCAAGGTGTTCAGGATCCAAGGTACGACTGTACTTTAAACCAGTCTACTCTGAGTAGAATGAACTTTTACCAGCTGTGTCTGGTTTGCCAGCTATGGCTGTTCCTGGGCAGGGATAGCCTTGGCCACTGCAGTCCACGGGCATTTAAGGCTGTATGACGGCAATGCGATTTATGTGGAGCTGTCCTTGGTCCTGTTATGGAATGGTGGGAATGGTGCATCCATAATGCTATGCAAAGGGTTAATGCTGTAGCATAGAATCCTGTGATGTCATATTGAGGCATTCCCCCAGCCCCAGTTCTGTTATCAACTATGTGTGTGAGTTTTAACTGTGAGAGCAGCAAGTGTGTTGTGTTATGCTGTCGCTTGCCTCAAAGCCAGTCTGTAAACATCAGTCAGTCTCAAGATACAAATTCCTGTAAATATGTTTCAGCAACGTATTCTCTACCTCTCTTGTACATTCAATCTGACAAGAACAAGTACAGCAAGTCAAAGCCTTTATGTTATTTTTAAACTTTAGAACTCTTGCTTGGTTTTTCCTGGGGGGGAAAGAGAACTATTTAAAATAGTAATAATAATAAGAATTTATTATTTATACCTCGCCCATCTAGCTGGGTTTCCCCAGCCACTCTGGGCGGCCCCAACAGAATATTAAAAACACGATAAAAAAACAAGGATGCTTTCAGATGTCTTCTAAAAGTCAGATAGTTCTCTATCTCCTTGACATCTGATGAGAGGGCGTTCCACAGGGCAAGTGCCACTACTGAGAAGGCCTTCTGCCTGGTTCCCTGTAACTTCACTTCATGCAGGGAGAGAACCGCCAGAAGGCCTTCGGAGCTGGACCTCAGTGTCCGGGGCTGAACGATGGGGGTGGAGGGTCAAATGACCTGGGGCAACTTCCACACAATGCTGTAAAGTATAATTACTAGCTGGTGCAGAATGCTGCAGCCAGGGGGCTGATGGGGGCATCTGGCCAACGGTATGCAACATTTGGAACAAAAGTGGGGTTATCATTTTTGCTTTTTACTATGTTAAGCATTTTGTGTTTTCATAAACTGCCCTGTGCTCCTCGCATGAAGGGTGTTATAGAAATTTAATAAATAAAGACCACAACATCTGCACTGGCGGCCCATCTGCCAGCTTCAAGGTCCTTGCGTTAGGTTACAGAGCCCTGAACAACTTAGGTCCAGGGTACCAGCTGAACTCTTCTACTCCAGTTCAACAGCCAAAATCATCTGCAGGAGATTTGGTCATTCCTTGAGTTGGTGAGGCTCATTTCACAGCAACAAGAAACTGAGCCTTTCACATCAACGGCCCAGCATTGTGGAATACGCGTGCCCCTCTGATTGATAAATACCTCTCTGTCACCGGGGATCCTTCTGGCTTCTTAGAAATGATAAACCGGCAGCTCAGACCAGCATCCTTCACCATCTGATCCCCCAGGAACTCAGCCAGGCGCTTGGCAGTACTGATGGAAGTGGATTTTTGCTCCCCATAATCCTCCAGCTTGCGAGACATGGACCGGTTCTCCGAGATAAGCTCAAACAACTCTGAGTCAGGCATATTGGCAGCCTGGAAAAAAGAGAGAAGGGAACGCTTGCACGTGCCAGCCACATTCCCCTCCTGGACCACTTTGGAGGCAGGGCAACTCAGCATCCCATGTTGGCTGCACTAAAAGCTCTGAAGGCTGCAGGAAGCCTGGGAGATGCCCGTGTGTGGAAGGGGAGAAGAGGACTTTACAGCAGCAACAGGAACCTAGGGGGTTTTGCCCTTAACTGGTCACCAGTTCCCTGTTATCTTCATCCCCAATGCCCGGCGTGGAGAGATTTGACTATACCATCCTAGGAAAGCCGGAAGACTCACCTTGGAGCCTCAACCCACCTTGCTGTAGAGCACATCCAGCCAGTAGTCAGCCACTTTGGCGACGGAGGCATAAACCTCTTCCAAAGTGGTGCCTTTCAGGAAGGCCTCAAAGACGGATGACTGGAAGATCTTGACCAGCTGCAGCTCCCCCCGCCGCTTCACCTCAAACCCCTTTAGCTCAGCCAGGGAGCCGTCCTCGTTGAACACAGCGTACCTGGCGTGGAGCAAAATAGTCAGCCTGTGCATGGTTGGCACCTTCCCTCTCCTGTAACACCCCCCCCCCACCTTTTTACCAGTGGTGTCTTGTGTCCATTGGGACTGATAGGGCAGAAAGCAAGGAGCCCAACAGCAGGTGGCGCCACAGCCAATGAGAGGCGGAGGCAACTAAGACTAGTTTTGTCCCCCTCCTCCTCCCTGCTGAGTTCTACAAGGGGCAACGCTGAAAGGGAGGAGGAGGAAGCTTGCTACGCCCTGGGGCTGGTTGTAAGTAAAAAAGGCAGGTGGGGGCTGAGTAAGGGTAAGAGCCCACTTTGTCCCAGTGCCTCCACTATCTGTTGCCCTCCAGGTATTTTGGACTATAGTTCCCACGTGGGACCGGCACCCCCTTTGCCCTAATGGACCAGTCTTCACGGCTTCTTACTAACTAGAAAGGAGGGAGCTCTGAAAATGCCCATCCATTAAGGATCTAGCAGCGATATTTCAAGTCCTGCCATCTTCCAGGTTCAGCTTTGCTGCCTGCCGGTATCCCTGAGCCGAGGAGGAGCTGCCTCCCCAGACCTCACCTTTTCTTCAGCTTCTTGCCCTCTTCCTTGGAGGCGGGGAGAATCATGGCCAAGTATGGGCCGTCCACTTCAAAAAAGATGCTGTTCTCCGAGCGGGAAACGTAGGAGAGCGAGGCCGGGTCCACCAGCTCCTGGTACTGATCGTTTGTAAACCCTTCCTGCAAGTAAGTGACACATACGCTGGGCGCTTCGGCCTTGCAGGCTCATGCTGCACCCCAGAACAATTTAACGGGAGGGCTGGAAGGAAGCTATATATGATGCAATTCCTGCAGGGGGGAAGCTAAATGTCAAACATACCCATGGTTTCCATGCCCTGTTTCCAGACTGTCTTTATGGAAGACCCCCCCCTCCCAAATCCTGTCAATTCGACTTGCCCCTGCTGAGGATAAAGGCTTGAGGTCCCTCACCTTCACCATGATGTTCAGCATAGCACCTGGATAGGAGATTGTCACTTTGGGCTTCTTGGCGTGGGTTGATTTGATGACAAAGTTTTCCGGGAAGCTGTTTGGAAGCACACACCAGATCCCGTCTGTGTCCAGCTCCAGTGGCCTCCTGAGGAAAAATGGGAGAGGCGTTTCCATATGGGAGCCCAGAGGGCACTCTGCAAAAGCAACCACCTTATGAGGAATGGTTGCAGCAATCGGAGCTTTTCAGTTTAAGAGAAAAATCGAGAAAGATGTAGTGATTTATAAAATTATGCATTGCAAGGAGAGAAAGCGGATAGAGAAATGCTTTTATCCATCCCGTAACGTTAGAACTCGTGGTCATCCGAGGAAGCTTATCGTTGGAAGCTTGGGGACAGATAGAAGAAAAGAGCTTTTCACACAGTGCATAGTTAAAACTATGGCCACCAACTTGAATGGCTTCAAAAGAGGTTTGGACAAATCAATGGAGGACTATGGATAACTACTAGTCATGATGGCTATTTAGCTCTGCCTTGACGGTCAGAGACAGCAAATGATTCCTAATACCAATTGCAGGGAACTGCAGGATGGGAAAATGTGTCTCCACCCCCATCGCTCGGACCTCATCACTGAAGTCCAGCTCTGAGGGCCTTCTGGCGGTTCCCTCACTGCAAGAAGTGAGGTTACAGGGAAGCAGGCAAAGGGACTTCTTGGTAGTGGAACACCCTCCCTTCAGATGTCAAGGAACTAAACAACTATCTGGCATTTAGAAGACATCTGAAGGTAGCCCTGTTTAGGGAAGTTTTATAATGTTTGATGTTTTATCGCTTTATTATTATTAATAATAATATTCTGTGGGGAGCCACGCAGAGTGGCTGGGGAAACCCAGCCAGATGGGCGGGGTATATATAAATCATCATCATCATCATCATCATCATCATCATCATGTGCTTGGGTCCTGCCTGAGGGTTTCCTACAGGCATCTATCAACCACTGCGAGAACAGGATGCTGGACTAGATGGGCCATTGGCTTGATCTAGCAGGTTCATTTGTTGTTATGAAAGCTGATGAAGTTTACAAAAGCAACAGTCTGCAGAGACACACTGTGGGTCTTCATCCCTCGCTCTCTGAGTTGCTTAAGAGACCTGCTTCTTTTTCTGGGCCAAGGCAGTTAGGAGCAGACCATGGGGCGGTGTGCCTTTGAGTCCAGATCCAGATCCAGACCAGATCCCTTGTGGTTAGAGACAGATGAGATCCAGAGCTGGACAATTCATCTTTGTGTCATTTTCTTTTCTTTTCTGTGTTTACACATAGCAACCTTCCTCTTAAAGGAGCCCTGGACAACACACCACAGCAAAACACAAAACAAAACCATAGGAAAAGCACAGTCATCCATGAAGAAGGAGCAAACCACCTTCGAGCAACAGGCACACAACATCCAAGCTCAGAATCTCCTCGCCTCCAGCTGCCGCAGCCAGCCACCATTCAACTACTCACCCAATTTGCTCTATCAGCTCCCTGGCCTGTGTGATGATGTTGGCGCCAGTGAAGCAGACAATGCCAGCCATTTCCATGGAGTACCACCGAGCTCTGCGTAGGGGAGAGGACTAGTGAGAACAGGAAGAGCCACTCTGGGTCAGCAGCTTTGCAAACAAGGCTTGAGCGAACTAATTATTGTAAACTTGGCTTGAGGACTGATCTGCTAAAATTGAGGCCAACAGTATGAGCTGGGAGGTCTCCTGGTCAAGGAGCTCCAGTATTTATTTATGTGCTTGGGGGCTGCTTCGCCCTGCTCACATTGCTTGCCAATCCCACCCCCTCCTTCACACCTCACCCAAGTGCCCCACATCCTCACTGCTCCTCAGTGTCCCTCCAACCCTGCTTCATTCAAATGTCTGCCATTGCTTAAAACCCACCTTTTCTCTTTTGCTCCACTCCCTGGCTTCATGCAAATCCAGGATTGTGATGCAGAACTACAAATCCTGCAGCAGGGGCTGCATGATGACAGCCTTACATTTTTATGTGTATAGGAGGAAATGCTTCATTTAATTGTACTAGGGTTTAGTTGTCTTAATATTGAACATTTAAAGGCCCATAAACTGCACCAACTGGGAGCCGAGGCAGGGGCAGGTTTTAAAAGGGCCATTTAAAGATCCACCAGCAGCCACACTCTGGTTCCCCCCTCACCCTTTGCGCATGACGTATCCGTAAAAGGAGTTGAGGATGCACTTGTGTGCCAGCTGCAGGGAGTCGTACAAGATCTCCATGTTCTTGCAGCGCTTCGCTTCCGAGGCGTCACCCGACTCCATGGCGGCAGCCAGCTTCTTCTTCCACACCTGGGAAAGGCAGAGGAAAAAGGGCCTGTGACTCAAGCAAGCCGTGGGCTATTGTCTACCTTTGCTTCAGCTGGTTTCCATCCTCTGTCTTTTCCTTCCACATCCCTTTTCTTGGATGCCTGTCTCCTCCACCCCCTGTAAACCCATGTTGACAAAAGCTTCTGTATATTACAGAAGGCACATGGATTGCATGCCCAGAGCTTAGTTGCAAATAGAAACATTTTATGTGTATCTAGGTAAAGGTAAAGGGACCCCGACCATTAGGTCCAGTTGTGACCGACTCTGGGGTTGCGGCGCTCATCTTGCTTTATTGGCCGAGGGAGCCGGTGTACAGCTTCCGCGTCATGGGGCCAGCATGACTAAGCCGCTTCTGGCGAACCAGAGCAGTGCACGAAAACGCTGTATACCATCCTGCTGGAGTGGTACCTATTTATCTACTTGCACTTTGACGTGCTTTCGAACAGCTAGGTTGGCAGGAGCTGGGACCGAGCAACGGGAGCTCACCCCGTCACAGGGATTTGAACCGCCGACCTTCTGATTGGCAAGTCCTAGGCTCTGTGGTTTAACCTATAGCGCCACCCGCGTCCCTTATGTGTATCTAGCAATCAACTAATATACAAGAATTTGTCTGTTAAATCTGTGAGTATGATGAAAACTTGATATAAATCAAAGCTTTTTTATTAAATTTATTTAAAGTATTTATATACCACTCAATATTCAGAATTTCTATTCAAGCATTCTGGCCCCAGGAACCACAGCATCCCCTTTCAGCACCCACCAGCAAGGAGACATCAGCCTGGCTATAAATGCCTGTCTGCATCTCATTGCTTTATGAACGTAAAGATCACCATGAACACCTTTAGAAACGCACCTTTTTGCTACTCTAACGCAAATCTGACAAAATAAAAATAAAAAGCACCTTATGCAGCCCCTTGAACTCGTAGCGGCGGTCGCGAAAGGCCCGCACGGTGTCCACATAGAAGGAGTTTTCCCGCTGGCAGATGGTGGTGACACGCTCCTCAACCTTCGTCACGTGGATTTTCTTGTAGGCTTTGCGGCAGTAATCTGGGCAAGAGGTGTGGCAGAGGCGGTTCACTTGCAATTTATTCTGGAACGTTCAACACTTCCCAAACTTATTTCATTTCAAAATGTTTATATGCCACTTGATAGTTTAAAAAACACACACCTCAGCTTGCAAAAATAAGTTTAAAAATTAAATTTTCAGTAAAAAAAATAGCTAAAAACAATGAAAATCAATTAACTGAAAACAGATCAAAACCCATGCCGACATTCTACATGTCTGGATGGGCTGTGCCTAAACAAAAATGTGCCCAGTAGGTAATAAAAAGAGTGTAGCCAAGGCACCCGCCTGACGTCAATAGGCAGGGAGTTCCAAAGTGTTGCTGCTTCCACACCGAAAGACTGATTTCTTACAAATGCAGGAGTATTATGTGGCACCTGTAACAGTGCCAGTTCTGTAGATCAAAGCAGTCGAGTGGGCATAATATATGGGGGTAATGTGACAAACTGTTAAGGTGACAAGCTGTTAAGGGCTTTAAGTACTAATACAGTGGAACCTCGGCTCCCAAACGCCTTGGGAGCCGAACATTCTTGTTCCTGAATAATCGGAAACCAGAAGTTATTGTTCCGGTTTTGAATGTTCTTTGGAAGCTCCTGCAGCCAATTGGAAGCTGCGCCTTGGTTCCCAAACCGTTTTGGGAGTCGAACGGCCTCCCGGAATGGATTAAGTTCGGGAACCAAGGTTCCACTGTAGTAACACCTTCTCTGCTCACCACTAGAAAGAGCTCTGGTTTGGGGCTGGCAGCTGACCCCAGACCCCAAGTCCTCTAGCGCTAAAGGGCATAGCAGGGAAAAGGTAGGGGCTGAATCCAAGAAAATAAAAGCTTCAAGACACCCCAAGCCATAACCATGTACAAACTCTACTGTGGTGCGGAAAAAGGTTTGCTCTCTTATCAGCTCAGAGATGGAAGACAAAGTCCCTACCAGAGAGGAATGGCAAACCAAGCTGTTGGACTATGCAGAAATGGTAAAACTGATTGGAAAACTCAGGAACCAAGAGGACAAAAACTTTTTTAAAGAATGGGAAAAATTTTAGAATTTATTTAGGAGACCACTGCAAGCAGATGGAAACATTAGCAGGATTTTAATCCCACTTGTAATGCAACAAATACCATGGATAATTTGGATTGATAGAAAATATAGAGAAAGGAATAAAATACAGTTGATAATGTTGATAATAGGAACCATGGAAGGGGTGGGGGGAAGTCGCGAGATTCAAGCCATCTCTCTATATATGGATATACATTCAAATACAGTGGTGCCTCGCAAGACGAAATTAATTCGTTTTACGAGTTTTTTCGTAGAGCGAGTTTTTTCGTCTTGCAAAGCACCACGGTGGGGAGGGGTGGGGAGAAGCAGGGCAGCTGCCGCAGCCGGTCCTTGGACTCACCCGCACCTTGTGGACACCGCGAAACGTGGCTGCTGGAGGGCGGCGGGGCTCAGGAGCGCGACTCCGGCTGCGGCGCTGGCTGCTGGCGACAACAGCTCCTGAGGGGAGTGCGCGAGGGCGGTGGGCAGCAGCACGAGGCAGCCGGAAGGTCGGCCGAAGGTGGGAGGGAGCTGGAGGAGCCGTCAGCAGGAAGGTGGGAGGGAGCTGGAGGAGCGGGGAAGCGAGCGTGCGACCGTCGCCATGACAGGAGAGGCAGGGCTGTTTCGTCTAGCGAAGCAAGCCCTTAGGAAAATCCGTCTTGCGAAGCACCTCAGAAAATGAAAAACCCTTTCGTCTAGCGGGTTTTTCGTCTTCCGAGGCATTCGTCTTGCGGGGTACCACTGTAAAAATGATTTCAAAAAAGAAGAAGAAAAAAAGGTTTGCCTTCACCTGCCAAGCGCTTCTTCTCGTATTTCGCTTGCTCCTCCCGGGACAGCTCGTGGAACACCCGGGGCGGTCCATCTGGGAAGAGAGGGGGGAACTTCTCCGACTCCAGCTGTTGCTGGATGCGATGGTACTCGCTGCGGCTCGCGGGCACTGCAAGGGGAAAAGAGAAGGGGTGGGGGGAGGAAACAACTCAGCTGACAATCACTCCAGACTGCGAGAGGGGGTTTTATACACAGCAGAGGAACCGCGCCAAGTTGCATACGAGTCAGCAGAAGGGAAAAGACTCACTGAATTCTCCTCTCCACTGCCAGGTCATCCGCCGCTGACAGTTGGCGCCTGGTTTGTTGAAGTCGCAGGCGGCGCACGTGGCCTCGTTCACCATCGCCGAGGGCTGAAGGGAGGGAAGCAAAGCAGAGGGGGGGGGGGAATAAAGGCACAAGTACATTTAAATAAATAAAAGTAAGTTTTTAGGCCAGGCAAGGTTGGATCCTGCCTCTAGGAAAGCAGCAGGTAGACCCAGGACCCAGGATGCTTTTGCGGGATTAAGTCTCAATTATTAAATTTCTACACCATCCTTCAGCCGAAGTTTACAGGGCAGTTTAAATCTAAAAACAAACGTATGTACCATAACAACTAACAGAAACCCTCAGTTTAAAAGGAAAAGAGGAATGTTTTGGCCTGGTGCCTAAAGATATGTAAGGCAGGTGCCAGGTGAGCCTCCCTGATGTTTACTGTGTGTGCCAAAGCCCTGCTGCACCTGTGTTTTGAACTCAAACAGATACTATGGGCAGCAGAGGACAGAGCACTCTATTCCAGCCCTCCTCTCCTGCGCTGCATACTCTCAAGCAACCACCAACCATCTATTCATATGCTCTGGTTATCTCCTGCTTGGACTATTGCAATGCACTCTATGTGGGGCTACCTTTGAAGGTGACTCAAACTACAACTAATCCAGAATGTGGCAGCCATACTGCTGACTGGGAGTGGCCACCGAGACCATATAACACCGGTCCTGAAAGACCTACATTGGCTCCCAGTATGTTTCCAAGCACAATTCAAAGTGTTGGTGCTGACCTTTAAAGCCCTAAATGGCCTCAGCCCAGTATACCTGAAGGAGCGTCTCCACCCCCATCGTTCAGCCTGGACACTGAGGTCCAGCTCTGAGGGCCTTCTGGTGGTTCCCTCCCTGCGAGAAGTGAGGTTGCAGGGAACCAGGCAGAGGGCCTTCTCGGTAGTGGTGCCTGCCTTGAGGAATGCCCTCCCATCAGATATCAAGGAAATAAACAACTATCTGACTTTTAGAAGACATCTGAAGGCAGCCCTGTTTAGGGAAGTTTTTTATGTTTGATGTTTGATCGTATTTTTTATATTCTGTTGGGAGGTGCCCAGAGTGGCTAGGGAAACCCAGCCAGATGGGAGGGGGAATAAATGATATAATAATGACAATAATAATAATAATAATAATTCAGCAGTCTCTTACTAGGGAGAACATTGCAACACTGGCCTTTTCCCTCTATTCCAAGAGATGTGACGATAGACTGCTCTGCCTCCTTTCTTTTAGCAAATGTTTTGTGCCACTGGGGAAGTGGTAATTCTGTATTGATTTGTTCTGGATGTTATATGTGATGCCAATAAAAGGTTTACTACTACTACTACTATCCTTGTTGCTAGAGAGGCAGCAACTCTTTGTGAAGGAGATTGAGGAAGAGGTTGCCTGGAGTGCCTACCCCAAACTGGGAGTCCATTACCGGCACAGGGAAACTTCCATATATATTGTCTCTTATTAAGAAGGCAATGTTGTTCAGCTTTCTTATAGTACGAGTTATAATTCACACTCTGATTCTCCCAAAGAGAAAGACAGCATCCCTCCACCCACTCCAAAAATTCCAAACTGAAATAGCACTCCAAAATCTTAACTGTGCGGCTTGTTATTGTGTCTGATACCATAGTGATTGCAATGCTTGTTTTTTAATGCTAGTGTGCTTATTGTTAACCACTTTTGAGCTCAACATTGGCCGTTGGAAAAGCGGAATAGAAATATTAAATCAAATCCCTGCTAGTTGGGGCTTTGGGAGTTGGGAGCCCAAGAGCGTCCAGAGGGCTGCAGATTTAAGTCTAAGAGGCCACAGTTCTTACAGCAGAGATTTAGACTTTAGTACCCAATGCCAAGGAGCTCAAACTCCTCACTCACCTGAAGCCGGTTGGTTAGGATGATATTCGGGTACATGGCCCCCACATCCAGGTGGTATATCAGAGGACATTCAATCCTGTTGGGGACTTCCTTCAGGGAGTTCAATTTGACTTTGATTTCATCGCAAACCTGTGGTCCAGAGGAAGCAGTGGAAAGCAGGCAAGAGGATAAGGTGGGTTGTTGTTTTTTGCCTAGGAGAGCAATGCTTTACCATGCTCTTCGGAATGCAATAGAGCCCGGCAAAAGAACACCACATGTAAGGTAAGGTAAAGGATCCCTAGATGGTAAAGTGCAGTCAAAGGCGACTATGGGGTTGTGGTGCTCATCTGGCTTTCGGGACGAGGGAGCCAGCGTTTGTCCGCAGACAGCTTTCTGGGTCATGTGGCCAGCATGACTAAATCGCTTCTGGCGCAACAGGACACCATGACAGAAACCAGAGTGCACAGAAACACCGTTTACCTTCCCACGGCAGCAATACCCATTTATCTACTTGCAATGGTGTGCTTTTGAACTGCTAGGTTGGCAGGAGCTGGGAAAGAGCAACGGGAGCTCACCCCGTCGCAGGGATTTGAACCGCCGACCTTCTGATCAATAAGCCCAAGAGGCTCAGTGGTTTAGACCACAGCACCACCTGCATCCCTACACCACACATGTACCAGGACTGTGCCTTTCGTAGGCCACAAGTGGCTCCAAGGACAGTTCAATGTAGTACATAGCAGCAGATTGGTGGCCAAGGCTAAGGGGTTGGGGAAGCAAAGGGTTGAAGCAGGGGAAAAGAAGGAAGGAACAGCCAAGATAACCTGGGGACCGGGGGGAGCTAGATGCTTAAAATGAACAGAAACTAGAGTGAAGGAGCTGTGTCAGGACTATAACAACTCCATTGCTACTGCTGCCTCCTCCTATGCAGACACGGCTGTTTGGCCTACAAGGTTACCTCCTGGAAGTTGGTCACTTGGTCAAGGGGTATTCCCTCCTCTTCCTCAATGGCGTGGCGCAGAGTCTTCTCCACACGCTGCAAAAGGAAGTCGAAGGCAGCAGGGTTCTAAGAGACACAACCGGGGTGGGAGGGAAGGACATGAGTGTGACAAATTTTCACCAAGGATTCTCCCCAGGCAAAGACAGTGCAGTTGAAATCACCGGGGGAACATGGCGCCACATGGGGCAGGCGGAAACAAATCTGCAAAGGAAAGTCTTATGCTCTTTGTAATCCACAAGATCGGGTCGTAGCTCTTCCTCCAGCAGCCTTTGTTGGCCACCAGCTACAGGGAAGTGTGCTCCCTCCCTCTGGAAGATCAGTTGCCGGGAAGAATCACCAGCGGAGGAGTTACTCTTGCACTCAGATTCTTTTGGGCTTCCCAATGGTTGGCCACTGTGAGAACAGGATGCTGGACTAGATGGGCCTGATCCAGCTGGCTCTTCTTGGGTTTCACCTGGAAATGCTGTGGATTGAACCTGGGACCTTCTACATGCACAGCAGATGTTCTATCACCAGCCTCATGGGGTCAGACACTTCTCTTTTTGGGGGACAATTTGGACTTTGTTGTAGCTACCCGGTTTATGTCTGGCAAGAACGGGGGCGGGGCGGGGATTTATCCTGGCACCCCCTGCCGCCCCCCATGAGCTTTCGAGAAGTCTCCTTCCAGGGCGGGACTCGTACCATCTTGAAGCGGCAGGGGATGTCACTGCGAAAGACCCCCGACTCCAGGGCCTCCACGTGCCCCCCGACGTAGGTCTCTGAGTCCAGCACATGCCCATCCTCGGTGAGCTTGTTGAACTCCTGCTCTTGCTTGTTGGGGAAGATGATGTTGGCGTGATAGGCCTGGACCATCAGCAGCGCCTCGCACAGAGTCCCTGAGCCCTTTCGCAGCACCTGCAGGGGGAGAGAGAGAGGAGGGCTGATGGCAAAAGGGAACTTAGAGGGGGGGAATTTGGTATCTCGCAGGGGAGGGGGGGAAATCAAGCCAGAGAGCTTTCAGGTACCTGAAAGTAGGGCTGGGCGATAACAGCTTTTAAACATTGCGGTGTATCGCCAGCCAAAGGTATCGGTTTGGCGATATACACTGGTACCTCGGGTTACAGACACTTCAGGTTACAGACTCCACTAACCCAGAGATACCTCGGGTTAAGAACTTTGCTTCAGGATGAGAACAGAAATTGCATGGCGGCAGCGCGGCAGGCCCCATTAGCTAAAGTGGTACCTCAGGTTATGGATAGTTTCAGGTTAAGAATGGACCTCCAGAATGAGGTTCTCACCTGATGTTGAATTAAGTTCTCACCACTGTACCATGATGTTGAAAAAACAAGCTGCATCGGCCTCTGCCTGTAAGGCACCTGGTGAAACTGCCCCAGCTCTCACCTCAGGAACCGAGGTGGTTTCACCCAGGCCCTCATGGGCTCGGACAACGCAGCTTGTTTGCGCAGCTCAGCTGGGGATCGGGAAGGTTCCCGCTCTGCAGCTGAGTCAGCCCCAGCGTTCCTGCCACTCACGGGCGAGTGGGCAGAGCCTCAGGGCTCCTTTAACTGTTCGCTGCAGGGAGTGCCAACCATGCTCCCCTTAGCTGAGCAGTTTCACAGAGCTCACGGGAGCCAGCGCTGGGCTGGGGGCGCCTTTAACTGTTCAGCTGAGGTAAGGGCAGCTGTACACTCCTCAGTTGAGCAGTTCAAAGATGCAGAGGAAGAAAAAGCTGTATTGGTGCCTCGCCGACACTCGCTTGTTTCTCCCTCTGCATCGTATGAGGGGCAGTGTCACTCAGCGGTGTATTGTGTGTAAAACCGCTACCGTTCCTGAGTCCCCTCTGCTAGCAGCACTGCTGGAAGGAACTCTAGCAGACGCTGCTAGCAGAGGGACTTGGGAGGGGTGGCGATTTCACCCGTGATACACCGCTGACATCGTGGGCTGTTCCTCATATTTTGATATATTGCCCAGGCCAACCTGAAAGACTAAAAAACATCTGTCTGACAGTGGAATCTTGGAACAACCAAGGGGCCACATATAGTGAGATAATCTACATTAGTAGAGACCCTCACTGTACTCTTTTTGGTGATTACTAAAAACATTTTTGTGCAGACAAGCTTTCTCGGACATGTAAAATGTTGGTATAACTTTTAATCTGTTTATAGCTTATTGCTGATTTTATCTGGTAAGCATTTTATAGAGCTTTTTTTTACTATAATAAGTAACAACAACAACAATAATTTATTGTTTATACCCCGCCCATCTGGCTGGGTTTCCCGAGCCACTCTGGGTGATTTCCAACAGAATTAAAAGCACAATAAAACATCAAACATTAAAAACTTCCCTAAACAGGGCTGCCTTCAGATGTCTTCTAAAAGTCAGATAGTTGTTTATTTCCTTGACATCTGATGGGCAGGTGCCACTACTGAGAAGGCCTCTTCTGTTTTGCCAATAATTTTATTGTTTTATTCTCTTTGCAAACTGCTTTGGGGTTTGTTTGTTTTTTTAAAAAAACACAATCAACTGGTGTTTAAATTTTACAAAATAAGGAAGCAACTGAGCCTTGGGCTCCACTCTACTCACTTCATCGGGCTCCATGGGGATGATGGTGCACAAAGCGAAGATGAAAGGGTGGACGTATTTCATGTACATGTAGTAAGTAGCAACAGCGTCGGACACTGAGTAGGTGGCCAGAGTCTGGAGGAAGGAAGCAGCATGGAAGCATTTTGCAAATTGCCAGCAAGCGTGGCTCCATCTGAGCGCAGGAAGAAGATCAGCAGGCGCTATGAGTTCAACACAGCCTCCTCCTCCCCATCCAAGGAAAAGGTCTGCATGTTGCCAACATGCAAATATTCATTTAAGCAGCTTGATTTATATGGGGAGTGCTGACTGAAAAAAAGGATCATTGGCTGCATGTAAAAGTTAACAATTAAAAAAACAGCAACAATGGAAAATGGTCTGTGCTGAAAGCCAATTTGATAGCACAATTATTACTATCCTTTTAAGAAGCTGTATCCACTGGTGATCAAGCTTTTGGGCCAGTGAGTCACAAATCAAGTTCAAATTACGATACAGTGGCTACACTCCACTGACAGCTTTTCTAGCTCTTGGTGTGATCTTGCCTTTAGCCTAGAAAGCCAGGGAGCAGAATGTCAAGAGAGACAGGAAAGCTACACGGCTATGCCCTAGCCAGGCCTACAGGTCTCTAGGCGCTTGTCCAGATGCCCAACTATCCCTTGCTGGCCTGTGCAATGCATGTTGGCTGATGGTGGTTTAATCATTTAGAGGCACTTGACATTCTACCACGTAACAAAAACTGATTGCGGAGAGAAGATTGCTTTAAAGGAATAGCTCCCTAAATGTACAGCTCTAGCATTCTGCACCTAGAAAGCCATGATTCTCTGCGTGGAGCACATAAACCCTCTAAATTGCTCTGAAGTATCACATGCACAAAGGCGGAGGGGGCTGGAATTGTGAGCAAGCCTTGAATATCAGAAACCTCCCTTAGAGCTTCTCCAATTCCTAAGTCTACAGCAGAAATTTCTCTCTCTCTCTCTCTCTCTGGTTGTCAAACTATTAGCATTTTATTTTACAGCGAAAGCCAAATTGTTCTAGATTCTGCAGGGATGCCAGAGTGCACTGCATCAACTGTTACATTTGCAACCACAGCTGCACAATTCCTATACATGTTATCCAATCCTCCTGGATGTTGGAGGGTGAATTCTGGCCAGGGCCTCATAGGGGCACAGCAGGCCAAGGGAACTCCTTCCAGTACCCCTTCTCTTTTCCCTCTGCCGTTAATTGTTGGGAATCCGCCATGGCTGATCCCAGTTGAAAACACACGGCAGAATCGCACAGGGGTAACCGAAGTACCTGAGGTTCCTCAGTAGCCATCCGGCACATCTCTTCAGGATCCAGCTCCACGGGGTCGTAGCCCAGCTTCGCTTTGGCTGCCGCTTTCAAGTTATGGCTTCCCACTGGGAGGTAACTGTCTCTCTTAACCCACCTGCCAACAGAAGCCACAGCACTGGTTGCTGAATCGGGAGAGGCAGCCCAGTTTACAATGAGCAGGGCAGAAGTATTATGAGACAGAGTCAACCTAAGCTTACTTTGGAATACAAGTCAAAGGCTAGGGCCACTTCCTATATATCCAGGGAACCTTCTGTCCTGCTCCAACTGAAATGTCTGCTGAAGAACCTTGGCATGCTTTTTGTTTGCTGTAGGTGCTTCTTGGGCGTGTTGATAGTTCGTTACACCTTACCGTGACCCTGTCTGATGTGAAAAGTTCCCTGCATAGAGGGATTGGTTGTTCAACCACTCTGGGAACTGAAGGTCTGAGGGGAATAGGATCTGCTAACCTTAACAAACTACCGTTCCCAGGGTTGTGTGTGTGTGTGTGTGTGTGTGTGTGTGTGTGTGTAGCCATGGCTGCTTAAAGCTGTATCTTAACACAACATGATGTCTAGTTGGGATTGTGTCAAATGAAATGGTAGAGGCTTCTTTTCAAAGAGTATTATTTATTTATTTATTGAAAAAGTACAACTGAAGCACTTGGTTCCTGTTTTCTCCCTGACGTACCCCAGCCAAAGGAAAACAAAAGGAGAAGACAACTCACGAAATAGAAAGGATTGTGTCTAATGTGATCCGTACTGTTCTGGGCAGATCAGCATTAGACAAAGGGTAAAGGTAAAGGGACAGGGACCCCTGACCATTAGGTCCAGTCGTGGCCGACTCTGGGGTTGCGGCGCTCATCTTGCTTTATTGGCTGAGGGAGCCGGTGTACAGCTTCTGGGTCATGTGGCCAACATGACTAAGCCACTTCTGGCAAACCAGAGCAGCACATGGAAACGCCTTGTACCTTCCCACCGGAGCGGTACCTATTTATCTACTTGCACTTTGACATGCTTTCGAACTGCTAGGTTGGCAGGAGCAGGGACAGAGCAACGGGAGCTAACCCTGTCGTGGGGATTCGAACTGCCGACCTTCTGATCAGCAAGTCCTAGGCTCTGTGGTTTAACCCACAGCACCACCCGCGTCCCCCAGACAAAGGGTACAAGTGTAGCAATGAAGCATCCTTTGCTTTTGTACGCATGTTAATCAGAAATGAGGGACGGTCATGCGATATTAACTGCCGGACAGTGGAAAAAATATATATACAGTGTTGCCATCCTTCCTGACTCTGTCAGGAACTACTGAGTGACAAATGGAAGACCCCAAAAGGAGAACAGCAGCACTCTTAGCAAATTGCTTTTCCCTGGATTCTTTGGGGGAGGTTCTTTGAAGTGGCACGACATCACTTTAAATATAGAGTGCGGATGGGGCACCAGTCAAAAGCATGGTGCAGCGAGGTGCCAAATACAAATTGTTTTCTCTGGGTGTGCCATGAAGGCTGGGCCCTTTTCCACCTCCATCAGACTAAGCCCCAAGAAAGAGATTGGTGAGAGGGGCTGAGAATCATGTACCTGAGACAATCCATGTGGATGCATGAAGGAGCTTTGTATTCCCCCTGGCTGTCCTTTTGGAATCCGATCTCCTGCTGCATATTTAGCCCGTGAGCTGCTGCTCTGGTTTCCACAAAGGGCCTGGAGACAGATAAAGCAAAATAAGCTAGAGAGCTTCTACAGATCTCACTATTTAGGCATTGCAACAAAAACTTCCTGCAGCTGGTCATTGCAGGGGTAGGGCAGGTTAGCATGCAAGTTTGCTGGCCAGCTCGTTTCCCCAGAAGGTAAAGCATGGTTTTCCCATTAAAATGAAAATAACCCAATTTAATTTAAAAAGCTGGACACCCACAAGGCTCAAGAACAGAGTTCACTCAATTCTCACCAGTCAAAGAAGTCTCCGTTGTATGTCACCATGATGGTTGGCTTGGTCTCCTGAACATGTTCAAACCACCTCTGGATGAGGTGGGCCTGATTTTAAAACAAGAGGAGGGAAAACAAATTTAAAAGGCCATTTATTGTCAATGGTCCAGATGCTTGTTGTTGTTAATTAGATGTGCATACTTCCCTTCATCCGTAGCTCATAGGGCAGTTCACAACATAAAATTACAATATAAAAATCACAAAATACCTAGTAAAAATATGAACAACAAACCAATAATCCCCTCTCCTGCTAGGTTCTTCTTATGACCAGCTTTTCTGCCAGGGAACCAAAGGTACTATGTGTGTCCAACAAACACCACCTCTCACATTCTGCAACCATTGGGAAAGGTGCATTTATCTGCATGGTGGTTTGTTCAAATTTCCAAATTATGTAGTCTGGTGATCGGAGAGGGTAAAATAATGGGGGAGCAGTATATATAGAACCCCCCTTTTCTATATTTATTTACAGCATTTGTGTACCCTGCTCTTCTGCCAAAAGAAGAAGAAAAGGGCTCCGTGAGTGGTTTACACACAAAACAAGATAGTCCTTGCCTTCAGGCTTACAAGCAAAACGATGGCTATGCAGAACACACTCATGTCGCTAAAGGTAACAAACAGGACCCGAAATGTGTGACCAAAACCCCCTGACTCCAATGGAACTCCGCGATTTCACTGTATTGTGGTTTTAAGGGGAAACTGGCCTTCAAAATTAAGCCTACCTACCTCATCTGGTTCATTAAAGACACAGAAAGGCCCCTCATACTCTGGTTTGGGAGTAAACTCAAAATCTTCAATATCCTCTGAAACGATCTCTCTGTTTGTGATCAAGTAACCCTGGGAAGAAAGAAGCGAAATGGGAATTTTGCTTAACTGAAGCAACAAAGAGTAAACCGACGTTACCTTATCAGTTCTCACTAAGATGTTAAAGGTAAAGAGCCAGTCGTGGCCGACTCTGGGGTTGCGGCGCTCATCTCACTTTATTGGCCGAGGGAGCCGGCGTACAGCTTCCGGGTCATGTGGCCAGCATGACTAAGCCACTTCTGGCAAACCAGAGCAGCTCATAGAAATGCCATTTACCTTCCCGCCGGAGCGGTACCTGTTTATCTACTTGCACTTTGACGTGCTTTCGAAGTGCTAGGTTGGCAGAAGCAGGGACTGAGCAATGGGAGCTCACTCTGTCGCGGGGATTCGAACCGCCAACCTTCTGATTGGCAAGTCCTAGGCTCTGTGGTTTAACCCACAGCGCCACCTGCGTCCCCACTAAGATGTTACCGAGTAGGAAATCCTGACTATGAAAACAAAACCCGCAGTAGACTCTTTCTCCACCCCACCACAAACACCTTCCCAAACCACCTCCTGTTCTATGCTTCTATTGGGAGCCTGAAGTTCAGGGCCGCCTGCCGTTCCATACTCTTCCATTTCTATGGCTTAAGGGGGGCATTTATTCTGGCTTGTTCTGCAGCGTTGCCAGCCATGGAGGCAGCTGCCCCAATTTACCTGGCCATCAATCATGTAGGAGATCATCATGATCTGGTCCGTTTCTGCATCAGGAAACTTTAAAGGGAGTTTGGTGGTCTCAATGTCAAAGGCCAGGACGACAGGATCCTAGGAAGAATTGGAATTTCCAAGTCACTACCAGATGCTGGGCTCCACTCAGGGCAATACAGCAATAACACCTCTTCATCGACAACAGGGATGTGGGAACCTCTGGCCCTCTAGATCTTGTTGGACTCCAGCTTCCATCATCCTTAGCTAGCGTGGCCAAGAGGGATAATGGGAGTTGTAGTCCAATAAGCAGCTGGAAGGCCACAGGTTCTCCACCCTTGATCTGCCTAACCCACTTCCTGCAAGTGCACCTGGCCCATGCTAGAGGCGCTAGAGACATTTGGGCCCACAGGCTTTGGGATGCTGTAGAGCCTGGACCACTTATCAACGCAGACCGCTTATAAATGTCATCTCCAACTCCTCGAAAGATTCCATCAACGGTGTCTCCGAAAATTTTTACACATCACTTGGGAAGACAGGCGAGCTAATGCCAGTGTACTGGAAGAAGCAAAGATCCCCAGTGTCGAAGCAATGATTCTTCAACATCAACTTCGTTGGATTCGTCATGTTGTTCAGATGCCTGATTATCGTCTTCCAAAGCAACTACTCTATTCCAAACTTAAAAATGGAAAGTGTAATGCTGGTGGTCAACAAAAGAGATTTAAAGACTCAAGGCAAATCTAAAAAAACGTAGTATAAACACCGAAAACTGGGAAACACTGGCCTGCGAGTGCTCCAGTTGGAGAACAGCCTTTATCAAAGGTTTCATAGACTTTGAAGACGCTTGAACTCAGGATGAAAGGTGGAAAGGAACTAAGATGAAGGCATGCTTGGCAAACCCTCACTGTGATCAACTTCTGCCTGGAAACCTCCATCTCTCCCCACTGTGGAAGGATGTGTGGATCCAGAATTGGCCTCCAGTCACTTGCGGACTCACTGTTAAAACCGTGTTTATGGAAGACAATCTTACTCGGCTACGAGTGATTGCCAAAGAAGAAGAGCCCAGGACTGGCAGCTTTTTTCAGCTTGAGGGCCACATGCCTTTATGGGTAACTTTCTGAGGGCCAAATACTAACAGCAGGTTGGGCCAGAGGTGTGGCCTGTGGAGAGTCCTGAGGGGCAAAACAGATAAACTAGGGAGGGCCTCATTCTGCCCTTAGGCCTCAGGTTCCCCACCCAGACTGTAGACTCACACAGCGCCCAGGAATCCTGAAGACATTTGGCTATTGGTGACAGATGCAGCATAAAAAACCAAAACAAAGCTGGCAATTGAAGGAAACACACACACACACAGGTGCTGAGACAGGAGCTCTGCCCCACAGGAATACTCACTGGCCGTTCAACCAGGTCGTCTCGGCGGGTGATTTCAGGAGGGAAGCTGCTGCCTCGGTAGCGGACATTGTACCAGTGAGCCTGTCATGGGAGGAGAGGAACCGGGAGAATCACGCCAAGGTAGGGTCCACGGCCAGTAGCAAAGGCTCAACCCCTACCCGCCACAATTAAAAATCTGGAAATGCATTTTTAGAACTTTTGGCACAATGCTTTTGTATCCAGCCGTTCGGGAATCAAGGTAGGAAAGAAGACGGGTCTCCCCCAGTTGCCGCTCACCACGTGGATCTTCAGATCAATCGACAGGCGGATGTGGTAGGGGACGTCGTACTCCCGCATGTCCACTATGTTGTCCATCTGGTCAGCGGTCTTCTTGGAGGGAGCCTCCTCCTTGCTGGACAGGCTGTTCCCAACAAGGGCACTGCAAAGGAGAAGGAACTGGTTTAGATTATCAGGACTACCTGCACACAGGATTGACAAGCAAATGAAGTATTGTTCTGCAACTGTAAATGGCTTAGAAGCCATTTTGGCATATCAGCGGTATAATTATGATGATGATTACTACTATTGATAGTTGCAGCAGTGCGGGAACCGATTCTCTGGGGCTTCTTTCCCCATCACTCAGAAATGTACATGAACCACATTTAAGGCCCATGATCTGGTTCTTCCAGTCTCCCACTTGGATGCAGAATTCTTTATAGAGCCTCCAGATGTTTGGCTCTGTAACCTTTGTGGCTTGCTTGATGGGAGAGCCGAAGGATGAGAGATCTTCAGTGGAAAACAGCCCTATTGGCTTGGCAGCAACGAGTCTGGGCAGAGCCTGGAAGAAATGTTTGAGGCTTGCTGGGGACACTCCCAGTTCATGGACTAGTAACTAGAGCAGCAGATCACCTTTCTGGGTTGCACCAGGATAATCCCGTGAGAGTCTAAACACACACACACCTCATTTCTAATAAGCCAGAAACTGTGTGAGGAGGAAGCAATAGAGCTGGGTTAGGGAACTGCATCTGTCCGTAGCCCAGAGATGGAAGAAAGAAACAACCCCGACTAGAGAAGAATGGCAAACCAAGTTGATGGACTAGGCAAAATTAACTGGGAAGCTCAGAAATCAAGAAGACAAGAAATAAGGAATGGGAAAAGTTTATAATTTACATACGAGACCACTGTACGCAGGTTAAAACATTAGCAGGATTTTGAGCACACTTGTAAAGTAACAGAAAGTATGGGTAATTTAGGACGATAAAAATTTGGATTTTTTTCCCCACAGAGAGCCAGTGTGGTGTAGTGGTTAAGAGCGGTGGACTCGTAATCTGGGGAACCGGGTTCGATTCCCCGCTCCTCCACATGCAGCCGCTGGGTGACCCTGGGCTAGTCATACTTCTCTGAGTCTCTCAGCCCCACTCACCTCACAATGTTTTTTGTGGGGGAGGAAGGGAAAGGAAACGGTTAGTCGCTTTGAGACTCCTTAGGGTAGTGATAAAGCGGGATATCAAATCCAAACTCTTCTAAATATTAATATCCAGTTGTAAGTATTATCATTAGGACCCATGGAAAGGATGGGGGGAAGTCAGAAGTCTTGATATTTGGACTTTGAATTGTTTGTATTTTGTTTATTTTATTTAAAATCAAATAATATTTTTTTACAGGGAACTGCATCTGTTCAGTGGGCCACATCCTTGCATCCCCCACCTGTCTACCACAAGTCATCACAATGATGTCAGGCAACCTGCATTTACCCATGCAATGAAGTCAAACCATGCCAGCAAAGGCACAGCACTTTAGAAGTCCCAGTGATCAGCTGATCAGCAGTGGCTGCAAAGCCCCTTTTGGACCAGGCATGTCTTTATCCGCTCCATTACTGATGTCATATAGGACCTCAGATGTATGGCATGTGGCTGCGGTTTGGCCAAAGCAGTTTGGCAGGCCAAATGGGGAGACCTGGCGGGCACAATCTGGTCCACAGTATGGAGGTTCTCCATCACCACAAGATGGCTCAAATGGGTCTTTTTGACCCAGTCCAAATGGAAATGACAGTGGGCCTAAGGCAGCTCCTCTACCTGGTCAGCATAGCGGTGTAAGTGTCCATCGCTTGGTCCCGTTCCCTGTTTTTCTTCACAGCAGGTGTGATCTCCTTGCGCACCTTTACCAGGTCATCCACCGTGTTGAAAGAAAGCTTGAGGTAGGTCCGTTTCAGGCCGACCAGGTGATTTGGCTGAAAGGAAAAGAGAGAGAGCATTAAAAGAAGGCAAGCTTTAAAGAAGAATTCATTTAAGAGATGCATGTGGACTAGTGGGGGGAGGAAGTAAAGATGAAGCAAAATACCAACTGGAGACTAGAGGGGTGATTACCATTAATTAATTGCCTTACACACACACACAAAATCTCAAGGTGATGTACAAATAGCAAAGAAAAAAGGGGAAAACAAAAAAGCATTTGCCTGGTGCTGAACGACGTTAGCACAATGTTGGAGTCACACTTAGGAACGGCCAGCCTGTAGACCACAGCTTTTTTGAACCCTTTTCACCTCTCCTCTCCTCTCCTCTCCACCCCAATAATTTTTTACTGAGTTTTAAATAATTTTATACATATAAAACATAACCATTTCAAACATTAAAATACAAGGTTCTTTTGAACCTTCGGACCTCCTTCCCTCCCTCCATAGGTTCCATGTTTAAGTTTAAATTTGCTGCATCTTTTACCATTATCCATTTGTTATATAACCACAATTATCATAAATAATTCCACATTACAAGTGCCAAAGATTTTAACTGTTTACAGTGGTCTTTCAATAAATTACGTATTTACTCCAGTCTTTAGAAAATGCTTGCATCTTCCTGGTTTCGGATCTTCCCCGTCAGTTTCGCCACCTCCGCATACTCCATCAGTTCACCCCTCCTTTCCTAAATGCTTGGGCAACTAAAACATTTACAGCCGTATCAGCAAAGGCATTTCTCACCAGGTCCAAGTCCTCTTTGGGTACAGTGTCCAGTTTAGCTATTTTGCCTTGGAACTTCTTGGAAAGGAAGGACGACACTTCTCGGTCACAACCCTGAAGAGACAACCAGGCATCAGCGACGCTAAGAAGAGAGGCCACAGGCCCAAACTCCATCCAATCATAATCATTTCCGCGTGCTCTATCCTCAGGGAACAGTTGCCACGAAGTATAGTCTAAATAATTGTTATAAGCTGGATTTTTTACCCTACCTTCACCATAAGGTCCCAGAGTGGGTGACGGCAATATAGAAGAAGAAGAAGAGTTTGGATTTGATATCCCGCCTTTCACTCCCTTTAAGGAGTCTCAAAGCGGCTAACATTCTCCTTTCTCTTCCTCCCCCATAACAAACACTCTGTGAGGTGAGTGGGGCTGAGAGACTTCAAAGAAGTGTGACTAGCCCAAGGTCACCCAGCAGCTGCATGTGGAGGAGCGGAGACGCGAACCCGGTTCCCCAGATTACGAGTCCACTGCACTTAACCACTACACCACACTGGCTCCCATATAGAAATACAGCATCAGAATAAGTTAAAACAATTCACAGCCAGAAGACTGGAGGGGATCCTATATCTGCCTACCAGGTGTCAAAGGTCAGCCTTGTACACTGTGGAGGAATTTAGGCCAATGGAAGAGGTCCACTCAAATCAAGTGGGAAGCTTTGCCTTGCTGGGCCTCCCTGCTGATCTGAGAATGCAACTAAAACATGCCCAACAATCTCCTGCAATTGGACATTGCAGTAGTGCGAGGCAAGCTTCAGAGAAGACACCTATTGCTGATTATTATTACTTATTTCATTTATACCCTAACAGTCCTCCTGAATGAGCAAACACGTCCACATTCTTTATTTCTTTTAACGGTTTAAAAACATGCTTTCAGCCAGTTATCTTAGGGCTGCCAGGAACAGTGCGTTTCAGCCATCAAATGCCAGGGGGGGGGGCATGGATGTTTTTAATCTCCTCCTGGACGTCAATAACAAGGGAGACAGACACATTTCAGCAGGAAGGGTATTCCTCAAATGGGGAACTACCACCAAGAAGGCCCTGTCATGTGTTAATGCCAGCTAGGCAGCCCCCGGTGATGACACCAGCAACAAGGCCTCACCTGCCCAACAATATTGTTGATATTGGGATATTTTTAGGTATTTGGGTCCCAACCCATTTAGGGCCTTATATGCTAGTATCAACACCTTGAATTGGGCTCAGAGGCTCACCAGCAACTAAGCTTCTCATTGAGAGCCCTTCATTTCCAAGAAACCCTTCAGTGTTAAATCACAAACCAAGCATAGTGGTCATGAAATCAGAGCTTTTTAGCCTGCCTCATCCCTCCTCCTTCCTTGTATGGCATGCTTACAGCTAAAGCATTTCAAATGGTGGAAGGGTTCATTCAAGAATTGCAATTTCAGGTACAAGTCTCTGGGATGTCTATACTAACCTTTTGGGTTGCAATGTAGAAGTATGGCCTATAGGGCAGTGCCACCTAGGAAACAAACAAAAAATAGTGAGCCCCACGCAATCATACATTACGAAGGCAGGGAGGAAAATGTACTGAAAACTTTTCTGGTGCTTAACTTTTCTGTGGAAGATTTTCAATTTTTAAAGTTCAGTAGCAACAATGAATTGTAAGTACAACATCAGGCTCAGTTGACAGCTTAGCTTTGTTTACGAATAGAAGTTAAATAAATAGGCCAAATTAGATCACTCTCTGGGTTCTGGGCTCACGAAGACATAGTATGAAAACCACTGCTCTGCAGACTCCCACATTGATAGGGAGGCAAGAAGCTTGATTTGGCGTACGTTAAAATGTCCCACCACCTCCCCACCCTGCTCCCTCCTCAAATTTCCAGTAGGCTCTTAATTGGTCTGCCATTAATTGGTCTCACACTGCTCTGTTGGACTCACCTTAAACCTGCTTCCGTCCTCCTGAATGAAATAGTAATCCACAGCGCTGACCAAACGTTTATCCTCATCTAACACCTCCGTCTAAATCAGACAAGGGCAGCAAGATCAATCAAACAGACAGACAATGCCATTTCCTCAACATAGGACTCTTCATTTTACGTCTATATTGTTGTCCGATTACTTGTACTAATCTGTGACTACCAATAATAGCAATGTTTCACCTTGGAGCAGGATTCTCAGTGTCCTGGAATCACATCGTTTCTTGAAAAAGAAATTTTCATTTTCATTTCATGTTGTTGTCCCTTTATATCATTTCAGGACTCAATTTAAGCGAAGAGTTACCTCAGCCATGAGTTTATCCACACTTACCTTTTGCTCCGCTCTATATCTAAGTGTTTTCATTTGCCCTGAACTTTCCCTGCGAAAACCCACTTTTTAAAGTTCAATCAGAGGAAACATCAATTCACGTTTTCCATGAATTTAACATTTGCTCTGATTGAGCTTTAAAGAGCGAGTTTTCATGGGGAAAAGTCTGGAGGGGAAAAAAGGGTGCTCAGACATGAAGCTTTAAATTGCGGGCCACGCCTGGAAAGAATGGAGGAAAAGTAACCACGGATAAGCCGTATAAAACTTTAATTGTGTACTAAGCTGCCTGTGTGGTGAAATGAAGGCTCCAGGCTGTTTAGGTTGACACTGAGAAATTATTGAGTAACATTAAGGGCAATCTGGGGTTTGTTGCATCATACAGTGTATTACTGTGATGTCACCCTGACAGGACAAGTGAGTGGGCTAAGCATACTCATGCAATGAACCTTATTAGTAGATTTTTCAACTGGGGCAGTAAAATCAAATGTCATTTTCTGTCCCTATCTTAGCCAACTGCAGACAACATTCATTCTCCATACTGAACCTTCCAATGACGCTGTCTTTGGAATGGCCTGCTCTTAACTCAATTTCTCACACCTCCCTCCATGGCAACCACAGAAATAAACTAATTTAAGCATGCTATTGTTATTTCATTTCTTACAAGGAACTCAAGGTGGCATCTATGGCTCTCCCTGTCCCCTTTTATCACCAGAACAGCCGAGAGGGCATTTGAACCCTGGTCTCTCAGGTCCTAGCCCAATACTCCAGCTGCTACTGCTGCTGCTGCACACAGGCTCTTTAGCAAAACAATCACGTATGAGCTTTACACATGAGATGCTAAAGGAAAACGTGCCGGTACCCACAGGGTGCATGTTGATCAACCATCCTGTCCTTTCGCCTGGTTCTTTCATCCTCTCAAACCCGAATTGCGCATCGATCTTGTCAGTCCACTGGGTGCGCTCCAAACGCTTGAGGGCAGAAAACGAAGCGCTATCATCCCTGTGGCAAGAGAAAGGAAGAAACATCAGCACCACATAAAACAGAAGCTGGAGCAAACACTGAGAACAACGAAAAGAAAAAAAACTTTTGCTACACAGCTTACCAAAGTGGTTGTAGCCAAGGACATAAGTGGGTTCCCCATGACTCAACTTTCAAATAAAAAAAGGAAAAACAGGCTTCTAGTCCTAAAGGCTGCAAAAATATGTTTGAATACCCCATAATCTAGAAGCAAATAGATTTACTAGTGGTTGGAGATAAAAATACTTTATTCTTCAACAAGCGTAAATAACTGTATTTTATAATGTAAAATTGGGGTGGGAATTACTCACGCTTACTTAATTTACCTTATTACGGATTTTCACAAGCTGTTCTGAGCTTTTTCAGATAAAGCAAGGCACAAAATGCTTCAAATAAATACATTTAATGAAAAATAAAAACTGATCACCCATGGCAACAAAAAACAGGTTGTAGGACCAAGAGCCGAAAAATTTCAAGGGTGAGGGAAATTCAATCTGTACATGTTCTCTGTACACACTTTTGTGTGTGTTTATTTTACAGGCTGGTGTTTACTTCAGCTCTAGGTACTATAGGAAAAACCCTTTGCAGGCATCCGAGATGCCTTCATTTGTTGATGGCAGGTGCTCTTTGACATTATTTTATTTAGTTAATAGACTTTTAAAATCACTTTTCAGGCAAAAATGCATTCCAAGGCAGTTTGCAGCCATATACAGCACAAACCCATTAAAAGTACAGCAAATAATTAAACATTTAAAATATCCATTTCTAACCAAGTTATACAGTAACATACTACAAAATAAACCGGGGGGGGGGGGGGCTTAAAAATAACGCCCACATTGCATATTTTAATTATTCCCAAAGCCCATAAAAATCTTGTTTAAGGTAAAAACATTCCTGTTCTCCTAGGCCTTTGGCTAATTAAATAATATAGGGCCCCTTAAACTGCATGTGGGGGTTCATTGGTTTGTTTTGTTACTATGTTATGCATCTTTGTGTTTTTATATTGAAAACCACTCTGGGATCTTCGGATGAAAGGCAGTATAGAAATATAATAATAATATACAGAAATTAATTAAATTAGCGTGCAATGGGGCTTGTCTGATCCCACTTGGGATTGATGGGAGTGAGGCACTATGGAAAAGGATCTGGCCTATAGCTCCTTCTAGTAGTTAAGGAGATCCAATCTGGGATACATTTTCAGGTTCATATACCCAGATTATTATTATTATGAGGTCACAGGGAAGCAGGCAGAGGGCCTTCTCAGTAGTGGCGCCCACCCTGTGAAACGCCCTCCCATCAGATGTCAACTATCTGAAATAAGCAACTATCAGAAATAAACAACTATCTGACTTTTAGAAGACATTTAGAAGACAGTTTGTAAAGTTTGATGTTTTATTGTGTTTTTAATATTCTGTTGGGAGCCGCCCAGAGTGGCTGGGAAACCCAGTCAGATATGTGGGGTGTAAATAAAATAAAATAAAATAAAATACAAATTGTATTTATACCCTGCCCATCTGGCTAGGTTTCCCGTCACTCTGGGGAATTTAATTTTATTATTATTATTAATTGAATTTATATATCGCCCTGTACCCGGAGGTCTCAGGGCAGTTATTTTCCATGTTCTTACACAAATGCCAATCCCTTTCCCAAGAAATACACTATGAGTATATCCGGGTTCCTGTGACCGTGAATGCACTCTGCACATGTACAGAGGATCCACAAATGCCAATCCCTTCCCCAACGGATCCGGGAGAAATGCACTCTGCACAAGTTCAGGGGCAATCCTGCACTTGCGGCGAACGCACTCTGCACATGCTCAGGTGCTCCCCACCCGCCCATAAAAGCCCCAATTCCTGCCAAATGACACTCTGTACATGTTCTGAGGGGGCCCCTCCGCCCCCCTTTCCTCACCGCGGCGGCGCCTCTCCCTCGCCGCCTTCTGCGGGGGCCTCCGTTCCCCACCGGCGACGCCACCCGCCGCCTCTCCAATACGCCATCCCTGCCAGACTGAGTTTCGCGCGCTCTCAGAAACCGCGCGAGATTCCCCGTTCCCGCGAGCGAGCAAACAAGCGCGCGACCCGCTGTCATCCGAGAGCCGCCGCCAATCATGGTTCCGCCAGTGGGACCGCCCCTATCCTCCCGCAGCCAGTAGGAGAAGAAGAATCCACCCTGAGGAGAAAAGAAAGAAAGAAGTGGCTCCGCCTTCCCGCTCGCTGTCAAAGTCTCCTCACAAGCAAGGCTAGCTCCGCCCCTACGCGCACCACCCGGCTCCTTATCCCTCTTTTCATTGGCTAATTTTTTTCTCCTCAGCTAACCGTCCCGCCCACATTCGCGTCCGGCTCCGCCCCCTCCCAAGCGCAAAAGTTTAGGACTCTTGTGTGTGACTGTTTCGCCTGCTTTCTACGCCACGCCCACTTATTGTGTCGTAATGCCCGCCCTCTCCCCTCTGATTGGCTCATTTCGGGGGTAGATACGGCTGAGTGGGCGTGGCTAGCCCAGCTTCTCGGTGGCAGCCGCTGAAGCGCATGCGCAGTGGACCTCCCGGAGCGCTTTTTTCTTTGCTCCTCCGTCCGGCTCGTCTGCGCGATGTCTCCGGCGCTTTCCAAGCCCGAATCGGGGCCGCTGCCCCAGAAGCTGCTAGCGCGCTACTTGCTCCTTCTGCGCCTCTACCCGGTGCTCACGAAAGCCGTCTCCAGGTGCGTGGGCTGCGAACCTCGGCATGCTTTTACTCGGGACTAAGAACCCCACTCAACTCAATGGGATTTACTTCCGAGTAAACGTGTTCTGGGAACAACTGTTGCGGTTCAACTAAGTTATACTTTGAGGAGACCCGTTGGAATGAACGAAACTAAGTTAGTAATGTCCATTCACTTCAATAGGTCTACTCTGAGTAGGGCTGACATTGGATCCAATCCCCGGAAACTGCATTTGCTGCGGAGAAATACCTATTTAAGTCTGCGGGGCTTACTCCCGAGTAATCATTCAGTCAGGTGACTGCCCAGGAACAGCCTCCTGTTACCTTAAAACTTAATTTCTTAGGAAGCAAGTCCCATTGAACTTAGTTGGGGCTTACTCCAGAGAAAGCATTTCAGAAGCTGGGTAGTCCTGTTTAGAATCATGCAGTCTTAACTCATGCGGAGCAGGACCCCATGGCATTCAGCAGGACTTACTTCTGAGTAGCCACGGTGAATTACTAATCGTGGGGTCCTAGGCATGCAAGTTCTGTTGAATTCACTGGAAATCCATTCTAAGCAAAGCAGGTTTTCACTGGAAATCCATTCTAAGCAAACTAGTTTTGTCTGTCCGTTTTTTAAGAATCTTCTTTTGCTTTTTGAAATACATGTTATTAGTTTGTTAAAATGCATGGCAGCGCTGGTGGAGGGTGATGGGAGTTGTAGCATTTCAACAGCACCAGTTTGGAGGAAGGTGGCTTAATTCTTCTGTTTGCAGAGATGGGCCAGGGCACTGTATCATTTTCTTGCAAGCAATTTCCTGACTTTGCCCTTCCTAGAACTGAGCGCTTGTTGTCACTCTCCCATGTCAAACTATTTTATCTTCTTACACTTATATGCTGCCCTTTGCCCCCAGAGCTTGTTTTGTGTTATCAACTATCGCTGTTGCCAACGGTCAGTGTGTTTATTTCATGCATCACCTCCTTGCAACACCCTTGCAAGGAAGGTTAGGTTGAGAGCGATTGGCCTGAGGTCGCCCAGCGGCTGGGTGGGGATTTGAAGCTGGTCCTCACCCCCAGACCTAGGCCGCATTCACACTGTATATTTAAAGCTCAACTGTACCACTTTAATGTTGTTGTTTAGTCGTTTAGTTGTCTCCGACTCTTCGTGACCCCATGGACCAGAGCACGCCAGGCACTTCTGTCTTCCACTGCCTCCCATAGTTTGGTCAAACTCATGCTGGTAGCTTCGAGAACACTGTCCAACCATCTCGTCCTCTGTCGTCCCCTTCTCCTTGTGCCCTCCATCTTTCCCAACATCAGGGTCTTTTCCAGGGAGTCTTCTCTTCTCATGAGGTGGCCAAAGTATTGGAGCCTCAGCTTCACGATCTGTCATTCTAGTGAGCACTCAGGGCTGATTTCCTTAAGAATGGAGAGGTTTGATCTTCTTGCAGTCCATGGGACTCTCAAGAGTCTCTTCCAGCACCATAATTCAAAAGCATCAATTCTTTGGCGATCAGCCTTCTTGATGGTCCAGCTCTCACTGCCATACATCACTGCTGGGAAAACCATAGCTTTGACTCTACGGACCTTTGTTGGCAAGGTGATGTCTCTACTTTTTAAGATGCTGTCTAGGTTTGTCATTGCTTTTCTCCCAAGAAGCAGGTGCCTTTTAATTTCATGGCTGCTGTCACCATCTGCAGTGATAGTCCTGGCGATTAAAGAATCGTAGTTCTGCATGCTGAGATGTCACCTCTACTGTATTTTTTTGGTTGGGCATGTAAAGTCTAAAAGCCGGCTTTAATTTGCATTAAAAGGTTCCATCCCAGGACCAACAGGTTTATTTGGAAATAATCTCTGGTAGATCAACTGTTTGAAAGATCTCAACCTTCAGATTAGAACCTTCCGTGAAACTTCAACAGCGTCTTGCAGGACTGGTTTTGCAACCTGATCCACTAGGCTGAACAGAACAGGATTTTCCCAACTCCACATTGCATTGTTGTGGAAGCCAGATCCTAAGCCTGAGAAACTGGTCTTAACTGAGCTGAAAAGGGCTTATGCACCCAAGTATGCTTATGCAGAGGGACGCAGGTGGTGCGGTGGGTTAAACCACAGAGCCTAGGACTTGCCGATCAGAAGGTTGGCGGTTCGAATCCCCGCGACGGGGTGAGCTCCTGTTCCTCGGTCCCTGCTCCTGCCAACCTAGCAGTTTGAAAGCACGTCAAAGTGCAAGTAGATAAATAGGTACCACTCCGGCGGGAAGGTAAACGGCGTTTCCGTGCGCTGCTCTGGTTCGACAGAAGCGGCTTAGTCATGGCCACATGACCCGGAAGCTGTACACCAGCTCCCTCGGCCAATAAAGCGAGATGAGCGCCGCAACTCCAGAGTCGGCCATGACTGGACCTAATGGTCAGGGGTCCCTTTACCTTTATGCTTATGTAGGATAACAGCCTTAGCCTGCACAGCATTCCCAGCTGGGCGCAAGAGTTGTTTCGTGATGGCAGCCCTGTTTAGGAAAGTTTTTAATGTCTGATGTTTTATTGTGCTTTTCGTTCTGTTGGGAGCCACCCAGAGTGGCTGGGGAAACCCAGCCAGATGGGTGGGGTGTAAATAATAAATTAATAGTATTATTATATTTTTATTGTCAATGATTTCTGAAATGAATTGTCAGCATGCTTATTTTGCCCTAAGCCTTGGCATAAAAGGAAGCACTTCAAACGGTGCTTAGTTAAACTGTGGAACTCACTCCCACAAGACGCAGTGGTGGCCTCCAACTTATATAACTTTAAAAGAGGGTGGACAAATTCATGCTAGCCACAGTTGGAGGCAGCAATGCTTCTGAATACTAGCTGCTGGGAACCACAGGTGTGGAGAATGTTGCTCTTGTGCTCAGGTCCTCCTTGTGGGGTTTCCCCCAGGCATTTCGGCGGCCACTGTGAGAGCAGGAGGCTGGACTAGGCGGCCAGTGACCTGACCCACCAGGCTGTCCTTATGTTGTTAATACAAGGTTTTAGTCTTTCAGGTGCTTCGAGACTCTGCATGATCTGAAGCTTCTTTGCCTCATTGCTCTGTGGGAGTGAGGGTGTTCTCTCAGGTTGGCCACCGCCTGCATTGCTTCAGTTTCCACACTCTTAGCAAAGAAATGGGGTCAAAGCTTTGGGGTGCGAATGTTCCATTGGGAGTCGCCCAGAGTGTTGGGAGCTGCCCAGAGAGTCAGGTCCAGTATACCTGAAGGAGCACCTCCACCCCCATCGTTCTGCCCGGACACTGAGGTCCAGTGCTGAGGGCCTTCTGGAGGTTCCCTCACTGCAAGAAGCCAAGTTGCAGGGAACCAGGCAGAGGTCCTTCTCGGTAGTGGCACCCGCCCTGTGGAACGCCCTCCCACCAGATGTCAAAGAGAAAAACAACTTCCAGACTTTTAGAAGACATCTGAAGGCAGCCCTGTTTAGGGAAGCTTTGAATGTTTAACAGACCACTGTATTTTAATACTTTGTTGGAAGCCGCCCAGGGTGGCTGGGGAGACCCAGCCAGATGGGCAGGGTATAAATAAAAAAATATTATTATTATTATTAAGCGTTGAAAACAGGCTTTCTAATGAGCTGGGTCATGTCCAGCTTCATTCATGTAGCTGTTAATTCCATTTCCCCAGAGTTTGCCTAACTGCTAATTCCCACATTGTGCTTGAGCTTTCACACGGCATAAAAGCCACTTCTGGAAAACTAATGTGATATATAGCATGTTTAACACTCATTTCCATGTTCCTTGATTCCAGAAAAAAAAAAAATCCATCGGTAGTCCTCGTAACCTGGGACTATTATTATTAACCTGGCACCATCATCATCATCATCATCATCATCTCACCTTTCCCCCCAGACCAGGACCCAAGGCATCTTACACAAATTAAAGCTAGATAGATAAAATACAAATAGCTAAAATCATATATAGTGGTGCCCCGCAAGACGAATGCCTCGCAAGACGGAAAACCCGCTAGACGAAAGGGTTTTCCGTTTTGGAGGTGCTTCGCAGGACGAATTTGCTATGGGCTTGCTTCGCAAGACGAAAATGTCTTGCGATTCCTGGGGGTTTTTTCCCGCTCCCCACCCCCTTTTTCTAAGGCACTAAGCTGCTAATAGCCTTTTAGCAGCTAATCTGCTAATCCCTTAAGCCTTTAATAGCCGCTAAACCGCTAATAGCGCTAATCCGCTAATGGGCTTGCTTTGCAAGACGAAAAAACCGCTAGACGAAGAGACTCACGGAACGGATTCTTTTCGTCTTGCGAGGCACCACTGTAAAAGGTAATCTTTAAAAAGTAATTAAACTAGAATAGAGTTTAAGCAGTATATAACACAAATCTATTGAAATACAGATAATAAAAACAGCACAGCACTCTTAAAAGTCCTTTCATTAGAAAGAAAAAGAAAAAAAGACAGTTCGCAAAGGCCTGTGGGAATAAAACAGCCTTTGCCTGCTGGCAGAAAGAGAACAAGGACGGAGCCAGTCTAGCTTTTCCTGGGAGGGAGTTTCACAGTCTGGGAGCAGCCACCAAGAAGGCCCTTTTCTGTGTGCCCAGCAAGAGCGCCTGTGTGGGTGGTGGGATTAAGAGAAGGGCCTCCTCCGGAGTTCTCGGAAATCAGGAAAAATCCTATAACAGAAGCACAAAGGGCAGAGGATTAGCATCAATGCCTAGTGATGGTCTTTATTACATCACACCATGCCCACTGATGTGAGGGTGATTCTGTGTGACTTATCAGTCAAAAAGCTGCAGTTCCAGATAAAGTCACAAGATATAGGACACGATATACAAATGGAAGATTGGGGAAAGTTATGGAAAAATAATTTAAAATTTACGGATTGTATATTGCTGGAAGAGAATTACAGTGGTACCTTGGGTTACATACGCTTCAGGTTACATACGCTTCAGGTTACAGACTCTGCTAACCCAGAAATAGTGTGGCGGTGCAGTGACAGCGGCAGGCCCCATTAGCTAAAGTGGTGCTTCAGGTTAAGAACAGTTTCAGATTAAGAACAGACCTCCGGAACGAATTAAGTACTTAACCCGAGGTACCACTGTATATGAAAATGATGTATAGATGGTATATTACACCAGTGAAAATGGCAAAAATGTGTTGAAAAAGTTCCAACAAGTGCTGAAAATACAAAGAAAAGGAAGGTACCTTTTTCATATGTGGTGGCATAGTAAAATAATTAGAAATTATTGGGATATGATTTATAATGAAATGAAAAAAAACGTTCAATATAACCTTTGTTAAAAAGTCCAGAAGCGTTTTTATTAGGTATTGTAGGTCAAGATTTACCAAAAGACAAGAATAATCTATGTATGGACAACAGCGGCTAGAATTTTATTAGCTCAAAGATGGAAAAGCGATGAAATACCAACGAAAAACAATAGCAAGAAAAGTTGATGGAATATGCTGAAATGGCGAAGCTAACTGAAGGACTCAAAGATAAGGACAACCATGACTTCAAAAAAGATTGAGAACCTTTTATGATGTATTTACGGAAACAATTCACTGAAATGAACTCACTTGCAGGATTCGAGTAATACACTTACAATGGACAAATATAAATACAAAATAGAAAAATGAGGTTAAAATGTTAAGAAGAGACTGACAATGTACAATTTTCATTTTAGTACATAAGGCATATAAAATTATATGCAGAAGAAATAAATACGGTGGTGCCTTGGGTTAAGTACTTAATTCATTCTGATGGTCCGTTCTTAACCTGAAACTGTTCTTAACCTGAGCACCACTTTAGCTAATGGGGCCTCCTTCTGCTGCCACGCCGACGGAACACGATTTCTGTTCTTCTCCTGAAGCAAAGTTCTTAACCCAAGGTACTATTTCTGGGTTAAAAGAGTCTGTAACCTGAAGCGTCTGTAACCGAGGTACCACTGTATCCTATAAACCAGAAAGAGAAGTTGGGGGGGGGTGTTTAACTGAAAATGTAAAATATAATTTGAATTTTTGATTATGCTAAAACTTGTTGTAAAATCTTAATAAATATAATTTTTAAAAAACAAAAACTGCAGTTCCATGACGCAACAAGCACCGCAGTGCGAAACGAAAGTTCGAAAATGGGATAGAAGCTCTTGCCTTATAATCAGAAAAGCAAATGCAATGCTCCCTAAAGCTGACTGCATCCTCTGGCTGAATAGATGACTTTCTTTGACAGAGTATTGAGCAAAAAGTGCTTGAGTTCTCAAGGGCTCGTTTGGGTCCCCTTGCCATCCATCTCTTGAGAGCTCTTGCAGATCTCAAGATGAAGGGGTTGGGAGTATTTCCAAATCCCAGTAACCCACGCTTCTGTTGATCTTTTTGTGTTTTGCACAGGGGCTCACCTGGAGAAAGGGGTGGGGCAGAAATTAGATTCCTTTCTCATATCATAGAATTGTAGAGTTGGCAGGGGCCCTGAGAATAATCCAGTCCAACTCTCTGCAGTGCAGGAATATGCAGGGATCGAACCTGCAACCTTGCCATTATCAGCACCACACTCTAGCCCAGGCATAGGCAAGCTCAGCCCTCCAGATGTTTTGGGACTACAACTCCCATGATCCCTCATGGGTCAGGGATGATGGGAATTGTAGTCCCAAAAAATATCTGGAGGGCCAAGTTTGCCTATGCCTGCTCTAGCCAACTGTGCTATCCAGGTTAAAAGCAAACCTTCCTGAAATCACACTTTCCGGAACAATGCATGAACCGAAACTCAGCCATCTGTTGAAATTCGTGCTTCTCTGAATTTTGCAATCTGGTTCTCCAACCAAGTAATGTGCTCAGAGATACATTGACTAGGGTAAAGTGTGGGAAGAAACGCATACGTCAGAGAAACTAACATAAAAAAAATGTGTTCTGTTAGATTGCACCAGGTTGGGCAAAGCTAAATGAGATGGACCTTTGGTCTGGTCCAGCGAAGCTGCTGTTAAATCCTGGACGAGTTGTAGAAGCGTGTTAATAATCTCCCCAAGTAACCTACAATTGCATGAACTGACTCACTCTGAGATTCCGAGCAGTTATGATACAGGCCTCTGTGTTTACGAAGCCAGTTTGCCAAATTCCTCTTCTTTGAACCTGGGATTTTAACTAGATTTTAACGCTAGAACTCGTGGACACCCTATATATAATTTTTTTAATTAGTTTTTTAACATATCATTTTCAACAGTAAATAAACATACTTTTACCTCTTATTCATTTTTTTTTTACTTCCATCAGTCCTGTCTGAAATTTTTCCAATCTAATCTCTTAGTATGCATTTCTTATTTTCCCTATTCACATTTCAAACTCATAACCAATATCTCTATCTTTTTCTACTTTGTAACACTTCATATATTTCTCCTTACAAAACTTCTTCTAGTCCTACTAGCGAAATTTGTTGATTGCAGTTGCTCTTCAAATAATTCATATACTTCTTCCAATCTTCTGTAAATCTCTGGTCCCGCAGGTTTCGAATCCTTCCTGTCAATTTGTCCAATTCTGCATAGTCCATTAATTTTGTCTGCCATTCTTCTTTTGTCAGAATTTCTTCTTGCTTCCATTTCTGGGCTAACAATACTTTTGCCGCTGTTGTTGTATATAAGGACAGCTTGACATCTTGTCTATTAATGTCTTGGCCTATAATACCGAGTAAAAATGCTTCTGGTAGAACTCGTGGACATCCTGTGAAGATTGGAAGATTCGGGACTGAGAAAAGAAATGACAGATGGAAGAATGGCAGATGAAGGTGATGGACTACATGGAATTGGCAAAAATGACTGGCAGAATCAGAGACCAGGGAGAAGAGACGGTGGAGGAAGATTGGAAGAAATTTAAAGACTATTTACAGAAATATTATAAAATTAATGAATGTTAGAATGACATCGGATGGAGGTTAAAAGGTTATTAGTAATAATGTGGCGAAGGAGTATGGAAAATTCGAAGGTCAAAAGATGAAGAATTAAAGGTTTTATATATTAAGATAAAGATTAAGATAAGATAGAGGGAAGGGATTTGCTGATTAAATATTTGAATTGGAATACAGTGAGGGGAGGTGTGGGGAAGTCTGGGAAATAAGCAAATGTAAGAAATACTATGAAAATGGAATTGTTTTTATTTGTTTTTCTTTTTATCTTTGTATTTTTGTATTTTTCTTTCTTTTTTCTATGTAAAAGTCTTAATAAAAAAATATTTTTTAAAAAAGAAAGAAATGACTTCTTCGATTAGCGCCTAGTTAACCTGTGGAACTCGCTGCCACAGGAGACAGGGATGGCTA